>NW_020524209.1:0-351534 GCF_003368295.1 Carassius auratus
TAAATTGGATATCAGTCGACTCGGATGTTGCCCTGAATCTAACAAGACCAATTTATGATTTTTGGACAAACTGTTTAGAAGTTATAAGCAAAAATAGCAATTTTCCATATCTCTGGACCAGTAGGTGGCGCTGCGCCGAAACGCAGCAAGTGCCTCAGGTCATGCTTGTTATGACATGTACCAGGTTTGGTCTGAATACGATAAATCGTTGCAGAGATACAGCCTTACGACTGTTTTTGTAAGCGTTACGTAAAATTTGTTTGAGCGTTTATCGAAAACGTTTGACGAATCAATTTGATTTGCATAACTTTTGGTCAGCACTGCCTGAAGATGATCTGGTTCAATTTTCGTGTGAATCGGACAAACCGTCTAGGACGAGTTCGAAAAAGTAGGTTTTTCAAAAAATTAAATGGCGGCCATATTTCTATGATGGGAAAATGACGTCATAGGTGCAATCGAATCGGCATGAGCTCAGAAATCAGAGGAAAAAGAATTTTGTTGATTGGCCTTACGGTTAAAAAGTTATTAACAAATTAAAGTGAAATTTGGACAGTTTGGTGGCGCTAGAAGGGAATGTCTTAGACACACCAAAATTGGTGTATTTAATGTTGGCACTGTCCTCTATCAGAATGTCAAACCAAACAACTTTCCCGCATTCGTTCTATGGGCTGCCATAGACTCCCAGTCGGAAGAATAATAATAATAATAAATATAGCTGCAAGCAGCAATTAACGGGGCCAAGCACTACAGAAGCAAGCTTCAGACGAATGCAGAATGAGTAATTAAAAGTGTTTTAAGATTATTTTAGGCAAAATGGCTTGAAAACAATAAACACAACAACTAGTAATAAGATTTATTGGCTTATCACGTGTAACCTATAGGTGGCAACTGTTACCAAATTAGTTTGGAATGGTCCAGTGTGAGGTGTCGATGGCACATACAAAGTTTGGTGCAAATATGTCAAAGCATTGCAGAGATACAGCCTCAAATGCATTTTGACACCCTTCCAGCAGGTTCATTGAAGCGCTAAATGAGAACCGTTTCGTATATCGACACGAAATCCATAACATTTTGCCAGCATGGTCTGAAGATGATACACGTCAAATTTGGTGAAAATCTGACAAAAGGTCTAGGAGGAGTTCGAAAAAGTAGGTTTTCAACATTAATCAAAATGGCGGATAGGAAGTTCAGCCAAATAAGGGAAACTTTGTATCTATGTTCTCGACTTGACCCAAGGAATCTATTAAGACCAGCATCATGTCAATAACCAGATGTATTCAAAAGTTATTAGCCTTTATGTAAATTGAGTTATAACTTTTGAACACTAGGTGACGCTGTTTCAAAATATTTTGAGTACCTTCAGGGGATGGTGTTGTTGGCACATTCTGAGTTTCGTAATATTACACTAATGCATTTGTTTAGTATAGCATTCTATTTCAGAAAACTGCATTGAAGTCAATGGGAATTTCATGTTGTGTTCTATTATAGCGCCACCAAGAGGCTCAGTCCAACCATTTGTTTTATGTGTCATCAGAGTGAGCCCATACATATGTGTGTCAATTTTGGTGAAAATATCTCAATTCACTTCAGAGTTATAGACATTTAAATGAAAAAACACGTAAAAAATGACTGACTCTTGACTTTGATTGAATTGTACTACCCCTTACTATCAATATTTTTGCATTTGGGCATTGGCGTATAGCTATCGACCTATGTTTCCGAACTTCTGACGGTGGTTTCGTCTCGATCAAACAAGCGGTTTCAAAGATATAGCCAAATGTTTTTTAAGCGCTAAATCACAACGCTACACAAACCGTAAAGCGAAACCTAGCATGTTTGGTATTGTAGGACTCTGTAAGGTTTCAGGAGTCCAATTTGATGAGTCTGGTGAAAATACGTCGACCACACCCAAAGTTATAAGCATTTTAAAAAGAAGATCACCACTAGGTGGCGCTGTTTCAAAACTTTTCACGCTCCTTCAGGACATTGTGCTGATGACCCATACCAAGTTTCGTAACAATCCGTTGATGCGTTCTTAAAATACAGCATTTTAGCACAAAATTCAAAATGGCCGACAGTCAAAATGGCCGAAATGGTAAAATTGGATATCAGTCAACTCGGCATGTTGCCCTGAATCTAACAAGACCAATATTATGATTTTTGGACAAACTATTCAGAAGTTATAAGCAAAAATAGCAGTTTTTCATATCTCCGGACCAGTAGGTGGCGCTGCGCCGAAACGCAGCATGTAGCCTCAGGTCATGCTTGTTATGACATGTACCAAGTTTGGTCTGAATAGGATAAGTCGTTGCAGAGATACAGCCATACGACTGTTTTTGTAAGCGTTACGTAAAATTTGTTTGAGCGTTTATCGGAAACGGTTTGACGAATCAATTTGATTTGCATAACTTTTGGTCAGCACTCCCTGAAGATGAGCTGGTTCAATTTTCGTGTGAATCGGACAAACCGTCTAGGACGAGTTCGAAAAAGTAGGTTTTTCAAAAAATTCAAAATGGCGGCCACATTTATGTGACGGAAAATGACTTGCTAGGGTGCAATCGAATCGGCATGAGCTCAGAAATCAGATGAAAAAAGAATTTTGATGATTGGCCTCACGGTCAAAAAGTTATTAACAAAATTAAAGTGAAATTTTGGACAGTTGGTGGCGCTAGAGGGATTGACTTAGACACACCAAAATTGGTGTACTTAATGTTGGCACTGTCCTCTATCAGAATGTCAAACCATTACAACTTTCCCGCATTCGGTTCTATGGGCTGCCATAGACGCCCAGTCGGAAGAATAATAATAATAATAATAAGAACGCCAACAAAAACAAGAGGGTCCTACGCACCTTCGGTGCTTGGCCCCTAATAAGAACGCCAACAAAAACAATAGGTGCCTCGCACCTTCGGTGCTTGGCCCCTAAATATAGCTGCAAGCAGCAATAACGGGGCCAAGCACTACAGAAGCAAGCTTCAGACGAACGGCAGGAATGAGTAATTAAGACAGTTTTAAGATTATTTTAGCCAAATTGGCTTGAAAACAATAAACACAACAACTAATAATAGGATTTATTGGCTTATCACGTGTAACCAATAGGTGGCGCTGTTACCAAATTAGTTTGGAATGGTCAGTGTGAGGTGACGATGACACATACAAAGTTTGGTGCAAATATGTCAAAGCTTTGCAGAGATACAGCCTCAAATGAATGTTGGCATCATTCCAGCAAATTGGTTGATGCGCTAAATGAGAACCGTTTCATATATAGACATGAAATCCATAACATTGGATGTCATGTTGGAACATTGAATGTCTGAAGATGATCCAAGTCAAATTTGGTGAAAATCTGACTAACGGTCTAGGAGGAGTTCGAAAAAGTAGGTTTTCAACATTAATCAAAATGGCGGACAGTAAGTTCAGCCAAATAAGGAAAACTTGGTATCTATGTTCTTGGCTTGACCCAAGGAATCTATTAAGATCAGCATCATGTCAATAGGCAGATTTATTAAAAAGTTATTAGCCTTTATGTACATTGAGTTATTACTTTTGACCACTAGGTGGCGCTGTTTCAAAATAATTTGAGTACCTTCAGGGGATGGTGTTGTTGGCACATTCTGAGTTTCGGAATATAACACCAATGCATTTGATTAGCATAGCCTTTTATTTCACATAAGTGTATTGAAGTCAATGGGAATTTCATGTTTTGTTCTATTATAGCGCCACCAAGAGGCTCAGTCCCACCATTTTTTTTATGTGTCATCAGAGTGCGCCCATACATATGCGTGTCAATTTTGGTGAAAATATCTCAATTCACTTCAGAGTTATAGACATTTACATGAAAAAACACATAAAAATTGACTGACTCTTGACTTTGATTGAATATTACTACCCCTTACTATCAATATTTTTGCATTAGGGCATTGGTGTATAGCTATCGACCTATGTTTCCTTCTTCTGACGGTGGTTTCGTCTCGATCAGACAAGCGGTTTCGAAGATATAGCCAAATGTTTTTTAAGCGCTAAATCACAACGCTACACAAACCGTAAGGCGAAACCTAGCATGTTTGGTATCGTAGGACTCGGTAAGGTTTCAAGAGTCTAATTTGATGAGTCTCGTGAAAATAAGTCGACCACACCCAGAGTTATAAGCGTTTAAACAAAGAAGATCACCACTAGGTGGCGCTGTTTCGAAACTTCTCACACTCCTTCAGGACATTGTGCTGATGACCCATACCAAGTTTCGTAACAATCCGTTGCTGCGTTCTTAAAATACAGCATTTTAGCACAAAATTCAATATGGCTGACAGTCAAAATGGCCGAGATGGTAAAATTGGATATCAGTCGACTCGGCATGTTGCCCTGAATCTAACAAGACCAATTTTATGATTTTTGGACAAACTGTTTAGAAGTTATGAGCAAAAATAGCAATTTTTCATATCTCCAGACCAGTAGGTGGCACTGGGCCGAAACGCAGCAAGTAGCCTCAGGTCATGCTTGTTATGACATGTACCAGGTTTGGTCTGAATACGATAAATCGTTGCAGAGATACAGCCTTGCGACTGTTTTTGTAAGCGTTACGTAAAATTTGTTTGAGCGTTTATCGAAAACAGTTTGACGAATCAATTTGATTTGCATAACTTTTGGTCAGCACTGCCTGAAGATAATCTGGTTCAATTTTCGTGTGAATCGGACAAACCGTCTAGGACGAGTTCGAAAAAGTAGGTTTTTTAAAAAATTCAAAATGGCGCCCATATTTCTATGACAGAAAATGACGTCATAGGATGCAATCGAATCGGCATGAGCTCAGAAATCAGAGGAAAAAAGATTTTTGTTGATTGGCCTTAGGGTTAAAAAGTTATTAACAAAATAAAAGTGAAACTTTGGACAGTTGGTGGCGCTAGAGGCAATGTATTAGACCCACCAAAATTGGTGTACTTAATGTTGGCACTGTCCTCTATCAGAATGTCAAACCATTACAACTTTCCCGCATTTGGTTCTATGGGCTGCCATAGACTCCCAGTCGGAAGAATAATAATAATAAATATAGCTGCAAGCAGCAATTACGGGGCCAAGCACTCCAACGGCAAATGTAGTAGCTAAGCATCGCATAAAGCATCACACCAAATACATTAATGAGCAATAACAGCAATTTTGGAATTATTGTATTTGAAATGGCAAAAAAAAAAACACCAATACCACCTCTAGTAGCATGATTACTTGGTTTATCAAGCTTGACCAATAGGTGACACTGTTATGAAATCAATTTGGTGTACTCTGTGTGTCTTTTCAATGACACACACAAAGTTTGGTGTCAATATGCCAAAGCATTCCAGGGATACAGCCTCAAGTGTCATTTTCTCATTGTGCCTCAAATTCGTCGATGTGGTATGCGAAAACGGTTTTGTCTATCGACTCAAAATCCATAACTTTGAATCAGTATAGCCTGAAGATCATTTGATTCGAATTTGGTGAAAATCGGACATACGGTTGATCAGGAGTTCGAAAAAGTATGTTTTCAACATAAATCAAAATGGCGGACCGGAAGTTCAGCTTACCGTGGTATATTTGGTATCTATGTTATCGGCATAAGCCAGGGAATATTTTGAGCCCAGTTTCCTTCAAATAGGCTAATGCATTAAAAAGTTATTAGCATTTTAAAAAGTGTAATTACTCATGGTTAATGAATGGTTTATTACTCTTGACCAATAGGTGGCGCTGTTACCAAATTTATGTGGCATGGTCAGTGTGAGGTGGCGATGACACATACAAAGTTTGGTGCAAATATGTCAAAGTGTTGCAGAGATACAGCCTCAAATGCATATTGGCACCCTTCCAGCAAATTCGTTGATGCGCTAAATGAGAACCGTTACGTATATCGACACAAAATCCATAACTTTTTGCCAGCATGGTCTGAAGATGATGCACGTCAAATTTGGTGAAAATTGGGCTAACGGTCTAGGAGGAGTTCGAAAAAGTAGGTTTTCAACATTAAGCAAAATGGCGGACAGGAAGTAAGGCCAATTTTCACATTATTGGTATCAATACTCTCGGCATGACCCACAGAATATAGCGAGACCATTTTAATTTTAATAGACTAATTTATTCAAAAGTTATTAGCGTTTATGTGATATTTCATTATAACTATTGGCCACAAGGTGGCGCTGCCACCAAACTTTTTGAGTACCTTCAGGGCATGGAGCCGAATATTTTTGTAATTATTTGCGAAACGATACGATGCTGCGTTCAAAAAATACAGCATTTTAAATCATAATTCAAAATGGCCGACGCCTAAAATGGCCGACACAGGAAAATTGGATATCATTCGACTCGACATGACTCACTGAATCTAAAGAGACCAGTTGTGTGATTTTTGGCCAAACCATTCAGTAGTTATAAGCCAAAATATGCATTTTTCATATCTCCTGACCACTAGGTGGCGCTGTGTCGAAACACAGCAGGTAGTCTCAGTTCATGCTTGTTATAACACACGCCAAGTTTGGTCTCAATATGACAAACCGTTGCCGGGATATAGCCTCACGTGCATGTTTGCGTGCTTTTCGTCAAATTTGTTTACGTGTCATTCGACAACAGTTGGACGAATCAACTTGAATTCCATAACTTTTTGCCAGCATGGTCTGAAGATGATCTGAGCCAATTTTCGTGGCAATCGGACTAACCGTCTAGGACGAGTTCGAAAAAGTAGGTTTTTCGAATAATTGAAAATAGCGAAAAAACTAAACCTTGCGATTTTTGAATTTTAGGGTTCATTCGACTTGGCCTGAGCCAATGATTCAGAGGAAAAAAGAATTTCCATTTTCTGGCTTACGGTTCAAAAGTTATTAGCATACAAACATTGAAAGTTTGGACAAGTGGTGGCGCTAGAGAGTAGGAGTTAGAGGCTTCAAATTTGCTATAGTTAATGTTGGGACTGTCCTCTATCAGTGTGCCAAATTATACAACTTTCCCGCAAACGGTTCTATGGGCTGCCATAGACTTGCGGCGGAAGAAGAAGAAGAAGAAGAATAATAAATATAGCTGCAAGCAGCAATAACGGGGCCAAGCACTACAGAAGCAAGCTTCAGACGAACGGCAGGAATGAGTAATCAAGACAGTTTTAAGATTATTTTAGGCAAAATGGCTTGAAAACAATAAACACAACAACTAGTAATAGGATTTATTGGCTTATCACGTGTAACCAATAGGTGGCGCTGTTACCAAATTAGTTTGGAATGGTCAGTGTGAGGTGACGATGACACATACAAAGTTTGGTGCAAATATGTCAAAGCTTTGCAGAGATACAGCCTCAAATGCATTTTGGAACCCTTCCAGCAGATTCGTTGATGCGCTAAATGAGAACCGTTTCGTATATCGACACGAAATCCATAACATTTTGCCAGCTTGATCTGAAGATGATCCACGTCAAATTTGGTGAAAGTCTGACTAACGGTCTAGGAGGAGTTCGAAAAAGTAGGTTTTCAACATTAATCAAAATGGCGGACAGGAAGTTCAGCCAAATAAGGAAAACTTGGTATCTATGTTCTCGGCCTGTCCCAAGGAATCTATTAAGATCAGCGTCATGTCAATAGCCAGATCTTTTCAAAAGTTATTAGCCTTTATGTAAATTGATTTATAACTTTTGACCACTAGGTGGCACTGTTTCAAAATATTTTGAGTACCTTCAGGGGATGGTGTTGTTGGCACATTCTGAGTTTCGTAATATTACACCAATGCATTTGTTTAGTATAGCATTTTATTTCAAAAAACTGTATTGAAGTCAATGGGAATTTCATGTTTTGTTCTATTATAGCGCCACCAAGAGGCTCAGTCCCACCATTTTTTGTATGTGTCCTCAGAGTGAGCCCATACATATGTGTGTCAATTTTGGTGAAAATATCTCAATTCACTTCAGAGTTATAGACATTTATATGAAAAAGCATGTAAAAAATGACTGACTCTTGACTTTGATTGAATATTACTACCCCTTACTATCAATATTTTGGCATTTGGGCATTGTCGTATAGCTATCGACCTATGTTTCCGAACTTCTGACGGTGGTTTCGTCTCGATCAGACAAGCGGTTTCGAAGATATAGCCAAATGTTTTTTAAGCGCTAAATCACAACGCTACACAAACCGTAAGGCGAAACCTAGCATGTTTGGTATCGTAGGACTCGGTAAGGTTTCAGGAGTCCTATTTGATGAGTCTGGTGAAAATAAGTCGACCACACCCAAAGTTATAAGCATTTAAAAAAAGAAGATCACCACTAGGTGGCGCTGTTTCGAAACTTCTCACGCTCCTTCAGGACATTGTGTTGATGACCCATACCAAGTGTTGTAACAATCCGTTGATGCGTTCTGAAAATACAGCATTTTAGCACAAAATTCAAAATGGCCGACAGTCAAAATGGCCGAATTGGTAAAATTGGATATCAGTCGACTCGGCATGTTGCCCTGAATCTAACAAGACCAATGTTATGATTTTTGGACAAACTGTTCAGAAGTTATAAGCAAAAAGAGCAGTTTTTCATATCTCCGGACCAGTAGGTGGCGCTGTGTCCAAACACAGCATGTTGCCTCAGGTCATGCTTGTTATGACATGTACCAAGTTTGGTCTGAATAGGATAAGTCGTTGCCGAGATACAGCCTTACGACTGTTTTTGTAAGCACTATGTAAAATTTGTTAGAGCGTTTATCGAAAACGGTTTGACGAATCAATTTGATTTGCATAACTTTTGGTCAGCACTGCCTGAGGATGATATGGTTCAATTTTCGTGTGAATCGGACAAACCGTCTAGGACGAGTTCGAAAAAGTAGGTTTTTAAAAAATTCAAAATGGCGGCCATATTTCTATGACGAAAAATGACTGGATAGGGTGCAATCGAATTGGCATGAGCTCAGAAATCAGAGGAAAAAATAATTTTGTTGATTGGCCTTACGGTTAAAAAGTTATTAACAAAATAAAAGTGAAATTTTGGACAGTTGGTGGCGCTAGAGGGATTGACTTAGACACACCAAAATTGGTGTACTTAATGTTGGCACTGTCCTCTATCAGAATGTCAAACCATTACAACTTTCCCGCATTCGGTTCTATGGGCTGCCATAGACCCCCAGTCGGAAGAATAATAATAATAAATATAGCTGCAAGCAGCAATAACGGGGCCAAGCACTACAGAAGCAAGCTTCAGACGAATGGCAGGAATGAGTAATTAAGAAAGTTTTAAGATTATTTTAGGCAAAATGGCTTGAAAACAATAAACACAACAACTAGTAATAGGATTTATTTGCTTATCACGTGTAACCAATAGGTGGCGCTGTTACCAAATTAGTTTTGAATGGTCAGTGTGACGTGACGATGACACATACAAAGTTTGGTGCAAATATATCAAAGCTTTGCAGAGATACAACCTCAAATGCATTTTGGCACCCTTCCAGCAGTTTTGTTGATGCCCTAAATGAGAACCGTTTCGTATATTGACATGAAATCCATAACATTTTGCCAGCATGGTCTGAAGATGATCCACGTCAAATTTCGTGAAAATCTGACTAACGGTCTAGGAGGAGTTCGAAAAAGTAGGTTTTCAACATTAATCAAAATGGCGGACAGGAAGTTCAGCCAAATAAGGAAAACTTGTATCTATGTTCTCGACGTGACCCAAGGAATCTAAAAAGACCAGCATGATGTCAATAGCCAGATTTATTCAAAAGTTATTAGCCTTTATGTAAATTGATTTATAACTTTTGACCAATAGGTGGCGCTGTTTCAAAATATTTTGAGTACCTTCAAGGGATGGTGTTGTTGGCACATTCTGAGTTTTGTAATATAACACCAATGCATTTGTTTAGTATAGCATTTTATTTCACAAAACTGTATTGAAGTCAATGAGAATTTCATGTTTCGTTCTATTATAGCGCCACCAAGAGGCTCAGTCCCACCATTTTTTTTTATGTGTGCTCAGAGTGAGCCCATACATATGTGTGTCAATTTTGGTGAAAATATCTCAATTCACTTCAAAGTTATAGACATTTATAAGAAAAAGCACGTAAAAAACGACTGACTCTTGACTTTGATTGAATATTACTACCCCTTACTATCAACATTTTGGCATTTGGGCATTAGCATATAGCTATCGACCTATGTTTCCGAACTTCTGACGGTGGTTTCGTCTCGATCAGACAAGCGGTTTCGAAGATATAGCCAAATGTTTTTTAAGCGCTAAATCACAACGCTACACAAACCGTAAGGCAAAACCTAGCATGTTTGGTATCTTAGGACTCGGTAAGGTTTCAGGAGTCCAATTTGATGAGTATCGTGAAAATAAGTCGACCACACCCAAAGTTATAAGCATTTAAAAAAAGAAGATCACCACTAGGTGGCACTGTTTCGAAACTTCTCATGCTCCTTCAGGACATTGTGCTGATGACCCATACCAAGTTTCGTAACAATCCGTTGATGCGTTCTGAAAATACAGCATTTTAGCACAAAATTCAAAATTGCCGACAGTCAAAATGACAGAAATGGTAAAATTAGATATCAGTCGACTCGGCATGTTGCCCTAAATCTAACAAGACCAATTTTATGATTTTTGGACAAACTGTTTAGAAGTTATAAGCAAAAATAGCAGTTTTTCATATCTCCGGACCAGTAGGTGGCGCTGCGCCGAAACACAGCATGTTGCCTCAGGTCATGCTTGTTATGACATGTACCAAGTTTGGTCTGAATAGGATAAGTCGTTGCCGAGATACAGCCTTACGACTGTTTTTGTAAGCAGTACGTAAAATTTGTTAGAGCGTTTATCGAAAACGGTTTGACGAATCAATTTGATTTGCATAACTTTTGGTCAGCACTGCCTGAGGATTATATGGTTAAATTTTCATGTGAATCGGACAAACCGTCTAGGACAAGTTCGAAAAAGTAGGTTTTTCAAAAAATTCTAAATGGCGGCCATATTTCTATGACAGAAAATGACTTCGTAGGATGCAATCGAATCTGCATGAGCTCAGAAATTAGAGGAAAAAAGAATTTTGTTGATTGGCCTTACGGTTAAAAAGTTATTAACAAAATAATAGTGAAATTTTGGACAGTTGGTGGCGCTAGAGGCAATGTCTTAGACCCACCAAAATTGGTGTACTTAATGTTGGCACTGTCCTCTATCAGAATGTCAAACCATTACAACTTTCCCGCATTTGGTTCTATGGGCTGCCATAGACTCCCAGTCGGAAGAATAATAATAATAATAATAATAATAATAAGAACGCCAACAAAAACAATAGGTGCCTCGCACCTTCGGTGCTTGGCCCCTAATAATAAGAACGCCAACAAAAACAAGAGGGTCCTACGCACCTTCGGTGCTTGGCCCCTAATAATAATAATAATAAGAACGCCAACAAAAACAATAGGTGCCTCGCACCTTCGGTGCTTGGCCCCTAATAAGAACGCCAACAAACACAATAGGTGCCTCGCACCTTCGGTGCTTGGCCCCTAATAATAATATGGACGGACCCATATGCAGTCTATCAACAGTGAATACATGAACACAAACATATACAGGAAGAATAAAGCACTATAATAAAAGCAGTAAAAAAAAAAAAAGTGATGCACCTTTCTTGAGTAACCATCTATTGCTCCAAATATGACGATGTTGTACCTTGAAATTAAAAGGATGAGATGACAATGAGCAGTCAATGAAAAGAGCTGCATTAACTCAACACCCATAATAAAGTACATAAATAAATGAATATCTTACCTTATGAGCTTATGGTTAGTGTCCACGTGCACTAATGACAAAGGCCGCTGTACGAAGTATGTCCTCCTGACGATGCAACCCAGCTGTGTCATTCTTTCCAAAATTCCTGGAGCGTCAACTCTGTGCATGGACTCCTTGATGCGATTCCACTGAACTCTATGTCCATTTGATTGGAGACAACCTTTAACCATTCTGTATCCTGCGTTTGGGATCCTGGTTTTTATGGAGATGACAGCATCATCCAGTTCACTGTCAGATAAACTGCTGTATGTAAGTCTTGTGGACAACCTGAGTTCATGCATACGCCGGAAAATTGTACTTTGGCTGACATCCAGCAGGTTGGCGATACAAGACACTGGTAAGGGCATGTCAATTAGCCGGGACAGCAGCTCCTCAGAAAAACAAAATTTTGGTCGGCCGCGTCCTCCTTCTCTAATAAAAACACAAGGACTCTCTTGGGAAAGAGCTGCGTGGATCATTCTTTGAAGGGATAAAAGACACTCCACAATTTCAGCTGGGATGTTTAAAATGCTAGATGCAGATGTCAGAATAAAGGCTTTCTGATTTACAACGTACTGGAAGTAGTCCAAATTAAAGTATGGTTGACTTAACGTGTCAGTGATCCTTGATTCCAGACGCTGCAGTAACTGAGTAGCCAGTGGTCCCTGTAAATGCCAAAATACATATTAGATGCAATACATGGTCCCGTTACCTTAGCCGTACCAATTCAACATTATGTAACGTTAGGCTAAATAGACATTCAAAACATTACAACTGAAGTATGTTTGCAAACTAATAGGCGTAACTAAGTTAACGTTATCATTATTTTGCAAGCTAAAGCAATTACTTCGTCTGTTCATTACTGATTTGGTCGACATTGCTAAACATATGATAACAGAGCAGTTTAGTTCTAACATCACTAACTATAACGTTACTTTAACACAGAGCACTTCATCAACGCTAACGTCGTCTAGCACTAGTTAACAGCGAGTAAATAGGTTGCAAGCAAAAGCAATAACGTCTATGAGTTGCAGAAATGTATATCATTATAAAGTGCTATCAAAATAGTAAAATCGTATAAAAAAATGTTGAATAAACACGTTATTTATTTTACCTGTGATGCTGAGCCTAGGTTGGCAGCCTCAGGTCTGTTGTTAGCCATCTTTCACCTTTGACGCATGCGCGTTAGATGGAATCGAGGTTCGATTACCTGCCCTGGGACGGCAGTGACGTCATTTCAACTGTTCTTTACTCGTACCCACAAACTTGAATTTGTGTTCATAGTGAAGAATTCGTAGTCGTAGAAATCAGAGTTGTACTCGTGAATGTTTACAGTCATAGCTTCTAGAGTCACACTCACATAAAAACACAAATGTAATTTTATTGACTCACGTGTATGAAAACGTAATTTTGCGTGACTAAGTTAATTTACGCACAAATGTTTAAAAATACGAATATGAATGCTTAAAGTTGTGCATACATCTTTTTGAAAGTGATCTTACACCATAGTTCAGAGCCCTTCAGATATGTTCATTTGGATTAGGGCTCTTTTTACAGATAGCCTATTAGTCCTAATATTAACATTATGTTGTATAAAAAACAAATCGTATTCTATATGAAATTTTGAGTTAAATCCCATTGATTAAAAACTTGTTATCAAATTCTCACTGTACTGGTCATCTTCAGCACGCGCAGCTCAAAACAGAAATGCAGAACATTAATTACTTCTGTCATACAGGCTAACTTTATAATGAGAGCACTATTGTAAATTTGTTTTAATTGTTAGGGTTTCGCTGACGTTTAGTGTTAACTATCTGTTAATCAAATTGTTATTTACCCCGTTTGTATCTGCGAGGCATTTGTTATACGTTTTCCCTGTGTGTTAACACCAGTAATTATGACTGTTGAATGTCTGAATTGACTAAATGTATTTTATCCCGCCCCCAAACATATGATTCGACTATCAGTCGAATATCAGCTAGATTCAAAAATTCTGATTCGACTATGAGGGACACCCCTAGTACAAATGCAGTAAAATTTTTGAAAATTTTAATAATGGTTAAAATAATTTTAGGAAAAATATAATTTATTTAAAATAATTAATTATAAGACCTTGATATACAAACCAAAGTTATATATTGAGCATTACAATTCATAATTCACTCAGTTTCTAATTCGTACTGAAATGTACTAGAGTAGCATTTCCAGTCTATTTTACAATAGCATGTTAGTTTGTACTATGACCCGAATCTGAGTACAGAAAAAAATGAAATCATTGACCTGTGAAATCACTGACTCCACCCAACACACACACACACACACACACACAGATCTCTTGCTACTTTTAATGAAGACAAACAACAACTTGATGTAGAGGAAACTTCACAGGTAATCTTAAAAATACCCTTTTTTATGTAATTTTGTTAAATGAAACATTAATGTAAGATGCTGCACACTAAACAAACCATTTGGTTTAAACATGAGTGTATTCAATAATTGAGTTATCTTGAGTAACCACAAAGTTTTACTTGAGACAGGATTGTCTCAAAAAAAAAAGAAATGTGTCAACTGATAGAAAGTTGAATATTATCTTCAGATTATGTGTTATGACAGAAAACAGTAAATTTATGGTCTGTATTTATTTAAAAATCTATAATTTACTCATGATGTAGAAAATATAAATAACTGAAGGAAAATAAATTAACAAAGTGATATCATGAGTCAGACGGTCATCTGAATATGAAAGAAAAAGTCAGGAGAAGGTGTTCTTTGTCCTGTAATCAGTGGTGAATGAGACATATGGTAATCTGAGGGGGCTTTCACATCTCTAATTCGGTTCATTTGGTTAGAACCAAGGGCAAACAATTATACATTGTAGCATTTTTCAGCTTTTTTGGTTCCTTTTCACACCACACTGATTGCTTTGGTTCAGACCAGTTGAAACAAACCAAAATGCAGTCACATGACAACATCCACATCACTCATTGTATCACATTCTCACCACAAACGAACCGGTCCAGAGTTTGTTTGAAAGCGTACCGAGACCACCTCTTCAAGCAGGTCTCAGTAAGCTTGTTTGGTCTGCTTTTGGTGCGCACCCGAGTGAGATTGCTGCTTTCACACTTGCCCAAAACGAACCGCACCAAAGGGGGAAACGAACTCTGGTACGAGTCAACCAAACTAAATGAGGCAGGTGTGAAAGCACCCTGAAAGTGTTGTGTTCGACTCTTTGTAGACTGCTCTGACTGAGTGTTCTTGTGTTCTGGATGAGGAATGGCTGTGAGCAGATCTCTGAAAGGCTGAACATTTTACTATAGTCTATTAGAAATAATTGCAGTGTGAACTGAATTACTGTCACCGTTCTCAAATAGTGGACTGTAAGTCTTAATGGGCCTGTCACAATACCCACACCTGTGATCTTTGCACTTGAGCACCTGTCTGCTTAAATTCTGTATTTCCTGTATTTGGCCCAAGTGTTCTAGCGGGTGTGAAAACTGCAAGTGTGTGAAGAACTTTTGATTGACTGAAAAGACACACCGACAACATAGTGTTGTAAAAATGCATTGGATTGAGTGTGCATTAAAGAGACTGTGCTTTGCCATTTTTCAGCTTTGCACTCCGGGTCATTTATGATTTCTCAGTGCTATATCCTCTAATATTTTTTATCTAGAGCGCTTCAATAAAACCTTTTTTTCCTCCTTGCATTTAGTATGATTAAATCAGCATGATAATAATATTTCAGAGATGGCATTGTAGATGAATAAGTAAAGACAAAGCTACAAAGCTGCTTGCACTGCACTATTTTGTCACTTTATATCTTATTTTTGTGCATCAATCTATTAAATTACTTAGTTTATGTAACAATGATCCTCACTCTTACTTTAACGTTTTATTTTACATGAATAACCAGCAGGACAAAACACAAACATTTTGGCTCTTCTAGAGACATTGGCTAATGAATGATGATGTCATTATAATTAATGATTTAAAAAGTGGGTGGTTGGACTGAATTATTTAACGCACTGAAGAAGAAAAAAATTATTTTTAAATGAAGACTATTTTAGTGCAGATCATAGTTTCATATATGTAGGGGTGGTGTTGGCGCAGTGGATAAGACACATGCCTTTGGCGTGAGAGACCCGGGTTCTAATCCACTGTGAGACACCAATGTGTCCCTGAGCAAGACACTTAACCCCTAGTTGCTCCAGAGGCGTGCGACCTCTGACATATATAGCAATTGTAAGTCGCTTTGGATAAAAGCGTCAGCTAAATGAATAAATGTAAATGTAAATGAAGGAAAAGCTCAAATTTAAGTTGTTTTCTACTCATTATGAGATCATTTTATTGTGTGCATAGATTGTTTTCAGTAGAAAATTATTTTGTTAATAACAAGTCAAGTCACCTTTATTTATATAGCACTTTAAACAAAAAAAGATTGTGTCAAAGCACCTGAACAACATTCATTAGGAAAACAGTGTGTCAATAATGCAAAATGATAGTTAAAGGCAGTTCATCATTGAATTCAGTGATGTCATTTCTGTTCAGTTAAATAGTGTCTTTGCATTTATTTGCAATCAAGTCAACGATATCGCTGTAGATGATGTGACCCCAACTAAGCAAGCCAGAGCCGAGATCGGCAAGGAACCAAAACTCCAACGCTGACAGAATGGAGAAAAAAACCTTGGGAGAAGCCAGGCTCAGTTGGGGGGCCAGTTCTCCTCTGACCAGACGAAACCAGTAGTTCAATTCCAGGCTGCAGCAAAGTCAGATTGTGCAGAAGAATCATCTGTTTCCTGTGGTCTTGTCCTGGTGGTCCTCTGAGACAAGGTCTTTACAGGGGATCTGTATCTGGGCTCTAGTTGTCCTGGATCTGGTGGCTACGGTGACCTTGGAATAAGAGAGAAACAGACTAATATTAGCGTAGATGCCATTCTTCTAATGATGTAGCAAGTACATCGGGTGTTATGGGAAGTGTTCCCGGTTCAGGTTTATCTAAGTAATGCAGCCTAAAAATCCTTTAACGGATTTGGATATAAGAAGCATATTAGTGTGTTATGTGTGAGCCAGGTTAAAGAGTCTTTAATCTAGAATTAAACTGCAAGAGTGTGACTGCCTCCTGAAAAATGTTAGGTAGCAGTGTTCATTTCGTTAACGAAGACGATGACGAAAAATATTCGTTAACGGAAATTGTTTATGTGACTAAGACAAGACATTGACGAGCTAAAAATAATATCTGATGACGAAATTATGACGAAATGTATGCCGTGTCTTCGTTAACTAGACGAGACTGGACTATAATTTTATTTGGGGCCTACCGGACATTCAAAATGCATCCTATAGAGCCTATTGTCCTTCAAAATGTGCATCCCTGTGATTGGATTGTGATTGGATTAGGGCCATTAATGACATAAGTACATAAGTACAGTTATAACAACAGTGTTTGTTGAAACAAAGAAAGGGTGTCTCTCTTTAAATGGCCTATTCAAGAACAGGAAGAGGTACTGCTGTTATGCAGTGATGACTATTAAGACACTGCATATGGTACTGTGCTACACAGATAAACTCAGCTGGCTTTTTTGAATTTATGCCCCTATAAGCATACAAAAATGTGATACAGAAAAAAAAATAAAAAACAATCAGCCAGATGCCATACTAACCCCTGAACAGCCATGCCCAAGATTCTTATCAAAAAACAATGGAAAGAAACAAAGCAAGGTGCTAAAATACATTAAAAAATATTTTCAACAGTATTTCTGAACTTTTGAGCCAAACTATCAGCCAGACCACATTTACGTTGCTGCATTTGTCAGTTTCAACAGTACCTCACTCAGGCCTCTTAAAAACACCAGTTTGCCTGCAAACATACTTGCCTTGCATAAAAGGCAGCTGTCATTATCATTTAGATAGGTCTGAATACAGGGGCCACACCCTGCAACCTGCCCACAGCATGCCGTTATAACAAGAACAGAATTTGGGATGTTTGTGCACATCCTACATGCCAAGGCATCTCACAGAGGAAGCAATGGATAATGTCTTTGACACTTGAGTAACTTTCTCCTTCACCTCTGCTAACATGTCAACCTGTTGCACTACCTGTAGGACATTAGCCTTCATGTGGTTGACTGAAATGGCTAGCTCGTTAAATTTCTCATCCATGTTTTCAGCTAGCTTTGATGCAGAGTTTTTTATCTCAAGCTCAATGTCAACCAGACCATCTAGAACTTCATTTTCTTCGGGGTCCATCCTGAAACAAAAAAGTGAAAAAGACATGTCCATTACTTCACAGACAATACTGCAGTCTATCTGTGACATTAACATTATCAAGATGTAGAGTAGAAATCATCATCCTATATTTGGAGAAATAATACACAAGACTATAGGCTATTGCTGAGCTCTGGCTGTCGGCTACACTTGCACTCAGGAAATAGTTGGACTCTTGACTGGTCACTTAAGTGAGGTAACGCTGAATCGCATGACTAATCGACCAATACAGGCTAGAGCCGAAGATCTTTGGTCGTGTTAGGGCTCAATTTATATCATCTTACGCGGGCTCGGGCTTACACTCCGGTTTGCGAGGTAAACGAGCGGTCATGTGTCATGTGTCATGTGTCAGACAGCGCGAACCGGGATGCTGAAAAGTGTCAGTGAACAGATAGGTTCTGCTGTGTTATTTATACCTTGTCATGAGTTGATTACTGATTGGTCTCCACTTGTGTTAATCAGGTTAATGAACTGCGACTGTTCCTCCCGAACTTTGTTATAAAACAGCATAAAAAATGTTTTGTGCCCAAGACCGGCCGCTCACAGACATTGCTACCACTCGCTCTCTTTGCTTGACAACACACTCACTGACGTCACTCACTTTACTATTTTTCCAAAGCGCACTTGAAGCGCTCGGGCACTTGCGGGAAAGGATGAAGCTGATTGATTAGTTCTTGTCACATGACCCACGGTGCGCTTGCGGCATTCTGAAAAGTTGAGATGTTTGTAACTCGATGTGGTGCAGACGCGCCTGGATGCTGCCGTTATGAGTGCGCATACGCTTCCATTATGAGCGAGCATACCGCGCCTACAGTACATTGGAAATAACGAACTTGAGCGTGCAAAAGACGCAATATTTGAATGGCCCTTATCGTTACACGTTGCTTTCTGACCAAGCGCATGCTGTCACACACACATTCACTTGAACACATACAAACGCACTCACGCTAAATCACTCGATCACTCACACACAAACGCTCTCTCTCTCTCTCTCTCTCTCTCTCACACACACACACACACACACACACTCTCTCTCTCTCTCTCTCTCTCACACACACACACTCATTGTAATATGCACGTTTCTTTTTTTCGCCGAGTGTATTTCTGTTATACAATGTTAAAGGATTAGTTCACATAAAAATGAAAATTTCCTAATCATTTACTCCTCCCAATGCCATCCAGGATATCCATGGCGTTTTTTCTTAAATTATGTATTTTAAGGAAAACATTTCAGGATTTTTTCTTCATATAATGGACTTCAATGCGTACCAACTCAGTTGGTTGCTATTGTTTCCTCAAAAAAAAAAAAACTCGAGACTCGACTCGGACTCAAACTCTGGTAATTGGTGACTCAACTTGGACTCGACTCGGACTCTTCTTTGGTGACTCGGACTTGGACTCGGACTCGAACACTGAGACTCGAGACTCGACTCGGACTCGACAGTTGGTGACTCGACTACAACACTGACTCACAATAGCGATTTAAGTACAAAAACCGGACGAATCCCTTTAAATAAATCATCGAATCGATGTCTTGAGGTGTGGTAACCGTAGTATAAGCGGAATAATTGACTCCAGCCCATAAAATTATTAGAAAAATAATGTGTGCAATATTTTTCTAATAATTCAACGGCCCATCGTCAATTAATCCTTACATATTGTAGCATACTCTGCAGATAAATTTTAATAGTTGGTGATTTTAATATCCATGTCGATAATGAAAAAGATGCATTGGGATCAGCATTTATAGACATTCTGAACTCTATTGGTGTTAGACAACATGTTTCAGGACCTACTCATTGTCGAAATCATACTCTATATTTAATACTGTCACATGGAATTGATGTTGATAGTGTTGAAATTATTCAGCCAAGTGATGATATCTCAGATCATTATTTAGTTCTGTGCAAACTTCGTATAGCCAAAATTGTAAATTCTACTTCTTGTTACAAGTTTCGAAGAATCATCACTTCTATCACAAAAGACTGCTTTTTAAGTTATCTTCCTGATGTATCCAAATTCCTTAGCATATCCAAAACCTCAGAACAACTTGATGATGTAACAGAAACTATGGACTCTCTCTTCTCTAGCACTTTAAATACAGTTGCTCCTTTACGCTTAAGGAAGGTTAAGGAAAACAGTTTGACACCATGGTACAATGAGCATACTCGCACCCTAAAGAGAGCAGCCCGAAAAATGGAGCGCAGCTGGAGGAAAACAAAACTAGAGGTATTTTGTATTGCTTGGCGGGAAAGTAACATATCCAACAGAAAAGCATTAAAAACTGCTAGATCTGATTACTTTTCTTCTCTTTTAGAAGAAAACAAACATATCCCCAGGTATTTATTCAATACAGTGGCTAAATTAACGAAAAATAAAGCCTCAACAAGTGTTGACATTTCCCAACACCACAGCAGTAATGACTTTATGAACTACTTTACTTCTAAAATCGATACTATTAGAGATAAAATTGCAACCATTCAGCCGTCAGCTACAGTATCACATCAGACAGTGCACTATAGACCCCCTGAGGAACATTTCCACTCATTCTCTACTATAGGAGAGGAAGAATTGTATAAACTTGTTAAATCATCTAAACCAACAACATGTATTTTAGACCCTATACCATCTAAGCTCCTAAAAGAGGTCCAGAAGTCACAGGTCCTCTTCTGACTATTATTAATTCCTCATTGTAATTAAGATATGTCCCCAAAACCTTCAAACTGGCTGTTATTAAGCCTCTCATAAAAAAAACACAACTTGACCCCAAAGAACTAGTTAATTATAGACCAATCTCGAATCTCCCTTCTCTGTCCAAGATACTAGAAAAGGTGGTATCCTCACAATTATATTCCTTCTTAGAGAAAAATGGTATATGTGAGGATTTCCAGTCAGGATTTAGACCATATCATAGTACTGAGACTGCTCTCCTTAGAGTTACAAATGATCTGCTCTTATCATCTGATCGTGGGTGTATCTCTCTATTAGTTTTATTGGATCTTAGTGCTGCGTTTGACACAATTGACCACAGCATTCTTTTGCATAGACTTGAACACTTTGTTGTGCAAGTGCAGTATGGATTAACTCAAGGCTCAGTACTAGGGCCGCTACTCTTCATGCTTTATATGTTACCCTTGGGAGATATCATCAGGAAACATGGTGTTAGCTTTCACTGTTATGCTGATGATACTCAGCTCTATATTTCTTTGCGGCCCGGTGAAACACACCAATTTGAAAAACTAATGGAATGCATAGTCGATATAAAAAATTGGATGACGAGTAATTTCTTACTGCTAAATTCAGAAAAAACAGAGGTGTTAATTATAGGACCTAAAAACTCTGCTTATAATAACCTAGAACACTGTCTAAGATTTCATGGTTGCTCTGTCAATTCTTCGTCATCAGTTAGGAACCTAGGTGTGCTATTTGATCACAATCTTTCCTTAGAAAGCCACATTTCTAGCATTTGTAAAACAGCATTTTTCCATCTCAAAAATATATCTATATATACGGCCTATGCTCTCAGTGTCAAATGCAGAAATGTTAATCCATGCATTTATCACTTCAAGGTTAGATTATTGTAATGCCTTATTGGGTGGTTGCTCTACACACTTAGTAAACAAACTACAGCTAGTCCAAAATGCAGCAGCAAGAGTTCTTACTAGAACCAGGAAGTATGACCATATTAGCCCGGTCCTGTCATCGCTGCACTGGCTCCCTATCAAACATCGTATAGATTTTAAAATATTGCTTATTACTTATAAAGCCCTGAATGGTTTAGCACCTCAGTATTTGAATGAGCTCCTTTTACATTATACTCCTCTACGTCCGCTACGTTCTCAAAACTCAATTTGATAATACCTAGAATATCAAAATCAACTGCGGGCGGCAGGTCCTTTTCCTATTTGGCCCTAAACTCTGGAATAACCTACCTAACATTGTTCGGGAGGCAGACACACTCTTGCAGTTTAAATCTAGATTAAAGACCCATCTCTTTAACCTGGCATACACATAACATACTAATATGCTTTTAATATCCAAATCCGTTAAAGGATTTTTAGGCTGCATTAATAAGGTAAACCGGAACCGGAAACACTTCACATAACATGTGCCTTCTACATCATTAGAAGAATGGCATCTACGCTAATATTTGTCTGTTTCTCTCTTGTTCCGAGGTCACCGTGGCCACCAGATCCAGTCTGTATCCAGACCAGAGGGTCACTGCAGTCATCCGGATCCAGTACGTATCCAGACATGATGGTGGATCAGCACCTAGAAAGGACCTCTACTGCCCTGAAAGACAGCGGAGACCAGGACTACTAGAGCCCCAGATACAGATCTCCTGTAAAGACCTTGTCTCAGAGGAGCACCAGGACAAGACCACAGGAAACAGATCATTCTTCTGCACAATCTGACTTTGCTGCAGCCTGGAATTGAACTACTGGTTTCTTCTGGTCAGAGGAGAACTGGCCCCCCGACTGAGCCTGGTCTCTCCCAAGGTTTTTTTCTCCATTCTGTCACCGATGGAGTTTCGGTTCCTTGCCGCTGTTGCCTCTGGCTTGCTTAGTTGGGGTCACTTCATCTACAACGATATCATTGACTTGATTGCAAATAAATGCACAGACACTATTTAAACTGAACAGAGATGACATAACTGAATTCAATGATGAACTGCCTTTAACTATCATTTTGCATTATTGACACACTGTTTTCCAAATGAATGTTGTTCAGTGCTTTGACGCAATGTATTTTGTTTAAAGCACTATATAAATAAAGGTGATTGATTGATTGATTGATTGATACAGGGCTTGACATTAACACCGACCAAATATAGGTGGATTTTGCTTGTGGTGGGTAACACAGTGACTCAAACTAGCTACTTTGGCGGGTTGAATAATTGTAGTGTTTAAAAGTCATCTGAAATAATCCATATTGCAGTGTGACACTACAACTCCCATGAGTATTACATGTACACAGTGTTGCCTTGCACTTGCGCGCTAGTGACAGAAACGAAGAGGCAGCTAGCTGCCCTGCTGGAGTTATGTCGCAGGATGCCGGTGGAGCTATGTGGCTACATATAAAAGGTGTAACAAAGCCCGGTGAGCAGACAACACACAAGAGTACAGAGCCCGGCACGTCAACTGTAGGAGAAAAGTAATCAATCTGTGGCGACAGTTTTGCAATCCGTCCCCTCATTTTATAAACCGTACTCACAAATTCTTAAACTGCTCCCTTGGTTTAACAAATCATGCCCACAAATTTCCAATCCGTGCTCTTAGATTTTGTAAAACGTAACTTTGTTTTTTGAATCTGTACCCACAAATTCATAATCCGTGCGTGTGCTTTCCCATGCTCTTTTCTCGGTATGGAGTTAGATTCTGTTGAACAGACAGCACGCCTCACAGTGGCGCGTGTGCAATTGGTGCTAGCCTGCTTGAATACATTCAAGGGCAGGAGCTCAGTCCCGCTAGAACTTTTTCAGAGGCTCCTGGGGCATATGGCAGCCGCGGTGGCACTCACCGCTCGAGCACTGGCTTTATGGGCATGCAGTTTCAGGGGTTTGAACGGCCCGCAGCTGCAGTGGCACATCAATTGCCTAGAGTTGTTAGCAGTGCACCTTGCCTTGAACCCCCTCAAAGGTAATTTACAAGGCAAGCATGTGCTGGTTCGAACGGACAACACAGCGACCGTTGCGTACCTCAACCGACAAGGTGGTCTGTGCTCCCGTCGCATGCTGAAACTCGCCCGGCACCTTTCTCCAGAGACCTCTCACTGCCAATTGTTGACATATGGGAACCTGTGGAAAACGCCACAACCTGATCACCTTCAAAAACCCTGTTGCACTGCAATTGTCAACAAGCCGTGGGGTGCCACAAAGCTAAGCTTAAGGTCGTAACCTTCCCAAAGCCCCAGCACAAATACACTGACTTTGGCTCTGAAGGGAGGCTCGATGCGCCGGCCTTGAAGAACTCTCATGCTTCCGGAATGATACCAATTCAGATGTATCATGCTGATGTATGCTACTACGGTACAGCCATTTGTTGCTATGGAAAAAAATACCATCAAAGATTTTGTCAGGGGACTTTTTCACACCTACAGAGGCTCTTGCATTTCACACCTATGTACAATTCTGGTGTCCCCATTGGAGTTTCATCTCAACATTGATTTGTGGCTTTTCAAAATTGCTTCCAAAACCCTGACAACTATTGGGACACAACTTTTTCAGTTTCCCTTGAAATTATTTGATTGGACTTTTTACTTGGCCCAACCCAAGCCCTTGTATCTTAGTGACTTGATTGGTTATTGCCAGCTAGGTAGATAGCCTGTGTGCCCCCTCCATACTGTACATCCTCCACACCACCAAAAAATGAGAATAGAATTGATTCAGATTTTTTTTTAATGAATATTAATCTAATCACTTCTCAAAGTGGACTGGACTCCAGCAACTGCAAAACAAAATACATCAAAATAAGTGACATTATAAGTTTATTGCCCTGGTATGTTTACACATACGAGAAATTTGTTTTCGTGACAGAAGCTCCGCAGTGCAACGGAATGACAGCGAAAGAATAAAAAACACATTATAAAAGAATAAAAAATACAAATAAGTAGGTAAGGAATAACAATATACAAACTGACAATTGTATGTGCAGGTATATTACAATAGGAAGTTTTGTATGTACAGGTATATTATGTGCAAAAAAGTGTACACTAAGTATGTGTGTTAGATAAATAAGTGAATGTGTATATAAATATCAATAATGTAGTGTGTTCCACAGTTATTATCAAGTGTTCATTAGATGAATTGCCTGAGGGAAGAAACTGTTCCTGTGTCTGGTCGTTCTGGTGCTCAGTGCTCTGTAGCGTCGACCAGATGGCAACAGTACAAAGAGGGAGTGTGCTGGATGT
Source organism: Carassius auratus (assembly GCF_003368295.1). Classification (NCBI taxonomy): domain Eukaryota; kingdom Metazoa; phylum Chordata; class Actinopteri; order Cypriniformes; family Cyprinidae; genus Carassius; species Carassius auratus. The sequence continues at coordinate 24,914 of NW_020524209.1, forward strand.
GAGGTGTCCAGAGTGATTTTACTGGCCCTTTTTTATTTTTGTATTTTATTAAGAATTTTTTTTTTTCTTCACCATTATTTCTAATACATAACTGGCACAAAACATCACTATCATAGATCACATTAGGTCATCTGTAATGCATCTGTTTGTTTTACACTCTTTGGCCACCAGGTGGTATAGTGAGCAAATTAAGCCTTGAGAAATTAACCCTTTTGTGAACCACTTGGATGGAAAGCTTTAATGCTTCGTAAGGCTTCATCTCGCCATCACTTGCATACTGTACTATATTTAAATGTATCACTCGGTGGAAACGAGCCATAAGTGTACATAGTACCTAATGATGTTTTATTAACAAGGTTTGGGAGGAAGTTTATCAGCATACCCCCTCCACCCCATCTCCTCACTTCAAGTTCATGTTCCATTTATATGAGAAGGTGGGTACTCTAGGTTCGGGCCATTTCCGAGCTCAGAGCCCTTCCCCAGACAGTGCGCTCATGCTTGCGCAGTATCATCGGCTCATCACTGAATCACTCATCCGCAGTATCATCGGCCCCTCCTTGAGTCACGCATGCGCAGTATCATCGGCTCATCACTGAATCATGCATGTGCAGTGCCATCGGCTCCTCCGTGAGTCACGCATGTGCTGTGTCAATTGGCTCCTCCGTGAGTCACGCATGCTCGGTGTCATCTGCTCCTCCATGAGTCACGAATGCGCATTATCTTCGGCTCATCACTAACTCACACATGCACAGTATAATCAGCTCCTCCGTGAGTCAGCCGAGACGTGAAGAGGCTCTGATAGTTCAGCAGAGACGTAGAGAGGCTCTGGTAGTTCAGCAGAGACGTGAAGAGGCTCTGATAGTTCAGCAGAGACGTAGAGAGGCTCTGGTAGTTCAGCAGAGACGTGAAGAGGCTCTGATAGTTCAGCAGAGACGTAGAGAGGCTCTGGTAGTTCAGCAGAGACGTGGAGAGACTCTGGTAGTTCAGCAGAGACGTAGAGAGGCTCTGGTAGTTCAGCAGAGACGTGGAGAGACTCTGGTAGTTCCGTGGTGTTTAGACTGGATTCAGGAAGATCATTGGTGACCTTACTCTGCTCATGAAGATCAATGGTGACTTGCCTTTGCCCATGAAGATAGTCGGTGACTTGACTTTGTCCATGAAGAACACAATTGACTTAATGACTATCAAGTGAAGACACCTGAGTGCAATTAACAGGAGTGCAATTACTGTTATGAAGGGACAAGGCTTTGTGGGAATTGTAGTGCCTGCGGTGAGGTGCCTATGGGGAAGTGAGACCACTAGTGGAGACCCAGGGAAACAGAGACCAGACACCGTGACAAGTGTATCATGGGTTCTCCATGTGAAAGGTCCTATCAGGTCATCACGAGGGTACACTATCATTGGCTCTCCAAATGGTGTTATTGTATTGTTTGTAGCACATTTTTTGCCAGGTATGTATAAAGGTAGAGACAGTACCCTAGGTAAAGATTCTTTAAAGGACCACATGCTAACATCACTGCTACACTTCTGCCTTCAATAAATTATTTTCCCCACAAGAACTTTGGTCAAACTTACTTATTTTATGCATTAGAGAAATCTAGTACATTGGTGAGCCACCTTAACTACTGCTCAGCCAAATACAGCAAAATCTAACAATTCCATGCATTCTGAAAAACCACGTAATATTCACAAACCTGAAAGCATGCAATGATAGCATGCAATTGTGAACACAGCATAACATTTTAATTCAAGTGAATCAATACAAGGAATGGAATGACTACTCTACATAGTCTAAAAGAAGATGACATACAGTGTGGCCACAAGAGTACATATGCACACACGCACACAATCCTTATTGTGAAGTATGAAGAGATGAAGGATGCAAATAAAAGTCATGAAAATGACAATCAAATGCAGCACATTTTTTTCACTCTTTACAGTTTTTTTATACTCTTTAACAAAGAACAAAATCAGGGTCTCACATTTGCATGACTTCATGACTAGTGTGATGGTAAAATAAATAAAAATAAATATTACACTAATCATAACTGAATTGTGAATTTGAATGAATAGATCTTAAAGATTTAGTGATTCATTAACACTTGCTAAATGATGACAGAATTATAATTGTTTGAATAAGATCTTCTGCATGAGCAAGTACAGCATTCCAGTGCTTTTATACTATATCCCACCACACTTAAAAACAAAACTGTTGTCTTTTTGTCCTTGTAGTTTCTCCCGAGTTCCTCTCAAGCTTCAGTCCAGTCTTGAAGCTGATATGGAGTGAGATGTCAGAGTGAATCCATTATTAAAAACAATTGTCATTTATAGTATATATTGCCTTCTAGATTTTTTTATTTTTCTTAATTGGTTCTTATGTTTCAGATTTTATTGTTTAAGGTGCTTTCATAAAATTATATGAATTATATTATATAAAGGGACATTTCTTTGGAAAATTTTGTTCTTATCATTTGAATCAATTGGTTTACTAGAACCATGGAGCTTGCACATAGCAGCCATAAATTCACCATTTTCATGACAATCATGACAGTAAAAAAAAAAAAATTCTATAATTAAAATCTGTTAAAGGATTGTTAGGTTGCATTAATTAGGTAAACCGAAACCAGGAACACTTCCCATAACACCAGATGTACTCACTACATCATTAGAAGAATGGCATCCACGCTAATATTTGTTTGTTTCTCTCTTATTCCGAGGTCACTGTAGCCACCAGATCCAGTCTGTATCCAGATCAGAGGGTCACTGCAGTCCCCCGGATCCAGTACGTATCCAGACCAGATGGTGGATCAGCACCTAGAAAGGACCTCTACATCCCTGAAAGACAGCGGAGTCTAGGGCAACCAGACAAGTTCTCTGCACAATCTGACCTGTGCTGCAGCCTGGAATTAAGCCACGCCATGCTGGTTTCATCTGGACAGAGGAGAACTGTCCCCCGACTGACCCTTGTTTCTCCCAAGATTTTTCCTCCATTTCTTTTACAATGGAGTTTTTGGTTCCTTCCCATTGTCACCTTTTGTATGCTTAGTTGTGGACACTTAATTTCTGGCAATATTGTCAGCTTGATTGCACAGATACTATTTAAAGCTGCAGTAGGTAACTTTTGTAAAAAATATATTTTTTACATATTTATTAAACCTGTCATTATGTCCTGACAGTAGAATATGAGACAGATAATCTGTGAAAAAAATCAAGCTCCTCTGGCTCCTCCCAGTGGTCCTATTGCCATTTGCAGTTACAGACCGCTCCCGGTAAGAAATCAACCGATCAGAGCTGCGGTCCGTAACTTTGTTTGTGTTCAAAATGTAGAAAAATGTATATAATAAGCAGGTACACCATGAATCCATTTTCCAAACCGTGTTTTTGGCTTGTCCTGAATCACTAGGGTGCACCTATAATAAGTGTTTATATTCGAACTATTTAAGATTGCTTCGGGGGTACTGCGGCGGAGTAACCCAAGTTCAAGTTCAAGTTCAATTTATTTGTATAGCGCATTTACAACAGCCTCCTGGCTGACCAAAGTGCTTTAACATAAGAGCAAGAATATTACACATACATAAAAATAGACCAGACAAAAAATTTAAAAACAACCATTTCAAAATGTAGCATAACACAGTAGTCAGTACACTAAGGAAAATAAAAAAGTTTTTAGCAAGGATTTAAAAATAGACAAGGAAGGGGCCAGTCTGATCTCTAAAGGCAGGGTATTCCAGAGTCGTGGCCCAGCCACTGCAAATGCACGCTCCCCTCTACGCTTTAGCCTAACGTGAGGGACCACCAACAGAGCCTTGTCATAGGAACGTAGGTTTCTTGATGGAGTATAAGGTTGAAGAAGTTCAGATAAATAAAACCCAGTACCTTTGTGATATTTCATAGACATAAACAGAGAGAAGTAGTTCCGGCTACGATGTTCTTCCGCAAGAGGCAGGCAGTTCTGTTTATTAACTGCTAGAGCGTCAAAAGTTACCTACCGCAGCTTTAAAGCGAACTGAACTTGGATGATGACATCACTGAATCAACAATGAACTGACTTTGTGTTAACAGTGTTTAGAGTCAATAATGCAACAGTAAATTTTTCAGTCAATTAACACTGTAAAGCTGCTTTGACAGTCTGTATTGCATGAAGCACTATATAAATAAAGTTGACTTGACTTGATAATCTGAATAATAGCCTAAATAGCTGCAGAGTGCTCCGCTAACAATCAATGAAAAATTGTTACTTGTCTTAGTTGCGAGCTCATTCAGTTATAATCAGTGAAGGTGTAAGAACTGAGCAGCAGTCAAAGTGAATGTGTGACAATTTCTTTCAGCCAAGAAGCTTGTGTTCCTTTTTTCTCTACTGCCAGACCTACATGTACTGTCATATCCTTGTCAACACCCACTTTGGTGTATTTGTGCTTTAAAAGGCAGCTCTGCACACCATTAAAGTCACTTTTCCTAGCAGAGCCACAGGAAGCTGAATAAAAAGCACCTGCCTTCTCCAGCGTCTGATCTCCAGTTATTGTTCAAAATGAGCAAGATTGTTGTTTTTACCAAAGAGGTCTTCAGTGGCAGATCAGCTGAATTCAAGAACAATGTCAACAACTTAGAACACAGGGGCTTCAACGACATCATCTCATCTCTCAAAGTGATTGGTGCTACCCTAGAAGACAAGGGAAAGTATTCCTCCCTCAAGATGGTCGCAGATGACCTGGATGACCCTGAAATCCAGCTGTTTGAGAACGTGAACTATGAGGGAAGAAGTGTGACCCTGCGCAGAGAAACCAATCTTCATGACATTGCTTTCAGTAACACCGCTTCCTCCCACAAAGTGAATTGTGGTGTCTGGGTTATCTATGAGCACGTCAACCGTCAGGGTGAACAGCTTGTGTCTTTCCCTGGAGATGAAGTTCCCAGCTATTTTCCGCTCTCCTTCAATGATGTGGCCAGCCATGTGCGTCCCTTGCTGCCGAAGCCATATACAGTATTGTTCAAAATAATAGCAGTACAATGTGACTAACCAGAATAATCAAGGTTTTTAGTATATTTTTTATTGCTACGTGGCAAACAAGTTACCAGTAGGTTCAGTAGATTGTCAGAAAACAAACAAGACCCAGCATTCATGATATGCACGCTCTTAAGGCTGTGTGTTCAAAAAAATAGCAGTGTCTACCTTTGACTGTACAATCTCAAAACTATTTTATACAAATATTTTTTTTTTTCTGGGATTTAGCAATCCTGTGAATCACTAAACTAATATTTAGTTGTATGACCACAGTTTTTTAAAACTGCTTGACATCTGTGTGGCATGGAGTCAACCAACGTGTGGCACCTCTCAGCTGTTATTCCACTCCATGATTCTTTAACAACATTCCACAATTCATTCACATTTCTTGGTTTTGCTTCAGAAACAGCATTTTTGATATCACCCCACAAGTTCTCAATTGGATTAAGGTCTGGAGATTGGGCTGGCCACTCCATAACATTAATTTTGTTGGTTTGGAACCAAGACTTTGCCCGTTTACTAGTGTGTTTTGGGTCATTGTCTTGTTGAAACAACCATTTCAAGGGCATGTCCTCTTCAGCATAGGGCAACATGACCTCTTCAAGTATTTTAACATATGCAAACTGATCCATGATCCCTGGTATGCGATAAATAGGCCCAACACCATAGTAGGAGAAACATGCCCATATCATGATGCTTGCACCTCCATGCTTCACTGTCTTCACTGTGTACTGTGGCTTGAATTCAGAGTTTGGGGGTCGTCTCACAAACTGCCTGTGGCCCTTGGACCCAAAAAGAACAATTTTACTCTCATCAGTCCACAAAATGTTCCTCCATTTCTCTTTAGGCCAGTTGATGTGTTCTTTGGCAAATTGTAACCTCTTCTGCACATGCCTTTTTTTTAACAGAGGGACTTTGCGGGGGATTCTTGAAAATAGATTAGCTTCACACAGACGTCTTCTAACTGTCACAGTACTTACAGGTAACTCCAGACTGTCTTTGATCATCCTGGAGGTGATCATTGGCTGAGCCTTTGCCATTCTGGTTATTCTTCTATCCATTTTGATGGTTGTCTTCCGTTTTCTTCCACGTCTCTCTGGTTTTGCTCTCCATTTTAAGGCATTGGAGATCATTTTAGCTGAACAGCCTATCATTTTTTGCACCTCTTTATAGGTTTTCCCCTCTCTAATCAACTTTTTAATCAAAGTACGCTGTTCTTCTGAACAATGTCTTGAACGACCCATTTTCCTCAGCTTTCAAATGCATGTTCAACAAGTGTTGGCTTCATCCTTAAATAGGGGCCACCTGATTCACACCTGTTTCTTCACAAAATTGATGACCTCAGTGATTGAATGCCACACTGCTATTTTTTTGAACACACCCCTTTCAACTAATTCAACTAATTGCCCAATTGCACAGCCTTAAGAGCGTGCATATCATGAATGCTGGGTCTCATTTGTTTTCTGAGAATCTACTGAACCTACTGGTAACTTGTTTGCCACGTAGCAATAAAAAAATATACGAAAAACCTTGATTATTCTGGTTAGTCACATTGTACTGCTATTATTTTGAACAATACTGTACATCATCATTCAAAGTACAATCTCTGCAGCTGTATATAAACTGGAATCCTTCTGGAAAGAATGAGGCCGGTGGAGGGGAATGACTGATCTTGACAAGAAACAATGACAGTGACTCCAACAAGTTTGAAGAAAATTTCTGACCCAACCTTATAATATCTGTTTAAAGACAATTTGGCAGATGTTATATGATAGGGATGAGTTTTATTAATAAAAGTTTTAAGTTGCGGGTTGCTTGGCTTTTCATCTATAGCCATCAGTATCAGTAAACATATGCAATAAAATACAGCTTTGGGATTGTTACAGATCTGCTATAGGTCCTATTGTCATTTGAATGTATTTCCCCTGTTTGATGAGAGTGAAATATTGAAAGGGATTTCGGATTTATATAATGCTGTGCAAGGTTTTGGTCAATTCAGAAAATAAAGGCTCTTAGATATTAAATGCTCCTTGTTTCATTTCCATTGTAAAGTTACAGATACAGAAAATATGGCCATTCTTTTTAGTATGTACAAAATAACAATAAATAATAATGAACAACAAAACCCTGAAAACCCTATTTTTAAGTGCTACACAGAAATGCATTGAGGTTTGGTTAAGTTACTCTGTGTTTTGGATCTGGACCTACAGTGAATTTGCAACAAAACAGAGTTTATATTATTATTTGATTAGTTTATTTATTTAAAAAAAAAGAAAACAAAAAGAAAAGAAAAAACTCTTCAGGAAGTCGGTGTGCCTTAAGCAGTTGTTCTGAACCAGAGATCACTTTTTTGACAACTCTGCCGCTGATATATATATATATATATATTTATATGTGTGTGTGTGTGTATATATATATATATATATATATATATATATATATATATATATATATATATATATTAGATTAATGTAATGATGCATTAATAACGTTAATCATAGTCTATTAATTATTAGGTGTAATAATGTCTAAAAAATATAATAAATTTACGTATGTATGGAATATTATATTAAAAGATTATCCAAATTGAAAAAAAAAAACTATAGACCTATACCTTTATAAGCACAGATGTGACTGTCATCGCATGCTGTTTTAAGTCAGACAATAAGTCCATCATGAATAATTTAAACTGTTCAGTTTGCCTTATGTTCATCATTATACTGATCAATTTGGTGATTGTTTGGATGAATGCTTCAATATTGGATATCTTAAAATAGACTGTGAGTCTTAGATGCCCTCTAATGGGCAAGTATGGTACTTTGTATTTGGCAGCATCAACAAACTGGAGCAGGGATCCTCAAATCTGGTCAACGAGATCCACTTTCTTGCACTTTCCTTTAGCTCTAACCCTAATCAAACACACCTGTGCATGCTAATCAATGTCTTTAAGATCATTAGAAAATCACAGGTAGGGGAGTTTGATCAGGGTTGGAGCCAAACTCTGCAGCAAAATGGAAAGATTTGAGGAACCCTGAACTAGTGAACTTTGGGTGACTTTCAAGAATATGTCAAGGATGGCACAAACAAGTATGATGTATGGCCATGAGGACACATACATCCAGAGGGAGAGTAAACCAGGAGGAGTAAGAATTAACTCTAGGAAAACTAGTGGAGTAAGTCCAAATCAGTAGCGGAATTGTCATTTTTTGGTTGAAAAGACTGATAAGAACATTGTATAAGCAAGGCAGGAATTAGGATGGTAGGGGCCCCTGGGCTTGAATCATTTTCGGGCCCCTACTCACATTTACATTAGTCTACACCCCTTCTCCAGCAGTGCAACATGTTTACATTTCTCTACACCCCTCCTCCAGCAGTGCAACACATTTACATTAGTCTACACCCCTCCTCCAGCAGTGCAACATGTTTACATTAGTCTATAACCCACCTCTAGTATGTTTAAAAAATAAAAATAAAAAACGGTATAAACAGCACGTTGTACATTTGTCTGACTGACTGTGATGCTGTACAAATGCTTCCAGTTTGAATACTCTGTAGCTGCAGTGACACTGTAGTTATGCTCACGCATGCAGTGTGAAGCTACACACACACACACACACACACCGGTGTCTAAATCACACCTAAATATTGGGACCATGTTGAAGACTGAGTCCTGAGTTACACACACACACACACACACACACTGATATCTCAATCACACCTACATATTGGGACCATGTTGAAGACTGAGTCCTGAGCTACACACACACACTGATATCTAAATCACACCTAAATATTGGGACCATGTTGAAGAATGAGTCTTAAGCTACACCCACAAACACACCTGTGTCTAAATCATACCTACATATTGGGACAATGTAAGTCCTAAACTAATCTCCTAATAAAACATTGTTACCTTGTTTGAGATGGGCATTGTCATGTACTACTTTGAAATAGAGGTCTTCACGAGTCCAAAAATTCGTGCCCAAACCCGAAAGAGACTCGTAATGTACTACACCGAACCAACCCGGACCAGTCTAATGTTTCAAAAGCTGGACCTGGACCAGTGTAAATCTGAGAAATGCCTACCAGGACCGGACCCGTCTATTATTTGAAAGTTGGACCCAAAACCCGCTGGGAAGACAATAAACCTGTTGTGAAAAATACAACTTTTTGTCTTACCTAATTTAAGGAGCTGTAGTCTCTCTTCCATGTGACTGCCTGTGATGCATTACAATCCTCTGACAAGAAAGTTACCCATGTTATTCCTCTCGTTATTCCAAGTCCAAGCTTAATCCACTCATTATTTCAGCTTCAAAAGTCCATTTGATTTAACGGTGATGGATGACAAAACTGTGCACATGTACATTCTGACTCAAGTTAACTCGCATAATAACTTTGACTGTTTGCCCTTTTGAACTATAATAATGATTGATTGTGCAATCGATCATTGGCTGCTGACGTTATTTATTTGCTATCATCTCTGTGCTCTCTGCTCTGCATCAAGTCTGAATCTGACCAATTTAACTTTAAGATTAAACGGTTCATTTATGTTATTATAAAAATGGGAGAAAATGTAAAGCACGGTTTGGCGGTCGAAGTGTCCCTCACTGGTTCAGGGTTTTTCCTGGGTCAAAATTGGTCTTCAGTGGTGGATGACCGACATGGTCATCCACACACAGCAAAGAGTACCCTAGTACCCACTTGATCCCAATATTGACAATAAATGTTACATTTAAAATAAATACAAAGAAACAGTTTTTGATTTTTTTTTTCTTTTCCTATTTATTAATGAAAAAATGATCACTGTCATCCTTTCTTGCGTGATTTTTCCAGGACTGGCTTTCATAGTTTAGAAAGATAAAATCCTTTTTTGATAGACCTGATAATTATTTTAGTATAATCATATCAATTAAAAAGTAGCATTAAAAACATTGCATTAAAAGGTGTAATAGTGTAATTTTTTTACCATATAAAATTTAAGAAAATTAGCAGCTAGCTAGCAACAGCTTGCTTTGTGATTTGATCTAGTTTCATCTCACTCCAGTCTAACTTTAAATTATTTTATAGGTTATTTACTACATGGGGTAAGCACACTTACTTTCTCATTACAGATGTGTATGTTCTTCTAAGAAGTAATGATTTGTTATACGCTGATTCAGACACTGACGGGCAGACCAATTTCTTTAACTCAGTGCTCACCAACCTTTCCAAATGTCCAAATGTAAACCAAGATCTACCACTTGCAAAAAATTATATAAAAAAGGCCACAATGTAAGTTCTACTCTGACATTCTTGTTGCCTGTTAGTCACTTGCAAATTATTTAACTTTACATATAGTATATAACTATACAAACTGCCAACTATAATTAAACATTTTTTAACAGTAATATAACATTAAGTATTTAAACAGGCTTATTACTCGTATATAAACATATTTGCATATTTACATATTTGACTGTATAAATTAAACATTGTTCTTTATTAATGTCGGAAAGTCTTTTATTTCCTGTCATTTTATTTTGAAACTATAATGATGTCATATCCTTTCCGAGCGCATCACATCCTCATTCCCGACTCCGCATTCTGTGGGATGGTGGCTCGCGTGTGCGTAACCTAATCGAAAGTAAGTTTCATCTTGCACTAAGATGCAAGTATTGCCATCTGACTTGTTTAGATGTTGTATACTTTCACCTGTTTTCATGTTAAGTATATTATATGTATGGTTTGATACTTTCGTGTGTATTTCTTTAGTTAATAGGTATCACGTGAACATGTCATAAGCCTTGTTAGACTGGAGATTATTTCCTTTACATTATCTCAGCCTTAAGCTGTATTCTCGAGTGCTATATTTCAGTTCTTATGCCCTGTAGTCCCACTGCTAAATCGTGTTTAGCCTCTGTGTCGCTGTCAGACGCACCTAGAGTGAAATTCAGCGCTCCCTGGCCATGCGCCCCTCAGGTGCTGAGCGCATGGGGTGCAGTTGCGCCCCCTTCCACTAGAGGGAAGCGAAGACCACCAAATCCATTTAGTATTCCTACGTTGCCTCATTAACCTTTCGTATGCCTGTATATTAGTTGTTTATGACTCTTTTCAGGTTATTTGACCAAATTATTATATTTCAGAATTCTGATTCCATGTTTATTATTGCATTGGATATTACTTTATACCTTTGTACATGTTTTTTATACTTTTGTACATTGTGATTATTATTTTATTCTTTGTTTCCTTTATAGACCACACACACAGACACCCACACATATGCCTATTTGTACACCAATGATTGTACCCAAACTACAATATTAAAGTTTGCTGGAACAATTTCTCCGTGCCCTTCTCTCTGACCGGAGCCCTGTCAAAGGAAACTGCCAGACCAGTATTATCCCATTCAGAGTGTCCCACTCTATCACATGGTCCTTCGAGCCGGATCTGACAGGTTTCTGGAGACAATATGGAGCCAGGACAACCATCTGCAGATCCAGCAGTGCGTTCTCGACCCCAGCGGGAGATACAGTTACCAGCATCCCTTGCAAACTTTGAAGTTGGGTACACACCGAGAGTCACAGTACTCCCTTCCACCGAAGCTGAGGAACTCGGAGCAGCAGCCCCAGCTCAAGACATCCCAATCCCTGATCCACTTTCATTGCCATCTGTGAGAGCAGAGTCATGTCGATCCTGGGTATCTTCTCGTCGTAGCAGACCAAGATCTCGAGCCAGTGCTGCCTCATCAACTAAGAGGTCCATTGCAGACGGGCTATCCGAGCTACAAAGTGCCATGTTGGAGGAACAGGTCAAGCGGATGGAATTAGCAGAAGTGCAGCGGCAGATCATGGAGCAGACGCTAGTGGATGAGCAGTGTACTCTTCTAGACAAAGAAGCCAGAGACGCCCTCTATGAGAAGGAGGAACTTCTCAGAGAACAAGAACGGCAGAGACGTCGACTGGAGGAGAAAGCAGAGATGGCATACAAGAGTAAAGAGGCTATCACCAGGCATCAGATGTTGCGACGGCGACAGAAAGAGAAAGAGATGGAATTGGCGCAAGCAGCTCTTATCACGTCTTTCCTGAAGGAAGAAGGAATTGAGAGTCCCCGTTCCTCCAGGCCCCTCAGTGAATGTGAGTACAATCTAAGGTCCTCATCAGAAGTACAGCCTCTCCTACTCCACTCACAAGATGGACATGGACTGCTCCATTCTACTCCATCTATGCATGTAATGCCACCAGTCTCCAGTATAGTCAGAAGTCCACCTGTCTCGACCAGTCTTACATCAGTCCTGCCCGCTCCACAAGTGAGTGCTTATACTACTACTAGTGTACTCTCTCAGCCACAGCCTACGTATCTTACTATGATTCCTCCTCCAGCAATCATCAACCCAGCTTCGCAGTCGGCTCCCAGATCAGCCGTGAGTGCCGTTACCTCATGTTCTCCGCCACTGTCAGTAGGACAGTATATGGCCCCACTTCGCCAGCCACACATGGTCTATAGTCAAGCCCAGGTCCAATATGTGCCTCCACCTGGTACACCTCTACAGCCAGTGCTATCAGCTGCTAACACGCTGTCCTATCCTTACAGCGCCATGCCACCTTCTCCACGACAGGGCACAGCGCCTTTAGATTACAGGACAACGCCGGGTACAGACCTCATGGAGCTCCTAGTTGCCACATCTTATGGCCTTCCTAGACCTACTCTACCTCACTTCACCTCAGGTAAAGAGTCAGACTTTGCCCTGCTTAAGATGGCTTTGGATAATCTGCTCAACACACATGCTCACCTCACAGAGCAGTTTAAATATCAAGTCCTCCTCGATCACTTGAAACTGCCAAGCGCCTACAAGCTAGCCCAAGCTTACATGTACCATCCAAAGCCATACACCTCGGCCCTCCAGGCTCTCCAAGATAAATATGGGCAACCGCGTCAGCTCGTGCAGAGTGAACTGGGTGCCATCTTAAACTCACCTCACGTAAGATCTGGAGATCCAGAGGCATTTGACAACTTTGCCCTCTCAGTACAAGGTCTAGTTGGCATGCTCCGCTCCCTCGAGGGTGAGAATGGCTATGAACTGCGATGTGGCTCCCACGTCGACAGGCTGCTAAGCAAACTGCCTACTAGCTATCGAGATGCGTTTGTGGAGTACAGCATAAACCGAGGCATCCTGAGGACCGGCACAGATCAGACCTACACGCTTGAAGACTTCTCAGTTTGGCTTCAGTTAAAGTCACAAGCAAAGCGCATTTCATCTCGAGCAGCTCTGATGTTCCAAGACCAGCCTAAGCCAGTTAAGGGCAAAAAGAAATCCCAGGGTCCTTCATCCAACGTGTTTTACAGCACTGAGAGTCAAGCTAAGGTAGCCCCTCCAGATCCTGCTCGCAGCACAAAGTCACCCAAAGGTAAACCCAGTGTGAAGCCTTACTGCCCGTACTGCGACGCCCGTGAACATTACCTCAGCTTATGCCCCAAATTCAAAATGCTCACTCCATCAGTGATTTCCGCCTGGATCAAAGACAGAGGCTGTTGGAGGTGTGGCAGGAACCATAAACCTGAGGCATGTACTCTCAAGAAGCCTTGTCAAGTGTGCAAACAGCAACACCTGACCGTGCTCCACGAAGTGTGTTCCCAAGAGGCTAAGAAAGTGTTGATGGTCAGTGCTGCTCCCGACACCATATACGTTGACCGTCCTAGTCGTCCGCAGAGAGTCATGTTGAAGCTAGTTAAGGTGCGCCTGTACAATGCCGAGCACACTCTGGAAGGTTTCGCTATTCTGGACGATGGATCGGAGAGAACCCTCATCCTTCCCTCAGCAGCCCAGCATCTCCATTTAGCTAAAGAGCCTGAAAGCTTGCCTTTACGTACTGTCCGCCATGAGGTGATCCGTCTACAAGGAGCCGCTGTCTCGTTCGACATCTCCCCAGCTCATTCTCCCAAACAAAGATACCACATCTTTCATGCCTTCACCGCTAGTGAGCTGAGTCTGTCTGAGCATAGCTATCCTGTCAAGTCACTCATGCGCAGATACTCCCACCTGCAAGGTCTTCCCCTGCCGAAGGTTGACAAGGTCCAGCCGCTTCTGTTGATAGGCTCTGACTTTCCACATCTGCTGCTTCCCAAACAACCGGTCCGAGCAGGTCCTCCTGGGAGTCCTGTAGCTGTGCGTACTGCTCTTGGTTGGACATTGCAAGGCCCCGCCAACCTTAACCTCATTGGTGAGCGCACTCACTGCTACTTCACCATGTCTACTAACTCAGAGCTGCAACGGCACGTTGAACGACTGTGGGAAGTTGACATAACCCCGTATGCCAAAGCCAAGACTGTGATCCGCTCCAAAGAAGATCAGCAGGCCCTAGAACTGCTGGAACAGCGCACAGTCAAGGCAGAGGTGGATGGAGTAACAAGGTATGCTACTCCACTACTGAGGCGCAAAGCAAGCCTCACGCTCTGGGCTCCAAAGCACACATTGCTCCCACAGCTACGGAGCACAGAACGCCGTCTAGCCAAAGACACTGCTCTAGCTAACACCTACTGTAAAGAAATACAGAAACTTGAACAGTTGGGCTACGCCAAACCTCTACCTCCTGACACAGTAGACAGCTCCACAGAGTCCTGGTATCTGCCGCACCACGTTGTCCACCACAACGGTAAGGCGAGGATTGTTTACAACTGTTCTTACCAGCACAACGGTCAAAGTCTCAACAGCCAACTGTTGCCCGGTCCGACCTTAGGTCCTACTCTCCTCGGTGTACTTCTTCGTTTTCGAGAACACAGTGTGGCTATCAGTGGTGACATCAAAGCGATGTTTCATCAAGTTCGCCTGCTACCAGAAGACAAGCCCCTTCTCCGTTTTCTCTGGAGAGGTATGAAGAGGGAGGATGAACCAACGGTGTATGAGTGGCAGGTTTTGCCATTCGGGACGACATGTAGTCCCTGCTGTGCCACATACGCCCTGCAGCGGCATGTGAAGGATAACAGCAGCGGTTATGAGGACATCCTACACCTTGTGGAGACTGCCTTCTACGTCGACAACTGTTTGACCAGTGTCACGAACGCTGATGAAGCCAAGACCATTATCAACCGGATGCGTAAACTGCTCTCAGCTGGAGGCTTTGACATCAGGCAGTGGGCCAGTAACATCCCCACCGTTGTTGAGCATCTTCCATTGGAAGCGAAAGCAGCAAGCACCGAGTTGTGGCTCTCTCAGTCTCGACAAGATCCCGAAGAGCCAGCCTTAGGCCTTCGCTGGAACTGCCTTACCGATCGCCTTGGGTACCGCCACAGACCAGTAGAATATTCACAGCCAACTCTGAGGAACGTCTACAAGGTGATGGCAACACAATATGATCCCCTCGGATACCTAATTCCATTCACCACACGAGCGAAGATCCTGATTCAAGACCTGTGGAGAGTGGGAGTTGGCTGGGATGAACTGATCAGACCAGAGGCTCTGCTGGATATCTGGACACAATGGGAGAGTGAACTAATCCATCTTCCTCAAGTGGAAATCCCCCGATGCTATGTCCCATCAGTAGCAGACACTGGGGCACCCAGACGAGAGGCACACATCTTCTGCGACGCCTCTGAAAGAGCCTACGGGGCCGTTGCTTACCTCCGCACCCAAGAGAATCAAGGTGAAGTCCACATTGCATTTGTGATGGCTCGGTCACGAGTGAGCCCTCGCAAACAACTATCCATGCCACGCCTCGAACTGTGTGCTGCTTTAGCCGGAGCCCAGCTGGCTAAAGTCATTATGACAGAACTGTCACTCCCTTCCCAGCAAGTCACTCTCTGGACTGACGCGATGACAGTTTTAACGTGGCTCAATTCCGACTCGTGTCGCTACAAGGTCTTTGTAGGAACTAGAGTCGCAGAAATTCAAGAGCTCACTGAAAACTCGACCTGGCGGTATGTCCGCACCACTGACAATCCAGCCGATGACCTTACTCGCGGCAAACCCCTGCTCGAACTCAGCCAGCCGAACCGGTGGAGCCAAGGTCCACCATTCCTCCTACAACATCCAGACTCCTGGCCAGTGCTTCCGTTAATAGAAGCCCAAGAAGCTGACGAGGAAGAACTTCGGAAAACATTGTTCTGTGGAGCCACCACTTGCTTTCCGACCACGACACTCCAGTCTGATATAGACAACTGGGACAGTCTTCTCAAGGCTACCCATGAGAGCCTTCACGGGGCGGCTGATGACCAGAGCAGCCCCACCATGACAGCAGCTGATGTCCAAACAGCAGAGCTACATGTCCTCAGACAAGCCCAGAGTGAGTCCTTCCCTGAAGAAGTGGAAGCTCTTGCTGCTGGTAAGTCCATCTCGAGACTGAGTCGCCTGCTCATGCTTGCTCCAGAGTATGATGAAGCTGTGGGCCTGGTGAGAGTGGGAGGTAGACTACGCAGAGCAGAAGATCTTGACCCAGATGCGATGCATCCTATCATCCTCGATCCCAAATCTTATGTCACGAAGCTGCTCATTAAGAAATATGATAGTGAACTGCTACATCCAGGTCCCGAGCGGGTTTTCGCCGAGATGAGGAGAAGATATTGGATCGAGAGGAAGAGAGTCCATCAAGCATCATCAGCACGCCTGTGTTGAATGTCAGAAATGGCGCGCTACTCCAGTGGTCCCTCGGATGGCAGACTTACCCCCTGCCAGACTCCGCTTATACAAGCCACCTTTCTGGTCGACTGGAGTCGATTGTTTCGGTCCCTACAATGTCAAGGTGGGCCGGCGTACAGAAAAGCGGTGGGGTCTGATTTTCAAGTGCATGACGACGAGCTGTGTACATCTTGACCTACTGGAGAGTATAGACACTGATGCTTTCCTGATGTCCCTCCGCCGCTTCATCGCCCGCCGCGGAAAGCCATTTGAGATCCTGGCTGACAGAGGAACCAACTTCCGAGGTGGAGCTGCAGAGCTGCAAGCCAGTTTTGCTGCTTTAGAAATTCCTCTTCAAGAACAGCTGGCCAGACAGCAAATCGAGTTCCGTTTTAACCCTCCTGGCTCTCCACACTTTGGGGGAACGTGGGAACGAGAGATCAAGTCGATTAAGTCAGCTCTCCAAGTCATCCTTCAGGACCACACCGTCGCTGAACCTGTGCTGCAAACTGTGCTGATTGAAGTGGAAGGAATACTCAATGCTAAACCGCTTGGGTACCTCTCCTCTGATGCTGCGGATCCGGATCCCGTCACACCAAATCTACTGTTGATGGGACGCCGCGATGCATCACTCCCACAAGCTGTCTATGCATCTAGTGACCTTCTCAGCAGAAGAAGATGGCGCCACAGCCAGATCCTGGCGGACCATTTCTGGTCCAACTTTATCCGTCGCCATCTCCCGGACCTACAGAAGCGGTCGAAGTGGCACAAGGACACTGACAATCTGGTTGCTGGCCAGGTGGTGATGGTGGTTGATTCGCAGCTACCCAGAGCTCAGTGGCCCATTGGGAGAGTGGTGAAGACCTGTTCCGGTTCGGATGGACGAGTCAGGGCAGCTGAAGTTAAGATCAAGGGACAGACCTACCTACGGCCAGTCGTGCGCCTTGTGCGGCTGTCAGCCTGGGAGGATGAAGATGACGCCAACTAAGTAGACTTTCTTTGGGATTCAAATTTATTGCTAAATTTGGGGGCGGCTATGTCGGAAAGTCTTTTATTTCCTGTCATTTTATTTTGAAACTATAATGATGTCATATCCTTTCCGAGCGCATCACATCCTCATTCCCGACTCCGCATTCTGTGGGATGGTGGCTCGCGTGTGCGTAACCTAATCGAAAGTAAGTTTCATCTTGCACTAAGATGCAAGTATTGCCATCTGACTTGTTTAGATGTTGTATACTTTCACCTGTTTTCATGTTAAGTATATTATATGTATGGTTTGATACTTTCGTGTGTATTTCTTTAGTTAATAGGTATCACGTGAACATGTCATAAGCCTTGTTAGACTGGAGATTATTTCCTTTACATTATCTCAGCCTTAAGCTGTATTCTCGAGTGCTATATTTCAGTTCTTATGCCCTGTAGTCCCACTGCTAAATCGTGTTTAGCCTCTGTGTCGCTGTCAGACGCACCTAGAGTGAAATTCAGCGCTCCCTGGCCATGCGCCCCTCAGGTGCTGAGCGCATGGGGTGCAGTTGCGCCCCCTTCCACTAGAGGGAAGCGAAGACCACCAAATCCATTTAGTATTCCTACGTTGCCTCATTAACCTTTCGTATGCCTGTATATTAGTTGTTTATGACTCTTTTCAGGTTATTTGACCAAATTATTATATTTCAGAATTCTGATTCCATGTTTATTATTGCATTGGATATTACTGTATACCTTTGTACATGTTTTTTATACTTTTGTACATTGTGATTATTATTTTATTCTTTGTTTCCTTTATAGACCACACACACAGACACCCACACATATGCCTATTTGTACACCAATGATTGTACCCAAACTACAATATTAAAGTTTGCTGGAACAATTTCTCCGTGCCCTTCTCTCTGACCGGAGCCCTGTCAAAGGAAACTGCCAGACCAGTATTATCCCATTCAGAGTGTCCCACTCTATCACAATTAAAGTTACAAAAGCTTTTTAATCAGGAGCAGTGAGTGATTTCTGTGTTGTTGCTGTTCGATTAATATAAAGACTGTCACATTGAGAGAATGCACTGATACAGTGGCCTACGTTCAGCTCACTATGTCTGCTGTAGGATACTTAAAACAGGCATTTTTACATGATTTTTGTGTGAATTTGTCCATTTAATCAATACTTCAGAGAGAGATTATATTTGCGCGCATGCCGAGGAGTGCATTTACGCGCTTCGGAATTCGGATGAGCGCATGCATAAATCTACACACTGCACGCGCGTGCTCGTGTCCTCTGGCTCTTAAATGTTTTAACTGACAAAGCTTAAATGAGTTTAGTTTAAACAAAAGACTGTTGGAAGACCATTTCAGGTGATTACCTCTTGAAGCTCATCAAGAGAATGCCAAGAGTGTGCAAAGCAGTAATCAAAGCAAAAGGTGGCTACTTTGAAGAACCTACAATATTACATATTTTCAGTTGTTTCTGACACAATAATATTAATAATTCAAATGTGAACTCATGTGAGTATTCCCTGACTGATTTACATCACTCCACCACTCATTTAGCTTTATCAGGAAGTATATGGTGTATATGTTTCTCCTCTATAAAGTCCATGACTTCAGCAGACAGGTTGTAAATCTCCCTTGTCCTGCTTGCACGACCTGATGATGACGGTTCCACAAGTTTGACCAGAATATGGTCAAATGGTACGAAACACATATCCTTTACACCTCCTTTTGGATAGGCCCATGAGGGTGGAAAAACTCCACTTCCACATCTTGATGATGAGCGTCTACAGTGACAGCTTTTGTTAACCACCAGTTCTGGTCATTAATGACTGCAAGCCAATCTCCGCAATGAACTACATCAGCAGATAGATCTGTCACTGTCCCATCAGGACCACTGTTGGTCAGTGGTTCTTGCTCCATTGGCTCTTGCTCACTTTCCTCCCGTTCCATTTCCTACATTAACATTGCCAAAAGACCTTTCCTCTTTTGCACTGGTATAGGACTATCATCTTCGACCTGTACCCTGGGTGCGTTGGCAGTCAACTGGAATATTGTTGGGCTGAAACACTCGCACATCTGTGGCTCACTGCAGAAACAGGAGAGTGATCTACAGTGGATCTCCGAGTCATTTCTGTGTGTCGGTGTGACTTGGTGGTTTCCTTGTTGCAGGTATAGGTTTTAGTGGTTGAGAAAGGAGTGCATCATATGGCTGCATGTCAGCTTCAGTAATGATATAGAGCTTAGTGCTGCAGAGGCTTCTGCCAACCATCTCATGGAAGATGTTCCCGTTCACAATGTAATTTCCACACAGTATAAGGCTGTCTGCAGTCCTTTTCACAGGTCCGCCAATGCCTTCTGGGGCTCCCTTCCCATGTGAGGTGGGGAAGAAGTTCCAGGTTGTTCTCTTGAAACCTAGAGTTGGAGAGAAACTGCAGAGGAGAGAAAAGTTCTTCTTGTTCTTGTATTGCTTGCTGGGTCCATTGCTGCCATTCAACATTGGTCTGGTCTTGCTGTGGTGTGGGAAGTGTTTGTTTGTGGAGACACTGGGTGCAGGAGCGCAGGAGACATGTCTCGCTTGTCTGTTAAGAGCAGACAAGTTCAAAAATATCCTCCAGTTTGCTAGACTTGATGACACCATTTCTCTTAAGACTCTTGAGGACCATTTGGAGGTTTTTGTCACCACCGTCAGACTGTAAGTTACCACCGTCAGACAGAAAACCTGACGGTGGTGACAAAAACCTACTCTTTCACATTATATGCGTGAGTTGATTTATGTCATAATCTAATATTTTTTATACAAAATAGACGGTGTTGACATGTTATGGTTGTGACAGTAACAGTGTCTAAAAATATGAACAAGTTTAGAAAATAGCAAACTTATAGGAGCTTGATTGGTCTTGATGCTTGCAGTAGAGCTGAAGGTTTGAAAATGGGGTCTTCAGAAATGTAGTCGACCTTGTAGTTGCCTGATTTTATTGCTTTTTATAAATATCTGACGGTTGTGACAAATATGTGGGACACAATTTGAGAAACCACAAAATAATATTAAATATTTTTAAAAACTCACTGTTTGTAGTTTTTAATACATATTACAATGTACTCTTTCACGTGGTAAAGATATTATTCAATTCAGTTATTACTTTTTGTTTTTTTGCACAAGTGAAATGATTACCTCCTATCCGAGGACAACTGATTTTGTAGGCAATGGGCCAGCATATAATCATTAAATTAAAAATTATAAATTAAACCTATAAAAAAACCTTACATATTTGCAAAGGAGCCCCTGATTATAACCTTTATTCTTTTTATGCATGAAAATGTTATTAATTTCCAACAGAATTACCACTTTTCTTAGTGGGACATGTTTTTGCCAAATTTCAAGAATCAGTGAGAGATGTCATATGCGAAATCTTTCCATCTTGTAGAGCCGAGCTGGACACCTATTTAGCAACTATTTCTGACTTGGCTTTGACTTATGGAGGAACTCTCTTTTATGACTATCATAAGTAATTCTCTGCAAAAGCTGCTATGTTTATTCAACATTTCAATCAGAGATTGGACTGGTCAGTGGTCGACTTGACCCTCATAAGCAGACATTTCACTGGTCATCAAGCTCTCTCCTGCTCGATCTGTGGCTCTCATTCTCACACTCTCAATCTATGCCCAAAATCGGTGTGTCCTCAACCCTCTAAGGCCATCCTTAAAAATATTTTGGTTTGCAGTAACAGCAATAAAAATAAAAAAAAGGGTCGGTACGACGGTCTATTTTTTTTTTTTCAAGTTTCAATGTAAGAAAAAAAGGAAATTTTTGGCGATGGTGATGATGTAAGATGATTGTAAACAAATTAGCATATCATGACATCACTGACTGGGTCTTCAACCCGTGCCTTTGGGCGCATAATTGCAAACCTCATTTTGATGCAGGCTATATAGACCACAAACAAATTAAAATATTTGTCAAAAACAAGTTTATTGCATGAATTTAAGGTGAGAAGAAAAAATATGAGGTACTGTTATACTGCCGTTTTATCTTTCACCTCGTGTACGCTCACCGTCCGCGCGGGTCTCAAAAAATGCCCGCACGCAGATGATGAAAAGGAGATAATGCAGACAGTGTGCATAACTGTGCATTCACACCGCCGGCGTCGAGAGCGTCAAAGTGGCCAGAAGTCATTCATTTTCAATGTAAGCCGGCGTCGAGCAGCGGCGCGACTTGGCTGTTAGTGATGTACGATTCGTGTACGAATCGTTCAATTTAACCGGTTCTTCTTAGTCAACCGGTTGAACCAGTTCACCAAATCAAACTGAATCATTTGAAACGGTTCACGTCTCCAATAAGCATTAATTCATAAATTACTTAAGATGTTAATTTTTTGAACGTGACTGACACTCCCTCAAAGTCAGAATAAACCAATATCCCAGAGTAATTCATGTACTCAAACAGTACACTGACTGAACTGCTGTGAAGACCGAACTGAAGATGAAATCCGAGCCGAGCCAGTGTAACGGAAACAGGTCAATTTAGCTCAAAGGGAATCATTTAAGATTTTAAAGGGAATTTGAACAGAATCACTGTTTCACGGCTGGTCACTGAGACGCCCTGCGATTTAGATTTGGTTTAACATCAAATCTGCGCTGAATACTAATATCCAAACTATAGTGAAACACTATCAATTAGCACAGTAACAAGATCGGCAGTTTAAGACATTAACTTGTAAGCACAAAACACAAGATACTTCTCTTTTCAATATGAATAAGGCTTTATTAGATAAATCTAAGACATATAAACTAATCTAACACATAAACGCACGCACTCACACATTCACACAAGTTGCAGGAAGATATAAAGTTAGGGAAAGATGAGTTTAAGAGAATGGAAATATGGAATCCCAAGTTTACAGCAATACGTTAAATTGCATAGACATGAACAACCATCAATCACGTAATTAGCCTTCGCATTGAGTTCCTCAGTGAGGTTAAAATTATATTAGATACACCAGCAAAGGTCACAGTCTGGAGGTAAAGTTACTTGCGTCTCCTGTGAAAGAGTCCCGGTGAAAGGGCTATCCCGAGGTCGTTGATTGGCTGGAAGTTCAGTCGCTGAAGTGACGTCTTGGGGAGCCCGTGCTTTGGCGTTGGCTGAAGCTGGAGTTGTGTGGCTGGTAGGAGTTGAAACGCGCAGACGAGGTCGACGTTACAAAACTTAACTCAGAACACGAAACTCTCAAACGGAAAAGAACACGAAACTCTCAAACGGAAAAGAAAAGAAATAAAGTTTGACAGGACAAGGTTGTGTTCCTTCTCATCGTGGCTAAGTAGCAGCAGGCTTGCAGGCCGAAGCACGCTGGAACCGCGCTCAAAGAACAGTGATGATTAAACAGCATGGCTAGAAGCTACAAGCTAGCAGAAGCATAGCTAGAGACTAGAAACTGGCATGACTGATAGCAGCAGCATGGCTAGAGACTAAAAGCTAGGTAGCAAAGCTACAAGCTAAAAGCTAAGAGCAGGCATGACTAATAGCAGAGACTAAAAGCAGACTAAAAGCAAGATTTTATGGTGTCCTCGGTATTTAAAGTGGCCTGTTGGCCACACCTCAAATGTTGTCTTGAGCAATCAGATATTGTCTTGGATCGGGGGTATAATAAATCATTTGTTTATCTTACCAAGCATGTGGTCCGAATTTTCCTGCCTTGCAGGGTTTAATTTTGGACATGATTCCTATTACACGAATATGATACATGGGACAAATAAATTATTGTCTGGACAATATCAAGCAAGCAGATTCGATTATATCAATACTAGACATGACTATGTATCCTATAGTTATCAAAAGACATACACAATAAGTGATTATACATGATAGACGAATGTGTGGGTTACATATAAATGAATATGGAGTTAAGCGATGGAATTATTCATTCATAAGTCTTTTTGAGTTCATTCTGGTCCATATATATGTGCAAAAAGCAGTTTCTTTGCCATTCTTATGACATAGGGATGTTCTGTAGAGACAGAGGTTTAAAGCCCTTCCCCCTTAGGAATTTCAGTCTGGTTCTGCTAGGTGGTGGGGGGGGGAGAGTCAATGGAAGTGTTTAACTCATGGGTTTCCATGCGATGTCCAGCGTTGCATTTCAATTACGAACAACAAATTTGACACCAAATTTCTTTTCTTCGAATTGAAATTGTAAATAATTGTTCTAGTGGTTTTAATGTTGAAAGCTGTTGTGTGAACAAGTTTGTTGGTCATCTTGCTTGGTTCTTGTGGCACTAGAACTGATTTATGACTTCCTGAGGAATTCGGCTCGTGTTTCAAAGCACAGCTTTGATGGACTCTTTAATTTGTCTGGTTCGACTCATTTCTGTTACATATATCCCCCTTTCGTTCGGTGAGGTGTTTAGGTGAAGACATCGTCGATCGCTGGAGAAACAAAGGCAGAAGAAGCAGACAAACACAGCAAACAGCAAGACAACACCTCCATGACAGTTACTGTACTGGTGCAGGAATCAGGTTATTTAGGTACACGTGGTTAAGTTCAATTAGTCAATGTAGTTTAGCACATTGAGGACAGTTTAGATCATTTTGGAAATTGTTGTTTTATTTTGATTCATCAATCAAATTTGTGGTTAACTTTGTTTGGTTCTTCTAGGTTGTCTTACTTTACACATTTACTCTTAGTTTTCTAGTAATTTCATTTTCAATTCAATGAATTGACCTATCATGCATGGAGCTCTCTGGCTTCCATTCAGTTTAGAGTGGCTGGCAGATATTAGGTGTTGCGAGTCAATCCTAATATCAGACCTTCGACCCTTGCAGGGTGTCTAGGCGTTTCACCTACTCAGGAAAGGGGAAGGAGAAGGATAGGTAAAAGAAGAACAAAACAAAACAAAGCTGCTGTGGGTTTTCCTAGCATGGGTTACAACTACTATTGAGCTAGGATGTCAGGTGCAGCTAGTCTGTCGTGAACCTTAACTTAGTGTCAGGTGTTCTACCTATTGTGAGGATGGCTGCACGTTTCTTCATGGTGGGTATGTGTAACTTTGTTACACTAAAAGTTGAGTATTCTACCTGTGGGAAGAATATGTTTGTTGAATGTGTTATCAGTAGATGTGTTTACCTCTGGGTGTAGGTAATGTTGTGTGTGTTACTGGTGTAGTGCATGTGTGGTCAGATCTGTTTAAGTCTGTGTTGTCTCCCCCTTTTTCTAGCATGTCACTGAAGACTGGCTCTCAGCATCCTTGACTTGGATGAGGGCGTGTCCATGGTCTAATGGAGGTCAGTCCAGCAAGGCAGGAAGTTCTTTAGCACACAGTCGGAGGCAGTTTGGCATGGCTGTGTGAAGCTGGGTTGCAAAACTTTGTCTCCTATGCATTCTTCTTGTGGTGCCTTATGGCTGTAGCAGACTTTCTGACCTTCTGTGCTCTGGTGGTTGCTGTTGCACAGACAGGGAATGTGGTTCTTGGAGTAGGAGTTAATTTGACAGTTTGTTAATGACTGTGTTAGGTGACTGAGGTGATGTCCTTTAGTACCTCAGATTTTTCATCAACAGTTGGCCGTGAAAGACTTGTTTGTTCTGGGTCGTTGTTGAACAGGTGCTTGTCATCTCTGATGTGGTGCACCAGGTTATCACCGGCCTTCCATTCTGTTGGTGGTCACAGCGAGCATGACTCAGCTTTGTGGTCATATGCATGTAAATTGTCTTGAAAGAACTCTCTCAGTCGTTTCATGACTTGTTCCATGTCTTCTGATGGTAAGCTGTCATGTTCTTGTGCATACTCAGCACTGTGCATGTCTGAGTGGTGCTGAGGTGGGTTTTGTTGTCGCTTACCCACACGAGTTGCTCTTGGATGAGTCAGCTGATTACCTTTGGATATCTGGTTAGGTTTCCAGATGTTCTTATCCTTTTGGTTTCTTGAGAAGCGTAGCTGGTCCCATGGATTTTTCCAGCAGTTGGGCTGAAAGCGGTCGTGGATATGGGCGTCACGTTCTCTGTGCTCTTGATGGAAGACTCTGGTGTTGTGATGCCACTGGGTGTCGTCCAGTGCAAGGCTTGAGTCTTTGTTGACAGAGTTCAAGAGTGTGGATTTTTTTTTACCTTTCTTTGAGGCCAACTTCTGCTGGTTATAGGCCTTCTGTGTTAGGTCACGCAACTGTTGGATGGTCATGGAGTTCGGACAGGCCATGACACCTAGATGGTGACTGACTCCAGGGTGCAGATTCTTTAGGAAGAGGGTTTTGAAGTTCACATCACCTTCAAGGTCAGGGTTGTTGTGTGCACCAAAGTAGGCTTGTCGGAGTCAGTTGTAGTAAGCTTTGTGGTAAGTCTGGTTTCCAAGGCAGTTAACAGTCCATGTTCAGACTCTGGGTCTGTAAATTCTTTAATCAGGACCTCACGAAGTCGCTGGTAGTTTGACTTAGTTTGACTGGGCTGTCGATCTAGAAAGTTTCATACCTCGGGACTGGACGTGGCTCTAAGGAGGTATAACCGGTCTCTGTCAGTCACATGAGGTCTCACTTCCAGGTGAAATTCGATATCTCGCAGATAAGCTTGGATGTCGTGGCCCTCTGTGGAGTTTGGATTGAACCTGCTGATGTTTTCAGACAGCTTGTTGAGTTCTTTGATGGTCATCCCGTGTGCAGCTCCAAGGCCTTGGATGGGAGGTTTTCTTTCGTTGGCAGGAAAGGGTTGTGTGGCGAAGGCAGTTGAGGTTTTGGGTTGTGGCCCTTCGCTCCTTTCGTCATATGCCAGTTCTTGGACGTGGGACTCTGTTCTGCTCAGCAGTGATGAGGCTAAGAGAGGTCTCTCTTTCCTTGGCTCTTGTTTGTGCTTGTAAGCATATTGGAGTTCTTTTCTGACCATGTAGAGCTCATTGTTGGTATCGTCTAGATGTTGGGTCAGATTGTCCTTTTCAGTTCTGTACCTTTCAAGGTGGTCTTTCAAAGCACTATTTTCAGAATTCTTGTTTCTGATGTCTATCTTGGCTTTCTCTAGTAGCTGTTCGGCATACTGGAGTCTGTTTACCAGGTCTTTCTGAGCAGCCGTTGCATGTTGCTGGTCGAGCTGAGCTGCTGCCAGGGCTGCTTGGAGCTTCATAACTTGTTCCGTTGTTTCCTGCTCCCTCTCGCTGGGTGCTTTGAGTTGATCTTGAACTTTCACTTCCAGCTTGTCTATGCTACGTTGAGCACGTGTCAGCTCCTCTTGTCGCTCAGTTTCAGCTGGGTTGTGAAGGCATAGCTTAGTGAGCTCGTGATCTTGACTAGCTCCTCGTAGTTGTTGTTCTGGCTTGAATCTTGTGTCAGGAATCTTCTCAGGATTAGGATTATTATTAAAAATAATAACAGTTCAAATGTCTTTGGAGTGAGGCTGTCTGTCATGCCTCTCAGCCAAATGTTCACATCTTCCCGATGGGAAATGGGGTCTGCAGTCTGCGGCATGTTGGCACGCTGGGGAGAAGAGAGACTGACACAGATCTGTGTGGAGTAAAAGCCTATGTGTTGTGGGACAACTAAGTGTTGTATCAGTGATTGTGAACCACTAGTGAAATGTGGTGATGACTGTGTTGGTCTCAGGGTGTCTAAGTAGACTAGAGATGCGAAGACTTTGTCACTCTAATGAGGAAGAGGTAAAGAGAGAAAGAGGTGAAAAACTAATTCAATGACAAGCAAAAATTGTTTTTCAAATGAGTAAAATTATTTTTTTCCAATTAAATGTTATCAAAAACGTAAACAATATTATTATATTTCTTGCTTTGGACAAAAGAATACAATAATAATTCTGATATCTCTTTGCTTAGTCTGACAGGATTGACACCATACACCTTACAGTTGTACCGCTCACCAGGGAGGCTGTGAAGGTGACAGTTATTCAACACGTATCTCTATTAAATTGATCTCAACGTTGGATGAGATGCTAAAACTTGGATTGCATTTACAAATGTAGGGAGGTTAGGAAGAACAAAGGAAGGATGATTACAATCAAAATTCATAAGGATGAATCGTCGTCTTTGGCACGATTGTGTATTTAATTCAGTTAGAATTGATTGATGGTTCTTACATGTCCTACAAATGTAAAAAGAGAAGAGGAAAGTAAAGGAGAGAGAGCACGGAGATGGTAATTCTCAGTAGCGGTTGCTGCACAACTAATCAAACAAAATAAACTTTAAGTGAAAGAGAGTTGTCTTTCTAATTTATTTGAACTCGTAGTGAGGGATAACAATATCTCCTTTTAGGGCTCAGGTGTGTCGTTCCCAGGCTAGGATACACAAAGTAAAGAAATGGTAAGAAAAAGTAAAATAAAAAAAAAACAGTGACTGAGATAGCTTTTGAGAAACTGGAACACACAGCTGTAAACAAGGCATTATAAAAATGAGGAACACGCTCAATTTCTACCTTATTGTACGATCTCAGATGTTCACTTTTAAGTTCACTTACTGCTGTTAACAACGGAGAGACGGACTTGAGTTCTAGCTGCCTTCATTCATTTGAGGGGGGCACGCGCTGCTTACGTCACGCGTCACACACACGTCTCGCAAGCTTCTCATCTTTCAGTCCTTTAGCAAAATCAAAGATTAAATAACTTGGTTTATGCTCACAATTTAGATTAAACTGCCCGCATTCTCCACCAAAACTGTAACGGAAACAGGTCAATTTAGCTCAAAGGGAATCATTTAAGATTTTAAAGGGAATTTGAACAGAATCACTGTTTCACGGCTGGTCACTGAGACGCCCTGCGATTCAGTGAACGAACCGTTTAACATCAAATCTGCGCTGAATACTAATATCCAAACTATAGTGAAACACTATCAATTAGCACAGTAACAAGATCGGCAGTTTAAGACATTAACTAGTAAGCACAAAACACAAGATACTTCTCTTTTCAATATGAATAAGGCTTTATTAGATAAATCTAAGACATATAAACTAATCTAACACATAAACGCACGCACTCACACATTCACACAAGTTGCAGGAAGATATAAAGTTAGGGAAAGATGAGTTTAAGAGAATGGAAATATGGAATCCCAAGTTTACAGCAATACGTTAAATTGCATAGACATGAACAACCATCAATCACGTAATTAGCCTTCGCATTGAGTTCCTCAGTGAGGTTAAAATTATATTAGATACACCAGCAAAGGTCACAGTCTGGAGGTAAAGTTACTTGCGTCTCCTGTGAAAGAGTCCCGGTGAAAGGGCTATCCCAAGGTCGTTGATTGGCTGGAAGTTCAGTCGCTGAAGTGACGTCTTGGGGAGCCCGTGCTTTGGCGTTGGCTGAAGCTGGAGTTGTGTGGCTGGTAGGAGTTGAAACGCGCAGACGAGGTCAACGTTACAAAACTTAACTCAGAACACGAAACTCTCAAACGGAAAAGAAAAGAAATAAAGTTTGACGAGACAAGGTTGTGTTCCTTCTCATCGTGGCTAAGTAGCAGCAGGCTTGCAGGCCAAGCACGCTGGAATCGCGCTCAAAGAACAGTGATGATTAAACAGCATGGCTAGAAGCTACAAGCTAGCCGAAGCATAGCTAGAGACTAGAAACTGGCATGACTGATAGCAGCAGCATGGCTAGAGACTAAAAGCTAGGTAGCAAAGCTACAAGCTAAAAGCTAAGAGCAGGTATGACTAATAGCAGAGACTAAAAGCAGACTAAAAGCAAGATTTTATGGTGTCCTCTGTATTTAAAGTGGCCTGTTGGCCACACCTCAAATGTTGTCTTGACCAATCAGATATTGTCTTGGATCGGGGGTATCATAAATCATTTGTTTATCTTACCAAGCATGTGGTCCGAATTTTCCTGCCTTGCAGGGTTTAATTTTGGACATGATTCCTATTACACAAATATGATACATGGGACAAATAAATTATTGTCTGGACAATATCAAGCAAGCAGATTCGATTATATCAATAATAGACAT
Organism: Carassius auratus; assembly: GCF_003368295.1. NCBI lineage: Eukaryota > Metazoa > Chordata > Actinopteri > Cypriniformes > Cyprinidae > Carassius > Carassius auratus. Next base: position 54,396 of record NW_020524209.1, read on the forward strand.
GACTATGTATCCTATAGTTATCAAAAGACATACACAATAAGTGATTATACATGATAGTCGAATGTGTGGGTTACATATAAATGAATATGGAGTTAAGCGATGGAATGACTCATTTATAAGTCTTTTTGAGTTAATTCTGGTCCATATATATGTACAAAAAGTAGTTTCTTTGCCATTCTCATGACATAGGGATGTTCTGTAGAGACAGAGGTTTAAAGCCCTTCCCCCTTAGGAATTTCAGTCTGGCTCTGATAGGTGGGGGAAGTCAATGGAAGTGTTTAACTCATGGGTTTCCATGTGATGTCCAGCGTTGCATTTCAATTACGAACAACAAATTTGACACCAAATTTCTCTTCTTCGAATTGAAATTGTAAATAATTGTTCTAGTGGTGTTAATGTTGAAAGCTCGTGTTTCAACGCACAGCTTTGATAGACTCTTTAATTTGTCTGGTTCGACTCATTTCTATTACACCAGATAACGAATGAATACGCCCACTGCTGGAGCAGTTCTCGTTCTCGAGTCAAGAACCGCTTGCATCGGTTTTCGGATCAGTACACTGAACCGAGAATCGTTTCTGTCGGACGCGTCCGATTTGAGAATCGATGAGCTGATTCTCGTTCTCGAGTCAAGAACCTGTTGCATCGGTCTTCTGATCACCAGTACACTGAACCAAAAACGTTTCTTTCTTTTGTTTATGTTCCGTTGCGAGGAAAATGGCGGCATGGTCAGATTTGCCGAAAGCTGTTAGTGAGCGAGCTTTGTAGGCATTCTTAAACTGAGTGTAGCAATGATTCAGTGTATTCGGTCCTCTGGTTAGACGGGATACATGTTGATAAAAATTAGGCATAACTTGCCTGGGGTTGCCTTTGTTATTTACAGTAGTAAAAACAAATTGTATTTTATTATATGATATGAACAATATGATTTTATTCTAAATATGGGGATTAAATCTAATATGGACGCCCAACATAATATGTTAAATTTACCATCTGAATCTAACCATGTCATTTCAACAAATGGAAAAGTCAGCCATCTATTAATTATCATGTTAATTACTATGCACCTTTAGTCGCAACAGCAGGGGTGCTTTTTTACCCCAAATACCATACTTTTACATATTATTTTGTAATTTAAAAGCTGTTCTTTAATTGTTTTAAACAAAACTGAAAATCATAAAGAAGACCTATATATTTTAGCTATTCTTATTTAAATCTAAAACATAAAAAAAAATGTTGGCTCAAGAAACCATAGAATCAATTTTGCCCGGCGGTTGTGTCAAGGATCAAACAAATATACAGTATTGTTCAAAATAATAGCAGTACAATGTGACTAACCAGAATAATCAAGGTTTTTAGTATATTTTTTATTGCTACGTGGCAAACAAGTTACCAGTAGGTTCAGTAGATTGTCAGAAAACAAACAAGACCCAGCATTCATGATATGCACACTCTTAAGGCTGTGCAATTGGGCAATTAGTTGAAAGGGGTGTGTTCAAAAAAATAGCAGTGTCTACCTTTGACTGTACAAACATTTTTTTTTTTTTTCTGGGATTTAGCAATCCTGTGAATCACTAAACTAATATTTAGTTGTATGACCACAGTTTTTTAAAACTGCCTGACATCTGGGTGGCATGGAGTCAACCAACTTGTGGCACCTCTCAGCTGTTATTCCACTCCATGATTCTTTAACAACATTCCACAATTCATTCACATTTCTTGGTTTTGCTTCAGAAACAGCATTTTTGCTATCACCCCACAAGTTCTCAACTGGATTAAGGTCTGGAGATTGGGCTGGCCACTCCATAACATTAATTTTGTTGGTTTGGAACCAAGACTTTGCCCGTTTACTAGTGTGTTTTGGGTCATTGTCTTGTTGAAACAACCATTTCAAGGGCATGTCCTCTTCAGCATAGGGCAACATGACCTCTTCAAGTATTTTAACATATGCAAACTGATCCATGATCCCTGGTATGCGATAAATAGGCCCAACACCATAGTAGGAGAAACATGCCCATATCATGATGCTTGCATCTCCATGCTTCACTGTCTTCACTGTGTACTGTGGCTTGAATTCAGAGTTTGGGGGTCGTCTCACAAACTGCCTGTGGCCCTTGGACCCAAAAAGAACAATTTTACTCTCATCAGTCCACAAAATGTTCCTCCATTTCTCTTTAGGCCAGTTGATGTGTTCTTTGGCAAATTGTAACCTCTTCTGCACATGCCTTTTTTTTAACAGAGGGACTTTGCGGGGGATTCTTGAAAATAGATTAGCTTCACACAGACGTCTTCTAACTGTCACAGTACTTACAGGTAACTCCAGACTGTCTTTGATCATCCTGGAGGTGATCATTGGCTGAGCCTTTGCCATTCTGGTTATTCTTCTATCCATTTTGATGGTTGTCTTCCGTTTTCTTCCACGTCTCTCTGGTTTTGCTCTCCATTTTAAGGCATTGGAGATCATTTTAGCTGAACAGCCTATCATTTTTTGCACCTCTTTATAGGTTTTCCCCTCTCTAATCAACTTTTTAATCAAAGTACGCTGTTCTTCTGAACAATGTCTTGAACGACCCATTTTCCTCAGCTTTCAAATGCATGTTCAACAAGTGTTGGCTTCATCCTTAAATAGGGGCCACCTGATTCACACCTGTTTCTTCACAAAATTGATGACCTCAGTGATTGAATGCCACACTGCTATTTTTTTGAACACACCCCTTTCAACTAATTCAACTAATTGCCCAATTGCACAGCCTTAAGAGCGTGCATATCATGAATGCTGGGTCTCATTTGTTTTCTGAAAATCTACTGAACCTACTGGTAACTTGTTTGCCACGTAGCAATAAAAAAATATACGAAAAACCTTGATTATTCTGGTTAGTCACATTGTACTGCTATTATTTTGAACAAAACTGTACATGTGCATCTTGAAAAGCAGTTGTAAAGTTTTTGTGCCATATAGTGGTTTAGATGAAAATAATATCAAAGGTGCCTTTTACCCTGAGGCACCTTTAGCCCCATTGTACACTACTTTTCCCTATACACTTTACACAAAGAAAGAAGCTCAAAGAGTGGTTCAAATATATATAATTTGAAACAGGATGGAACAGACAATGGTTCTACACATGGTCCTTGCTGCTCATTTCAGGGTACATTCCCCCGAACAACAGCTGTAACAGGAACGACGCACTAAATGAACTGTACCAGCACATCAGTGAGCAGCAGACAGCACACCCTGATGCTTCTCTCATCATAGCTGGGGATTGCAACCATGCTGACCTAAAGAGTGTGTTTCCAAAAATAGACCAACACATTAACTTTCCAACACGAGGCAATAACATTTTGGACTTTGTTTACACCACACAGAGGAGCTTACAAAGCCCTCCCCCTCCCCCACCTCGGAGCTTCAGACCACATCACTGTTATGCTAATGCCTGCATACACACCACTCATTAAAGTCGCCAAACCAGTTCAAAAACAGATTAAAGTGTGGCCAGAAGGATCATCAGAGGTTCTTCAAGACTGCTTCAACACAACTGACTGGGACATGTTTAAGCAGTCTGCCACATTCAATAACAACACTGACCTCCAGGAGTACTCAGAGACTGTCACAAGTGTATTGATGATGTAACGGTCACAAAAACCATCACTGTCCAGGCCAACCAGAAGCCGTGGATGACAGGGGAGGTCTACAGACTTCTGAAGACACGGAACGCTGCCTTCAGATTTGGAGATGAGGTGGGCCTGACAACAGCCAGGGCCAACCTGTCCCGCGGCATCAGAGAGGCTAAAAGACAGCACTCCAGGAGGATAGCTCATCAATTCAGCGACAGCAGAGACACTAGGAACCTGTGGCAGGGGATACAGACTATTTCGGACTACAAGCCCCCACCACGGACCTGTGACAACAACATCTCTCTGCTAAATGAGCTGAACACCCTTCTTCGCTCGCTTTGAGCAACAAAACACCACCACTGCACAGAAGACTTCACCTCCTCCCGGCAACCAGGTGATGAAGCTGACCCCAGACAGCGTGAGGAGATCCTTCAGCAGGATCAATGCACGCAAAGCTCCGGGTCCTGACAACATCCCTGGGCGTTTACTGAAAGACTGTGCAGCAGAAGTCACTGATGTCTTCACAGACATTTTCAACATATCACTGAGTCAGGCTGTTGTTCCCACATGCTTTAAAACTACCACCATCATCCCAGTCCTGAAGAAGCCATCTCCATCCTGCTTCAATGACTACCGTCCTGTTGCAATTACCCCCATCCTCATGAAGTGCTTTGAACGGCTAGTCATGCACCACATCAAGTCTGTCCTCCCCCCCTCCCTGGACACCTTCCAGTTTGCATATCGGTCCAACCGCTCGACCGATGATGCCATCTCCACTACCTTCCACTCAGCACTCACACATCTGGACAAAAAGGACTCATATGTCAGAATGCTGTTCATTGACTTCAGTTCAGCATTCAACACAATCATCCCTCAACAGCTCATTCACAAACTGATCCAGCTGGGGCTCAACACTTCGCTGTGCAACTGGCTGTTGGACTTTCTGACTGGAAGACCTCAGGCAGTATGGGTCGGCAGCAACACATCCAGCACCATCACTCTGAACACTGGGGCCCCCCAAGGATGTGTGCTGAGCCCCCTCCTCTTCACTCTGCTGACCCATGACTGCACACTGTCACACAGCTCCAACCTCTTCATTAAGTTTGCAGATGACATGACTGTGGTGGGTCTCATTAGCAACAAAGATGAGACAAACTACATGAGCGAGGTGAGCCGCCTGTCCGGGTGGTGCAGTGACAACAATCTCTCTGAACGTGGAGAAGACGAAGGAGATTGTTGTAGACTTCAGGAGAGCACACACTCAGCACGTTCCTCTGACGATCAGCGGTGCGACTGTGGAGAGAGTGAGCAGCACCAAGTTCCTGGGTGTGCACATCACAGAGGACCTCTCCTGGACTGAAAACACTGCAGCATTGGCCAAGAAATCAAATCAGCATCTTTACTTCCTCCGCAAACTGAGGAGAGCCAGAGCCCCACCCCCCATCAAGTACACCTTCTACAGAGGGACCATCGAGAGCCTCCTGACGAGCTGCATCACTGTGTGGTATGGCACCTGCAACGCGTCTTGCCGAAAGACTCTGCAACGCATAGTAAGATCAGCTGAGAAGATCATTGGTGTCTCTCTCCCCTCCCTCCAGGACATCTATGGAACCCGTCTCACCCGCAAAGCCCTCTGCATTGCAGGTGATCCCACCCTGCTGCCATCAGGGAGGAGACTGCGGAGTCTCCAGGCCAGGACCAGCAGACTGAAGAACAGCTTCATCCACCAGGCTGTCAGGAAGCTGAACTCGCTCCCGCACTTGCCCCCCCTCTTCTGCCCTAAGCACCACTGAACTATGAACCCCCGCCCCCCCAGATCCCTCACCCCCACTAATATACGATGACATGCACTCTATCTGCCTTTTGCCTTGCGCTGCTTTATTTAACTTGATTTTTTATTTTATTATGTCTTTCTTTTTAACATTCCCTTATTGTATACTTGTATCTACATTTTATATTTTGATCTAGATTTTTAGGCTTTAATGTTAATGTTATCTGTGTGCACCGGGGGTCTGAGAGTAACGCAATTTCGATTCTCTGTTTGTATGTACTGTACATGTGGAAGAATTGACAATAAAGCAGACTTGAACTTGAACTTGCTAGAGGGGCAAAGGGTGCTGACATTTCTATGGTCCCTGGACTTGGAAGGCTCCCTCCTTCCGAAATGCGTTTTCAAGGTGGCCCACAGCAACAACCTTCATTGGGCCCCAGATACCCCAGCTACAGCCCTGGTTCTATAAAACATTTGGAGGCCTTCATATTTACAGGGCCCAATGATAACAGGAGTGCAAGAGAGACCTCATAGACCTAAAGCCTTGTTCAAGAGGCGTTATATAGGCTAAGGCACACATATATTCAAGCGTAAATAAACATTTGTTTTCATTGTTTATGGTTGTTTTGTACAAAACTGCAACATTAAAGCCCAGGGCCCCTCTGGAATCTTGGTAGTCAATGGCCCCTGGGCACTGGCCCCATTGGCCTGGTCAGTAATCCATCCCCCTGCTGCTGATGTATTATTGCTTGAGCAGTTATATTTTATTGCTTTTATTTGTTTAAATTATTTCTATCATTTTGTGTAGGATGATGAAAAACAAAAATCATCATTGGTAGAGAGGATGATGAATGATTATGTTATTTATATTTACTCATTCAGCATGTTATGCTCTGATTGGATTGTTTCAGGAATTATTCTGACAATTTCATGTTTTGTTCCGCCATGAATGTGTTTGTATTAGTGGCTGCTATGAGTAAAAGATGTGTGATTTATGTGCACCCTTCATTTTATTTTCAATACAATAATTTTCAACGTAAATCTGGACTGTCTCATCCACAGCTTTGCCAGCATGATACATTTGTTTTTTCTCCAAGTCCTAAATTGTTTCACATAATCACAAATTCCTTTTGTCATCATTAATGTTTAAACAATTTCTTGTTTCCACATACACATAAACACAAGTTATAATAATTCTGTTATAATAAAGTTATAATAAAACCACCACCATAACACCTGTTAATATAGCAAATAAAAGAAAAGTAGACAGCAGTAGACAGCAGTATCATATTTTGAAGATATTAACATTAATAAATAAATGTTAATTTTTCGATAGTTTGGCTAAATTGTAATGTTTCTCTGCTGATGTTTGAATTCACATTAATGTTATACAAAAAAACGGTAACACTATATAATAACATTCTGTCATAAGTAATTTATAAATTATTAGTTAATGATAAACTAATTACTTACACAACATGACTATACTTTCATAAATGATAAGTAATAAGTTAACATTTTAGTAATGTTTTATTCATTTAATGGTGCGTTTTCATGTTAGGGTGAGCAGCATAAGTCATTATGTTATTAGTTAATGATGAATAATGAACAAATCATTTACAAAACATGACTATATGTTCATAAATTATTCATGAGTGGTATGCTAACGATTTACAAATGTGTTGTAAGTTATCTTAAAAAAAGTTGTAATCATGAAATAAATCAAACTGATCATTAGTAGATGGTTTATAAGCTATTAGTTAATACATTATCACTTATAAAACATTTAAGTATTTATGTCAAAATTGTTTTGTATAATTATCTCAATAAACAATTTTTAATCATGAACAAATGATGAATAAACTATTAGTAAATAATCAGTATATGATTTATTGGTGAATTTGTTAGCTGGTCCGTGTTCAAAAGCACAAAACATGCAGGTATGCTAAAGCATTATTTTTAAGAAGAGTAATTCATTTGTTTTGAAGTGGATACACATTTAGAAATGCCTTAGTCAGGTGATTCCAGTGAGTTGTGTTAAATCCTTTCACTCATCAGCACAGACCTGTGTTATGTGTGGAGTGTGTGGATCTAGTGATGAAGTGAACCTCTCAACCGCTTTTACCTTCCACTGAAGCTCACATCAGGGGCACAGAGTTAAGACTCCGTGTGTGTCAGAGAAGACAGCTGTCTGTACCCTCACCAATCAGTACTTAGTACACACTACAAAGTGTTCAACACATGTTATAGATGATGTTTAAACCCATGAATAAATAAATTACAAAGCTTTCTGCATCCCCTAACCTTAAGTGTAAACTGTTCATTAAATGTGTTACATATCACTTGTAGACCTTTCTTACCTGTTACAAATTATTTGTATATGTACTCAAGTAATTTATTTGCAGATCTTCCTGTTACATGATCTATCTCATTACATCATTTTACCCAAGCTTGAACTCTATTTAAAAAAATAAAATGAATCAACACTCTGTTTTGTTTCCCATGCAACAGCTGCTCACCCTAACATGAAAACGCACCATAAACATAGTCCATTATTTTGTGCATTTTATTCCAAGTCTTCGGAAGTAGTACGATACCACCATATGAGAAAAAGATTTGTTTTCAATAATATAATCATTATACATTAATAACAGTACATAGGTGCCACCTCATTCGTTAAACCTTTCCAAAATGGCGCTTCTACACAATGACACTGGTTTGCGGTAGTGACGTCAAACCTCGCTCCTTATTAGCTGTCACTTGTGATTTGCGACCACCATAGATTGTTTGCTACATGCCAAACTGTGTTGAATGAGATGCAGCGCGACTCTTTGAAGGATGGATATGCAGATCAGGAGAATGTTTGCAGTGATTAAACACTTTAATTTCATTCTGTAATTCACACCAAATTGTTTTGCTGTCAGAACACTGGTAATGTAGCACACACTAGAGCTGAAGATCTTTGCCCAAACCCGACGGGACCCAATGGGTTCGGTCGGGTAAGGGCTTAATTTATATCATCTTACACGGGCTCGGGCTCGTGCTCCGGTTTGCGAGGTAAACAAGCAGTCATGTGATGTGTTTCGATTAGCACGAGAAAGATGAAAAAATGGATGCTGAGTAGTTGAAACGGAGGCTTGCCTCTGGCGATTACGTTTTGGTTGCACCAGCAACTAAAGCAAAGTCTGAGTTGTGGAAAGTTTTGACCGTGTTATAATGAGAATAATGAGTGAATAATGACGCAGCATCAGTGAGCGCAGGAACACCCTGAAGACATCTACAGTGGATTCAATAATTCTCCTCCTCAAAAACATGTAGACCTAGCCTAACCTCTGTGAGTAAAGGTTTTTCAAATGATAACTAAATATTAATTGAGTCTTAGATGCTAGGGGTGCTCCGATCACGATCGGCCGATCATTATGCGCATCTCGTCAGTAAAGCCGGTTCTCTAATCAGCCGTTAATTGCATCAGGTGCGTGATTTCACATAGAGTAGCTGTTACTACACAGAGCCGTTGTTAATAGAGAAGATGCGCAAATCCACTTCATTTTCAGCGTTTTTTGGCACATCTTCTCAGTTAACAACGGCTCCGTGTAGTAACAGCTGCTCTATGTGAAATCACGCACCTGTTGCAGTTAACGGCTGATTTGAGAACCGGCTTTACTGACGAGATGCGCATTAACGATCGGCCGATCGTGATCGGAGCACTCCTATTAGATGCATAATGTGGACAGAGTATTTACATTAATGTTGGCATTATTCTTTTATTAAATGTCAGCTGCTAGTGGTAAAGCAGATCCGGCAGAGCCTTTATCTTAATTTCATTATTGCCAAATACCCATCTTAATTTAGAATTTATGTTAATTTTTTTTTTGTTCAAAAAAAGACTAGTTTTTATTGGTGCGTTGGTCTATTTATAGGCTAAATGAGTCTATGTCTATTTAGAGTGCTGAGATGTTACGATGTTACAGAGGACTTACGTTATTTCTGTATTCCAACTTTCAAGTGGCTTAGTCTACGTTAGTTATGAATAAATTATGTTAAAACATATATAAATCACTTATTCTTGACAAAAGGCTTAAGAGCTGTCTGTGTGCACGCATTTGAATAATGTCGGGCTGTAAATGGGTTCAGACTTTTAAAAAACTGCCAATCAAAATGTACTTGTAGGGCTCGGGCCGAAACCTGTCGGGCTCTGGTCCGGTCGGGCCTAATTTTCATGGCCCGATTACAGCTTTATTTATCTATTTGATTTTTTTTTTTAAATTTTATCTGTTCTTTATACTGCTTTTTGTAATGTTTTAAATATATTATTGTGACTAACGTACATTTATCTGCCTGTCACACTTTGTATATTGTCAAAATGGGTATGCTTAAGATTATAGGGTGGAGTAGGGAGCTTAAAATTATCCTTATTATACAGTAGTATATTAACTAAGATAACAGTCACTGTCAATATTTATATTGCATTTTTATTTTTGTGAAGTGGCTAAAAAGTTGTGTATAAAGAGTGAGTTTGAGGCTCAAAGATATCTATATAATAGTAAATATATTTCCACAACACAAGTCTGTGCTGATGTGTGAAAAGATTTAACACAACCCACTGGAATCACCTGACTAAGGCATTTGTAAATGCTAATCCACTTCAAAACAAATAAGTTACTCTTCTTAAAAATAGTGCTTTAGCATACCTGCATGTTTGTGCTTTTAAACACAGACCAGCTTCCAACTTCTTCAATAAATCATATACTGATCATTTACTAATGGTCTGTTCATCATTTGTTTATGATTAACAATTGTTTATTGAGATAATTATACAAAACAATTTTGACATAAATACTTCAATGATTTATAAGTGATAAATAATTTATAATCTAATAACTTATAAACCATCTACTAATGATAATTGTAATTTATTTCATGATTTGAACTTTTTTAAGATAACTTTCAACACATTTGTAAATCGTTAGCATACCACTCATTAATAATTTATGAACATATAGTCATGTTTTGTAAATGATTCGTTCATCATTAACTAATAACTTATAAGTGACTTATAACTAAATTAATAAATCATTACTAAAATGTTAACTTACCACTTATTAATCATTTATGAAAGTAAAGTCACATTTTGTAAATGATTAGTTCATCATTAACTAATAATTTATAAATAACTTATAACAGAACGTTATTATAAAGTGTTACCAAAAAACCTGACTGATGTTGATTAACAATAATTTACCTGCATTCTTGATCTTCTTGATCACCCATACTAACAAATAATGATAAATACTCATACTCTGTCTTTGAGAATGGTATCTATACACAAAACCATGATAAATTGATGATAAATTTATTTTGGCAGATTTGCAAATGTATTGATAGCAGTAGATCAGCTAAATCAAAAGCATAGAGGGACAACATTAAAAAAAATAAATCGAAGTTCATCATTTTTAGAAGCCATGTGATATTTTGAGGCTTAAATGTTCATTCTGAACAATCTCTACAATAGTCGTCAGTATCCAGCGGAATATGGCCACCTTTCCTGGGGTCAGATTCAGCACATATTTTCTCCCCCTGCCGTACAACAGCCTGGACCTTTCCTAAGAAAACTGGAGGCCTCTCATTTACATTGGGATTTCCTGTTGAGTCCACGTCAACTATGTTGTAATACTTCTTTAGGTGTTTTTTTATATCCTGCATTCACAAACACAACAAAGAGAAAACTGCAATAGTTACCACTTTGCTGACTTTGTGAACCTTTTATAAACTGTTGTTGCTGAATGCACAAATTTTACCTCCTCAAAATGATCTTCAACAAATGTTTTATCAGGGTTTAACTGACTGTGAACTCTGGGTTCTTTAATAGCTTTCTGCAGGTTGTAACCAAAGAACAGGTAGTTCAGGATCACCTGAGATGAAGGAGATAAAATAGAGGTCATTTTATTTGTTTATCATATCATTTAAAAACAAATACTTAAGATCATGTGCTTCAAGATTTTTTTTTTAAGTATGCCTATTAAGAGTAAACATGTAAATGTATTGATTGAGGTATTTTGTTATGTGATTTAATCTTGTTGTGTAAAAACTTTGCTATACTTGTTTCTGTTGAGTTATTTTGTTACCTGAACAGTTGCTGAGGTGATTATTCGCCCACCTGAAGCTCCAACCACCATTTTGACTTGTTCGTTTTTTGGCTTGCCCTTATCCAAGATAATTGTGGGAGACATTGATGAAGGTGGTTTTCTACCTTATAAATAAATAAAAGGAGTACATCTTTAATTTGCAAATATTCATTTTAGTTGTAATTTAATACTGTGTGTAATACTCAAGGCATGAGAGTGTTTACCTGGTTTGATCAAGTGAGCATATCTGAAATCACACAGTTGGTCATTAAATATAATGCCTGTTGATTGAGAAATCACCTTAGAACCAAAACTGAACACAAGAAACAAATATACATTAGATGTTTTTAAATTAGAAGAGGTGGCCTCAATCTTTTGTTAAATAGAAAGGAAAGGAATAAAAATATCATGATTTTTTTTTTTATAGCAGTTTAATGTATAATTGCTAATGTACTGAAGGGACAACACCCACTATCTGTTTTGAAACCACTTGATTGTGGTAGATGTTACATCTCCTATAGTACTTCTGTAGATGAGGGCTGACAGACTAAACATGTTAGAGTATGTTCACTCAAATATGAAAGAAAACATAAACAAGTATACAATATTTATCTCGTTATCTTTCTCTTACTGTCTATTGATGCTGCTGGTAACTGCCACTGCACTCCCATCATCTGCGATGACTGACAGGTGAGATGTGCCAGCGTCCTTACACAAAATATGTTCCTCTTTGTTGCTTAATTGTTTGTTGGTGTCATCTTTCATTGGGTTCCTGATGAAGGCTGCTGCATAGTCATCTGAGATCATGTTTTGGACAAACTATGAAGCAAGATTTACAAGGTGCATAAATTACTTTAATTTGAAAAAAAAAAAAAGCAGTGAGAATGACTGGTTCTTGAAAATGGGGCAATATTACTCCTGTTATGTGGTCTTTACATGCGCTGCCAATCCATTAATTTTAAGATTTTCTTGCTCGTTTTTAAATCTTTACATTTTATGGTACCTCTCGATCTTTTAGATTTGTTATAGTTATATTCAGCATCAAGATCCTGACTGTCTCGAGGTCTAGGTATACATTTTAGGGTTATTTTTCTGTGTTGTCTCCAAAGCTATGGAACAATCTGCATTTGCATATTAGAACTGCCTCCCCATTGGTATCTTTTAAAATCACTATTAAAAACTAACCTTTTTCTGTCTGACCCTGCTCATTGATATGCTAATACCTTGTTGATTTTATGTGAGTAATTAGATATCGGTGTGTTTTGTGAGTTTGCATATGTCTACACACACATTGTACAGAACATCAGGTATCTGTTGTTTTTAATTGAGCATTATAAATAAACTGCCTTGCCTCGCTTGCTAATTTGCTCACAGGTTAAGATCTGGTTAAGACAATTCTAAATATCTGTACTGGAGATGTGGGTAGGCTTAAAGGAATACTTCACCCAAAATGTAAAATGGAATTATTATTTAGTCACGTTTTCTCTGTGATTTGAGATTTAATGGCAACTTGTATATCTAAATATTTTTTATCTATCTAAATATAGTTTGTTTGTGTCCCGTGGACAAAAAATCATACAGGTTTAGAACTACGTAATGTAATGTAATGTAATAACAACAAAAGTGTTATTTTTGAGTGAACTAATCATTTAAAGCCACAATAAACTGAAAGTATCTTGTACAAGCTTAAAGAATTGGTAAGTACAAATGTGTACTTACAGCATTGACATGATCAGGATGCTGCTCTATCAATTCACCCTCCACCTGAGATGCGAAGCGGAATGTCTCTATAATGCGGTGATAGGTCAATATCTTGTTCCCGTCTGTGGACATATTGCTGCTTGACATGCCATAACCTGAAATTAAATGCTTATTACATGCTTCTAAAAAAATTTTATGACTTTTCTTAACAGTGCACAGTGTGACATCATCCCACTCAGATTCTGGGATAACTGTTTCTGGGCAATAGTATAGCAGCATTATCAACACACTCAAATGCAAACTTATTTGCAACTATTAAGCTTCTGATGCTGACGGTTTTAGTCAATGAATTAATAATTAAGCTGTACATTTCTGTTTTGTGTAAATTCAATGGGAATTGGAATTTTTTTTTTTTTGAAAAAGTATTTTTAACTCATTAAAACCAGCAAATTGTCCCCACTAGTTGGTTGTCATAATATTTCACTATATAGGTGAGGATATTTGGCCCTCACAAGTAGCTATTTTTAATAAACAAGTACACACTGACCATTGAGTATCTTGAGCATCAAAGCGAGCAAAGGTCCACCGAATGGAGCACCAGGGACAAAGTACATGTATTTCCCCACAGTAAAGTTTAATGCAGATTCATTCAGTGCTGGCTCATAATCCTTTAGGTCTTGATGTGTTATATTTCCTCCTGTTAAACAAAGGTTCATATTTGGTAACATAAGGCCAGCAGAGTTTCAGGTATGAAAAGTTTTAACATTTTAGCATGAAATAACCTTCAGCCTTGATATCATCCACTATAGTCTGAGTCAATGACCCACTGTAAAAAATATTTGCTCCTTCTTCTGCTATCCTACAGTAGGTGGCAGCTAGTTTGGGAAATCTTATAGTATCATTTTCCCTCAGGGTGGTATTGTTTGGGTGGCAAAATACATCACTTAAGAGAGAGAGAGAAGAGGAGAAGTAAAATGAGTATCACATAACAGTGTCGGAACAACAGCCTTCCGGCATTTGCCATGTTCATCTCTGGCCAAGACAGCTGCCACTGACAAAGTGTGTGCATAAGTTAGTTAAATTTAAATTTTCTTACCACAAAGATTTTTTCCCCAGAATTGTATTCTTATTCTTTTGAATGGCTTTGGCCAAAGCACTATCAATCTTAAAGCCATCAAATGCCAGCTTTATACTGGGCTCAAACAGCTCCTTCCATTTCAGTCTCCCGTGTCTTTTGTGTGCCAGCTCATAACCACGCAGTTCTCCTGGTACAGCTATGAGTAATCCTGTCAAACATTACATAAAATAGAGGAATGATCAAGTTATTCAAGAGCCAAAATGGCAATAAACATCAAATGGATTCACTTTGCAATGATAAATTACAAAAGCTTTTGTTCAGACTAAGTTGCTTACTGAATCTGTGCTGTAAGCCTGGATTTGGTGATATGGAGGTTTACAGTAGTTTACCTGGTTTTGACTCGTTCTCAATCATGTTATTTGAAGCACTCATTGGAGCAGTTTCTCTGGCATCAATGGTCTCCACCCTTCCTGGAAGATTATGGAACTTTTATATTAAATTGAATTTAACATAATATATGTGATAATGAAGTGTTCATTCGTAGGTTCTGGACCAACATTTACCGGTGCATCACAATAAATTAGAATGTCGTGGAAAGTTCATTTATTTCAATAAGACAACTCAAATTGTGAAAATTGTGTATTAAATAAATTAAATGCACCCTAAAGTAGTTTAAGTCTTTGGTTCTTTTAATTGTGATGATTTTGGCTCACATTTAATAAAAACTCATCGATTTGAGATCTCAAATTAGAATATGGTGACATGCCAATCAGCTAATCAACTCAAAACACCTGCAAAGGTTTCCTAAGCCGTCAAAATGGTCTCTCAGTAGGGCTGCAACTAACGATTATTTTGATAATCGATTAATCTGTCGATTATTTTTACGATTAATCGATTAATTGGTTTATGTACTTATATTTTTTCCCCAAGTAAATTATTAATAAAGGGTCTTTATCATTCAGCATAGATTTTTAAGAGATTTTAACCATTTTGCAATATACCTGGAGTTGTTTTATTATGTGTTAGTAATCCTTTGTTGGACTCTTCTGCAATCAAAACACTGACCGACCCATACGTACTCTAGCAAATTTCACAAGGATATTTCAAATAATGTTTTCACCATGGCAGTCCTTAGGG
This sequence comes from Carassius auratus, assembly GCF_003368295.1. Lineage (NCBI taxonomy): Eukaryota > Metazoa > Chordata > Actinopteri > Cypriniformes > Cyprinidae > Carassius > Carassius auratus. Next base: position 69,817 of record NW_020524209.1, read on the forward strand.
CTCCTAAAGTAGTTTAACATCCTGAACAAAGCTTAAGGAATCTTTCAGAAAATATTTTCACGAAGAATAAGAATAAAACAGAATAAAATTGCAGTACATTGCATTTTATTATTTACTGGGGAAAACAGCTTTATAGCTTATGCTGTGAAATTGTAAACAATCCTTCGAAAAAGTGCCAATGGCATGAAACCTGAATGGAACTCACAATTTAAAGTAAAATCCATCAGAAGGTTGTCCAGAAAAAAAAAATTGGACAAAAAAACCTGCTGTGTGAAAAAGAGCACTGAATACTTAAGAAAAAAAGTGCATTTCAAATATCTTTAAACATTTACCTCTCTCATTCAGACATAATTAGGCTGCACGACTGAATTATGAACTGCTAAACGACAAACTAATCACAGAACATGTTTGTAAAGCTTTAAATGTAAACTGTTAAAAAAGAATGTTATCAGCTTTATGACTAATTAGTTGCAAACAACATTGTACTGGAGAATCTGCACAAATAAAAGTCTTAGGGTTCACATATCGCGCCTAAAAACACTTGGAAAACGCTAGGCGCACTGCTTTCTCCTTCTTTCCAAAGCACTCAGGCAGTTGCGACCCTGAGGTTTCTGCCTTTGCTAAGCAACCATGACGTGCTCTCTCCATGAAGACGCAGAAATTTCAGCAAAGGATAAATGAATTTGCAGCTCTAAAAATCACTTGCAGTAACTCTGCTACTAAATTTATTTCAAAATGGCAATCCATATAAAACCATGATCAGCTGTTCCTTCATCTTGGCTGCGCTTTCAACATTGTTACGGGAAAGGATGAAGCTGATTGGTTAGTTCTTGTCACATGACCCACGGTGCACTTGTGGCATTCTGAAAAGTTGAAATGTTTTTAACTCGATGCGGTGCGGACGCATCTGGAAAAACACATACTGCGTGCCTACATTGGAAATAAAGAACTTGAGCGCACAAAAGACGCGATATGTGAACGGCCCCTTAAACAGTTCAGTAGTGCAGAGTTTACAGGTTACTCTTCTTTTTTGAAGGCTCAAAGTAAAGTACTCCCACATCCCGCTGAATGCTGCAGAGACACTGTTCGGGAAGCACGTGACATAAAACGAGGCCAGCTATTGGCTATTCGCTACTTCTCCTGCTGTACTGGCTGAGTAAAACCTGCGGTGGCTCATTACTGCCACACTTTGGTCACCGCAGATTTGAAATATGCACGAAATGAGCCACTTACGGCAAATAAAAGTTATTTAGCAACTAATCGATGACTAAATTAGTTGACAACTAATTTAATAATCAATTTTAATTGATTAAATCGATTCATTGTTCCAGCTCTATCTCTCAGTTTGATTCACTAGGCTACACAATCATGGGGAAGACAGCTGATCTGACAGTTGTCCCGAAGACAACCATTGACACCCTTCACAACGAGGGTAAGCCACAGAAATTAATTGCCAAAGAAGCTGGCTGTTCACAGAGTGCTGCATCCAAGCATGTTAACAGAAAGTGAGTGGAAGGAAAAAGTGTGAAATAAAAAGATGAACAACCAACTGAGAGAACCGCATCCTTATGAGGATTGTCAATCAAAATTGATTTAAGTATTTGAGTGAACTTCACAAGGAATGGACTGAGACTGGGGTCAAGACATCAAGAGCCACCACACACAGACATGTCGAGAAATTTGGCTACAATTGTCGTATTCCTCTTGTTAAGCCACTCCTGAACCACAGACAACATCAGAGGCGTCTTACCTAGGCTAAGGAGAAGAGGAACTCTACTGTTACCCAGTGGTCAAAAGTCCTCTTTTCAGATGAGAGCAAGTTTTGTATTTCATTTGGAAATCAAGTTCCTAGAGTCTGGAGGAAGGCTGGAGAAGCTCATAGCCCAAGTTTCTTGAAGTCCAGTGTTAAGTTTCCACAGTCTGTGATGATTTGGGGTGCAATGTCATCTGCTTCTGTTGGTCCATTGTGTTTTTTGAAAACCAAAGTCACTGCACCAGTTTACCAATAAATATTGGAGCACTTAATGCTTCCTTCTGCTGTCCAACTTTTTGAAGATGCTGATTTCATTTTCCATCAGGATTTAGCCCCTGCCCACACTGCCCAAAGAACCAAAAGTTGGTTAAATGACCATGGTGTTGGTGTGCTTGACTGGCCAGCAAACTCACCAGACCTGAAACCCATAGATAATCTATTGTCAAGAGCAAAATAAGAAATAAGAGACAGAAAAATGTAGATGAGCTGAAGGCAACTGTCAAAGAAACCTGGGCTTCCAGACTACCTCAGGTGTGCCACTAACTGATCACATCCATGCCACGCCGAATTGAGGCAGTAATTAAAGCAAAAGGAGCCCCTACCAAGTATTGAGTACATGTACAGTAAATAAACATACTTTCCAGAAGGACAGCAATTCACAAAAAAATTGGTCTTCTGGAGTATTCTAATTTGTTGTGATAGTGAATTGGTGGGTTTTTGTTAAATGTGAGCCAAAATCATCACAACTAAAAGAACCAAACACTTAAACTACTTCAGTCTGTGTGCATTGAATTTATTTAATACAAGAGTTTCACAATTTGAGTTGAATTACTGAAATAAATGAACTTATCCACAACATTCTAATTTATATATACCTTTAAAACACATTACAAACTTCAGTGAAATTAATGGACTGGTCAGACACAGAATTATTTGTTGTATTTTTAAAAACAAACTGTGTATAAAGTGGTGCCTGCAACCCCCGAAGGTGGGGTTAATGACTCACACATTGGTGTACACTAGGGCTGCAAAATAAATTAAAATTTTCACTAAATTACCCTTTGTCACAGTGTCTGGGTTGTGTTCCCTGGGGTTCCACTAGATGCCCTCCTTTCTCACGGTGTCTGTCACCTTATCACTTCCTGTTCCCTTATTTGGTCACCTTCCTCCTTGTTGTGTAATTGATTGTTCCCCACCTGTCTCCTGTTCCCTCATTATCCTTCTGTGTATTTATACCCTGTCTGTTTTAGTCTGTGTTACGGAGTCCTTGTTTAATGTCAGAGTATTATTCATGTCCGCCAATTCTTGCCTTGCCTTGCCTTGCCTTGTGTTCATGTCTTGTTTATGTGGATTGATGTGTTGGTTTTGACCCTGCCTGGACTGTTCACCCTTTTGGATTATCCCTTAATAAACGACTTACCTGCAATTGGTTCCCTCTCGGTGTTTTCCATAACACCGATCGTGACAGAAGGACTCCGTCACTGCAAGAGCCAGCGGTATGTCGACTTATGTCTCCTCCCCAGCCACAGTGGAATGGATTTGAAGGAACTCGCCCGGTGGTTTTCCGGGGAACCAGAGGAGGTCACCGAGGAGGGAGTGGTCGAGAGGATACTCAGAACCGCTCTCAACCAGGGCCGCCCTTCGACCCGGGGCTCGTGTGGGATGGATTAGAGCCACCGTCTCACCATGGCGGACGGAGAGGAGAGAGGAAGCACACGTCTGCCGAGGCAGGATGGATGCCAAGACAGCACCACAACACAAGGCGATCACCAGTCCAGCGCCACGGGGCAAGATGGCTGCCAGCTCAGCGCCAACGCCCAGGATGGCCGTTAACATGTTCTTGGATTACTTTTCCACATTGTCAAGGATCTTCGAGATTCCCAAGACTGTTCACGTCACAACTGCTGAGCCAGCGCCACAGTCCAAGATCGTCGCCAGCCCAGCACTACAGCACAAAATGGCCGCTAACCCGGCGCCAAGGCCCAAGATGGCCGCTCGTCCAGAGTCATGGCCCAAGATGGCCGCCAATCCAGCGCCACAGCACAAGATGGCCGACTCAACGCCTGAGTCTCCAGACAAGGTGCCACCGACTTGCCATCATAGAGGGCGGAGGAGGAGGAGACAGGGGTCTACCGTTCCTCAAAGCCCGGAGGACGTTCCCGAGCGGGCCGCTGCCGTCCAGGAGGACGTGCCTGAGCAGGCCGCTGCCATTCCCGAGGCGGTGCCCGATGCTGTTCCGGAGGCCGAGGCGGTGCCCGATGCTGTTCCGGAGGCAGTGCCCGAAGCCGAAGTGCCTCACGTCTCCACAGGCAGTGCAGAGTCGAGTTAGGTTCCAGTTGACCCTCCAGAGTCGAGTCAGGTGCCAGTTGACCCTCCGGAGTCAAGTCAGGTGCCAATTGACCCTCCGGAGTCGAGTCAGGTGCCAGTTGACCCTCCGGAGTCGAGTCAGGTTCCGGTGAACTCTCCGGAGTCGAGTCAGGTTCCGGTGGACTCTCCGGAGTCGAGTCAGGTTCCGGTGGACTCTCCGGAGTCGAGTCAGGTTCCGGTGGACTCTCCAGAGTCAGGGCTAGTCACCGCTGACCTTTCAGATTCAAGTCAAGTCACGTCACCGATGATCTTCAAGGACTGAGTCAAATCACGGGGGATTTTCTAGGACTGAGTCAAATCACGGGGGATCTTCTAGGACTGAGTCAAGTCACTGGTGATCTTCAGGAACAAAGGCAAGTCACCAGTGGTCCTCATGTACAAGTGCAAGTCACAGATGGTCTTCATGAACAAATGCCAGTCACCAATAATCTTCACGAGCAGAGTCAGGCCAGCACCGATCTTCTGGAGCCCAGTAAAGACACCAGGGGATTACCAGAGTTTCATAGTCCCATTGGTCTGGCCGCACGTAGGTCAGCTCCGCCTTGGGGGGGCTCTCGTCCTGACCACATGGCTGTGGTGGTCTTCTGCTTCGACCTGGGGGGCTCTCGCCCTGACCACACGGTTGTGGTGGTCTTCTGCTCCGCCCTGGTGGACTCCGGCCTCGACCACAAGGATGTGGTGGTCTTCTGCTCCACCCTGGAGGGCTCTGGCTTTGTCCACATGGCTGTGGTGGTCTTCTGCTCCGCCCTGGGGGGCTTCTGTCCTGACCCCACGGCTGTGGTGGTCTTCTGCTCTGCCCTGGGGGGCTTCCGTCCTGACCACACGGTGGTGGTGGTCTTCTGCTCCGCCCTGGGGGGCTTCCGTCCTGACCACACGGTGGTGGTGGTCTTCTGCTCCGCCCTGGTGGGCGCCACATGATGTCCTTCATGGACTTCTGTTTTGTGTTTTTGGTTTCCGTTATGTTTCTGTCTGTTCCCCTCAGTCAGTCTGGCCCTCCGTCCCTCCCCCTGAAACTCCTCCGGTCCTCCTCCCTCCTGGTCTCCCTGTTTTGTGTTTACACTTCTGGTGTCGGTTCCCCATGTTTTTCTTTTCCGGCCCTCCGTCCCTCCCCCTGAGCCTCCACCTGTCCGCCTCCCTCCTGGTCTCTGTGTTGTGTCTTGTCGTGGAGCGTCTGGGAGCCGCTCCGTAGAGGGGGGGTATTGTCACAGTGTCTGGGTTGTGTTCCCTGGGGTTCCACTAGATGTCCTCCTTTCTCACGGTGTCTCTCACCTTATCAATTCCTGTTCCCTTATTTGGTCAACTTCCTCCTTGTTGTGTAATTGATTTTTCCCCACCTGTCTCCTGTTCCCTCATTATCCTTCTGTGTATTTATACCCTGTCTGTTTTAGTCTGTGTTACGGAGTCCTTGTTTAATGTCAGAGTATTATTCATGTCCGTCAATTCTTATCTCCAGTCCTGTGGACCTCTTAATCTGCACAGTTTGGGACCAGTTTATTAACAGCTTGTGCCAGCGTAAGAAATCTTTTGGTGTTAAAACAGAACTGTCAGATTTACTGAAGACATGCAGTGAAGAATTAGTGCTGAAAGGCTTAGACACAGTTATGTTTGTGCCTGACCTTATTGAAATTGAATTTGAAGGAGTTTCCTTTTCAGACACAAAATTTTGGGAGTAGTGTGTTAAAATTAATCATGCAACACAGTTTATTAATGTTTTCCATCGTCAAATTACTGGTATTTGTGCCCCCCAACTTTTAAACTATTCTGCACTTGAAAAGGCTGCAATTGTTATTGCTAGGATTAGGCACCGCAGAGAACAGAGAGTTCATGGTAGCAGGGAGATAATTTTTTTCCACATATGTAAGAACATTATCCGAACATATAGTTTGCCAAGCCATGTTATTTTTTATTTACTTCAGGAAATATACATGTTTGTCAGTTTACATGTAACATGTTTACATGTAGCTGCGCTTGGGTTGTAATTAGATCACCGGCTCCTGATAATCATCGGCTCTGCTTATTTGTGATTTTTGTGCTCTGCTAATTAGTGCTGTGCTTGGTATATTGCGTTGGTTGATATGTACTGTAATGAGATGTTGCATCTGTGTTCATTAATTGCGTGTTGTCAGAAAATCACCTGCAGAAATTTACACTCCCATCTGTCCTGTTTTTGCGCTTTTGTGCTCATTTGCCTTTAGTAAATCTGGCCCTATGTGTGTCTTTGTAGTTTAACACACCTGATTCAGATGATCAGCTCATTTGGATGATCTGATCCGAGTGTGTCAGATAAGAGAAACATAAAAAACATGTAAAAAGAGGGTGAGACCCCAGGACTGGAATTGAAAATCACTTATTTTTAATCATTAAAATGATAACTTGATAACAATGGCCCAAACCCTAACATCAACCTTCATTTAATAAAATCTGATTGATTGATTAATATAAATGTTGCACATTCACTCTTTTTTAGATTCTGTTTGCTCACATTCTCATTTTAATGGACTTCTCTTTAGTCACCTCTTTCTTTGTTCTAGTTTCTTGCCACTAATTTGTCTTCATGATTATTCATTTTACAATAAGAGATGTCTGGATTTATTGCATTATCTCTGTGTATTCAACTTCACATATGTTGTCATTTGTCAGTTCTTGGCAATGTGTAAGTGAAGTTTAATTTTGATTGATTTTCTTTCAGTCTCTAAAAGCTCTTGTACCTGTTGATGCATTGTATATGGTGAAAACTACTCCCCCACCGATGCCCATGCTGTGGGGATTCACCACACTTACACACAGCAGAGCAGCAATAGCAGCATCAACTGCTGAACCTTTACGTTTCAACATGTCCCTGCAAAGAGAAAAAAATCTGTGTAAATTCACATGAACAATAATGACTCCATAATGCTGACAGCAAGACAGACTCTAGAATCTCAGAATTAGAAATGCTTTGGAATCATACCTCCCGATCTCAGAGCAAATTTCAGAACCTGCTGCCACTAGTCCTTTTTCATACTTAACATCAGGTGTCACAGTGGGCATCTTAGATGTCTTAATGAGTATCACTAGTAAAACAGTAGCAATCACACAGGCGAAGAACAGATATCTGAAAGCAAAGCACCAGAATGCTGTTTAAGATATTTGATTACACATACAAAATTCCAATATTCTCGGATTTTATTTCTTTTGTAGGCATGTGATTTGCTGTTAGTTAATCCTGTTATCATGGGACATACTACCAGTGATGGGAATAACGGCGTTATAAATAACGGCGTTACTAACAGCATTACTTTTTCCAGTAACGAGTAATCTAATTGATTACTCTTCTCATCTTAATAACGCCGTTACCGTTACTGCCAAAAAATGCGGCGCGTTACTATAACTGATGATGAAGCTGTTTTTTTTTTCATCAGACCAACTAGATCTCTGAGCGAGAGGCAAATACTTTTTTTTACTGTTCTTCCTTGGTTAGTGGGCAGAGCACGAGACAAGCGCATAAATGCTGACGATTGGCTGAGGTAGAGTAAAATTTCATTGTAAGCCAATCAGAGGTAGAGTTGGGCGGGTTTTCGAAAGCACGCATAGTAGTGATGGGAATTCGGCTCTTTTGACTCAGCTCACTGAAAAGAGCCGGCTCTTTGGCTCACAAACGGCTCTTTAAATGACTTTGACTATAATATTTCAATTTTTATTACATAATTATTTAATTTCTATAGGCTAAATTTGAAAAAATAGAGTTAGCTCTTCAGATATGCGAGCCAGCTCCCGAAGTTCAACTAAAAAAGCCGGCTCTTAGAGTCGGCTCATTCGCGAATCGCGAACGACTCATCAAAAGCTCATTCGCGAACGAGTCGATCCATCATCACTAACGCTCATTCGCGAACGACCCATCATCGGACAGGACAGGACACACAACGAACAACACAAGCCAGTCAGTCAACGAGAGACAGGTATGGCGACGAGCCCAAATAATCCAAAAGTAGCCTTCTCTAAATAGAAGTATATACATTACTTTTTCCTTCAAGAAATTAAAGAAACAATAAAAGGAAATATCAAAAGTTCCCAAAAATATATTGTGTTATTTGCATTGATCCACTATATAAACATAATATCTACATACATGCCATTTGATTGGAGGCTAGTCTCACTTTGTCCCACAGCAACTTTTTTTTTGTGTGTGTACAATGTTTCATGTTTCTGTTAATAATGTATTGTATTAAGTGTCCATTTCGTTATAATATTCAGATTTATCATAAATAATTGAACATGCACATGTATTTTAAGTTCCTTTAAAGAGGGGTAGAGGTGGGGTCACGTTTGAGCATTTAAAATTAAATTTTACTTGAAAGTAACGCAATGGTTACTTTCTTAAGTAACTAGTTACTTTAAAAATTTGTAACTGAGTTACTAATTTAGTTACTTTTTGGAAGAAGTAACTAGTAACTGTAACTAATTACTTTTTAAAAGTAACTTGCCCAACACTGCATACTACATCCTGAAAATATATACAACTCTGAGAATTACTAGATTTACTATATTTTATTATTCACACAGTAATGCTTCAGTATGGGGAACATATATTAACTATTAACATATGATTTACGACTTAAACTCCTAATTACTGCTTTTATAGTTAGTAAAATTTAAAATCTCAAAGGTTGGGGGGCGTGGCTTGGCCGCAATGGAGTGAGGCTGTGTTTGAAGCGAGCTCCCGTTGAACCTCTATTTTAACCAAAACGTAAGGTGTATTCCTTTCCGTAAAACAGTGAATTATTACTGAACTCCATCGGATAGTGGAACAAGTCCACGGCGGGGCCCTGATGGACACGAGGCTGAAGAAATTTAAGTATACTGAAACCTCCAAAACAAGGCCCAATACCTCCTTGGACCAGGGTGCTGACGACTTCGAAATGCTCAAGAATGAGCTGAAGGAGGTGAAAACGGAGATAATAAATAACACTGCGGCGCTGAAGTCTGAGATCGACCAGGTGAAAGTTAGCATTAAGGAGGTCGAGGGGGGGCTATCAGCTTGGTCAGATGAAGTGGCTGCTTTACAAAATTCTGTGAATGAGATGAAGGCAGAAATGGCAGAACTAATCGAAGTGTGAGGATATGGAAGGGCGTATGAGGAGATGTAACATAAGAATCATTGGTGTACCCGAAACTCCTGACTCCAGCACTACAACCTCTGTATCAAAGTTGCTATCTGAAGTGCTACAGTTGGATAAAGAGCCGTTAATCGACCGCTTGCACCGGAGCTTAGGGCCGAAGAAGCCACAAGATTGTGTCCAGGTACTACAATGCGCTCGCACTCGGGGTCCGCTCCGTTTCAATGGGGAACCAATTACCATCTTCCCGGACTACACGGCAACTGTGGCTAAAGCTCGGGCTGCATTCACAGAGGTGAGGAAACTGCTTCGCAACCGACAGGGAGTCCGGTATGGGATTTTGTTTCCAGCGCGTTTTCGGGTCACTTACAGAGGGGAGGACAGGGAGTTTACTGACCCAGACAAAGCTATGACTTATGACAAGAAGAATATTCTCCCTTCCACGGAGGCCGCAGAATGTTCATGAGACTGATATTTTCAACTGAGCATAATACCTCTGACGTTCTACAGGTATGATAAACTTGTATATTACTATGCCAGATGTCATGAGGTACAAGTTCACAACACAATGTTTACTTTTCTCTGTATACTGTCCCAATGTTGACCACCTTGAACTATGTGCCCATAGACTGACATACTATCTTTTTTGGTTCAGCTTGGTTTAGCCCAAGCTAAAATGAAAGGCACGTTGCCTCTGTTCCTAATAATTTTTTTAGGTTATGTCAGTCATAGATGGCTTTCTGTAAAGAGTCATTACACCTGATTTAATGTTATTTAAGGAAGTTAACGCAGTTTAGTCTTGATACTCAGTGTGATAAATATATTTTGGGAAAAGTTTTTAAATATATGGGGAAAAGTCCGGCCAAGCACTTGCTCACCAGTTGTGCCAAACAACTGCTAATCAAACAATTCCTGAAATTAATGATGAATGTGGTCTAAAATGCACTGATAATGAAAAGATAAATTCCTGTTTCAGAAAATTCTACCAATTATTATATACTTCAGATGGGCCCAACAATCCTGTTCTCCTAGAAGACTTTTTTAGATTCCTAAAAATGCCTTCTGTAAGTGTAGAATTCTCAGCTGAACTAGAAAGGGATTTCTCAGTTAAGGAGATAGTGTCAGCAATCGGTGCCTTGCAAAATGGCAAATCTCCAGGGTCAGATGGCTTCTCAACCGAATTTTTCAAAAAGTTTTCTGAGGAGTTATCTCCTCTGTTATTGTTAGTATATCAAGAATCTTTAGCCAACAACTCTTTGCCCCCAACCACGCGTCAAGCAGTAATCTCTCTATTAATTAAAAAGGATAAAAATCCCCTCAATTGCGGTTCGTACCGCCCTATTTCATTGCTGAATACAGATGCAAAGATTCTTGCCAAGATTTTGGCGCATCGTCTTGAAAATATTATCCCCTCTATTATTTCGTCTGATCAGACAGGATTTATAAAAACATCGTTATTAATTTTTCAATATCAGGCGTCTATTTAATATCCTATATTGTCCCACTCCACATGACCCTGGCAATATTGAAGTGATGTTATCCCACGACGCTGAAAAAGCATTCGATAGGGTGGAGCGGGACTATCTTTTCAAGACTTTAGAAGAGTTTCATTTTGGCCCTAAATTCATCTCCTGGATCAGACTCCAATAAACGCTCCCAGTGGCTGCAATTCGCACCAATAATAACTTATCCACCTACTTTGAACTGAAGCGGGGCACGAGGCAGGGGTGTCCTCTTTCACCACTTTTATTTGCCATTGCACTTGAGCCACTCGCATTAGCCCTGAAGCAGTGCCCCACCATCAAGGGGATACACCGGGCTGGTTCAGAGCATAAAGCGTCACTTTATGCAGATGACATGTTATTATTCATATCGGATCTTCTCTCCAGTCTTCCTGAATTATTGAGTCTACTCTCAAAGTTCGGAAAAATATCTGGCTATATAGTCAACTTTCAGAAAAGTGAATTCTGTAGATAGATCATATCTTGGGTCAACCCCTTTTAAATTTAGTCCTAAAAAAATTAAATATTTAGGTATATGGGTCACCCATAACCACAAGGATCTTTTTAAGGCTAATTATCATCCCCTCTTAAGCAGCCTTAAACAAGACCTTGAGCGTTGGGACCCTCTGCCTCTCTCCTTAGGAGGGAGGATCAATACGATTAAGATGAATATTCTCCCTAAGTTTTTATATTTGTTTCAATGTCTTACTAACAAAATCTTTTTTTTCCAGTTTAAACAGTCAGATTAATTCCTTTATATGGCATAAAAGGCAGCCCAGGATTAATAAAAATATATTACAGAGGCCCCGTGCAATGGGTGGTATGGCACTTCCAAATTTTATGTATTATCATTGGGCTGCTAATATAAGAGCACTGCTGTATTGGTTGAGAAATGATTTCACGGATGTCAATAGTACTGATTGGAAGGTGCTAGAGAGGGCATCCATTGGATCTACCTCTCCAGCAGCTTTATTATGTTCCAAACTACCTTTAAAACAGCCTATCTCAGCCTTCACTAACAATCCAGTTGTTATCCATTCAGTTAAAACATGGAATCAGTTTAGAAGGACCTTTAATCTCACTGATCTCTCACTTGATGCACCATTGATAAAGAATCATATGTTTGTCCCATCAATGATGGATGAAGCTTTTAGTGTTTGGGCAGGAAATGGGATAGGTACATTATCTGACCTCTACATTAGGAATAGTTTTGCCAGCTTTATACAATTGCAACAGAAGTAAGGTCTCCATAAATCACATTTCTTCAGGTATCTGCAGCTTAGAGGTTTCGTGGCCTCTAACTCTGACTGTTTTCCTTTGAGGCCTTCTGAATCTCTGCTTGAAACAATTTTAAAATGTAAAGTTAACATAAAACAAGTAATAGGCAGAATTTATACATTGCTCAATACGTATAACTTGAATAGTCTCGATTGCCTTAGAATTACAGTATTGTTCAAAATAATAGCAGTACAATGTGACTAACCAGAATAATCAAGGTTTTTCGTATATTTTTTTATTGCTACGTGGCAAACAAGTTACCAGTAGGTTCAGTAGATTCTCAGAAGACAAATGAGACCCAGCATTCATGATATGCACGCTCTTAAGGCTGTGCAATTGGGCAATTAGTTGAATTAGTTGAAAGGGGTGTGTTCAAAAAAAATAGCAGTGTGGCATTCAATCACTGAGGTCATCAATTTTGTGAAGAAGCAGGTGTGAATCAGGTGGCCCCTATTTAAGGATGAAGCCAACACTTGTTGAACATGCATTTGAAAGCTGAGGAAAATGGGTCGTTCAAGACATTGTTCAGAAGAACAGCGTACTTTGATTAAAAAGTTGATTAGAGAGGGGAAAACCTATAAAGAGGTGCAAAAAATGATAGGCTGTTCAGCTAAAATTATCTCCAATGCCTTAAAATGGAGAGCAAAACCAGAGAGACGTGGAAGAAAACGGAAGACAACCATCAAAATGGATAGAAGAATAACCAGAATGGCAAAGGCTCAGCCAATGATCACCTCCAGGATGATCAAAGACAGTCTGGAGTTACCTGTAAGTACTGTGACAGTTAGAAGACGTATGTGTGAAGCTAATCTATTTTCAAGAATCCCCCGCAAAGTCCCTCTGTTAAAAAAAAGGCATGTGCAGAAGAGGTTACAATTTGCCAAAGAACACATCAACTGGCCTAAAGAGAAATGGAGGAACATTTTGTGGACTGATGAGAGTAAAATTGTTCTTTTTGGGTCCAAGGGCCACAGGCAGTTTGTGAGACGACCCCCAAACTCTGAATTCAAGCCACAGTACACAGTGACAGTGAAGCATGGAGGTGCAAGCATCATGATATGGGCATGTTTCTCCTACTATGGTGTTGGGCCTATTTATCGCATACCAGGGATCATGGATCAGTTTGCATATGTTAAAATACTTGAAGAGGTCATGTTGCCCTATGCTGAAGAGGACATGCCCTTGAAATGGTTGTTTCAACAAGACAATGACCCAAAACACACTAGTAAATGGGCAAAGTCTTGGTTCCAAACCAACAAAATTAATGTTATGGAGTGGCCAGCCCAATCTCCAGACCTTAATCCAATTGAGAACTTGTGGGGTGATATCAAAAATGCTGTTTCTGAAGCAAAACCAAGAAATGTGAATGAGTTGTGGAATGTTTTTAAAGAATCATGGAGTGGAATAACAGCTGAGAGGTGCCACAAGTTGGTTGACTCCATGCCACACAGATGTCAAGCAGTTTTAAAAAACTGTGGTCATACAACTAAATATTAGTTTAGTGATTCACAGGATTGCTAAATCCCAGAAAAAAAAATGTTTGTACAAAATAGTTTTGAGTTTGTACAGTCAAAGGTAGACACTGCTATTTTTTTGAACACAGCCCTTTCAACTAATTGCCCAATTGCACAGCCTTAAGAGCGTGCATATCATGAATGCTGGGTCTTGTTTGTTTTCTGACAATCTACTGAACCTACTGGTAACTTGTTTGCCACGTAGCAATAAAAAATATACTAAAAACCTTTATTATTCTGGTTAGTCACATTGTACTGCTATTATTTTGAACAATACTGTAAATGGGAAACAGACCTAAATGAAACGATTTCAGAAGAAACCTGGCAAAAAATTATACAGCGTATCTATTCTTCCTCTATATGCCTCAGACATGCTGTGGTTCAATTTAAAATAGTGCACCGTCTTCACTGGACCAAGGATAGATTGTCTAGAATTAAAACGAGTATTGATCCTACGTGTGATCGGTGCAGACAGGCTCCTGCCACACTATTACACATGTTTTGGTTGTGCCCTAAGATGCATAATTTTTGGCAGTCCTTTTTTAGGCATTCTCTGAAATATGTGGAAGAACAATACTACCAACTCCTTTGATTTCATTGTTTGGTGTGGCTCCGGTAGATGCCACCTTTTCTGGGCGCCACCTAAATATGATGGCCTTGTGCTCTTTGTTGGCTAGGAGGCTTATTCTTTTCAAATGGAAAGATGCTCTCCCCCCAACATATGGCCAATGGATTAGGGAGGTTATGAGTTATGTTCACTTAGAAAAAATTAGATACACTGTAAGAGGGTCCACTAGAAAATTCTATACAATCTGGCAGCCTTTTATCTCCTTTGTAGAAGGCACGGCAGCTATTAACATGTCTAAGTAACCCAATTGTGTGTGCAATGCATAAATATATATATATATATATATATATATATATATATATATATATATATATATATATATATATTTTTTTTTTTTTTTTTTTTTAATTATTATTATTTATTATTTATTATTATTACATTTTATTTTATTTAGATATTTTAATTATATATGTATGAATCTGCAGACTCATATCTGAGTAATATTGGTTGCATGGTAATTTGTTGGGGTCCAGTACATGTGGGTGCGGGGCATTGGGGAGCTGTTTGGGTTGTTTGTATTTACAGGAACTAGACTTGACTATTTAATGTGAATATTGTTTATCTTTTGTTTGTTATCTTTGAAAATAAAAGAGACCTTGATCAAAAAAAAAAAAAAATCTCAAAGGTTAACAGATCTTCCCCTTCGTGAGATCACTATGACTTAAGTCAGAAGTGATTCTGAGGAATGGGGATTGCTTGGGAGAGCCTATCTACTTTGAGTGAAATAAAACAAGCCAATGCATATTATTATACAATAATTGCACCAGCTGCTGTAGATCATATATAACAAGCAACAAGTACAGTCACATACTTGTCCATTTCCCCCTGGTGGTACCAGTCGTTTCTTTTGGAGGTCCATCGGATGATCAAATGATGGTCATTGCATCGGAGGGTGAGCTAATGTCCTCTGGGGATGACGACTCAGCTGCTCTGCCTCCCTCGGGTGTGCCAGCATTGTCCGAGTCAGACCCAGAGCTCACGGATATGCGTAACCGGGCTGCCGCAAGTGTCTGGCTCGAGTGGAACCCCCCACTGTGTCCCACTGCTCAAGGAATTGCATGAGGGTAGTTCCGACCCAGGGCCTATGCAGGAACTGCGTGCAGCAATCTACCTTGCCACCTGGGCGACGAAAGTCACTGCATGCTCCCTGGGTTGGGAAATGTCCACATTAGTGGTCCAGGAGCGACACCTGTGGCTGAAAAAACACAAAGTGTGACAAAGTGTAGTTCCTCAATGCCCCTGTCTGCCAGGCCGGCATCTTCTGCAACGCTGTGAAAAACTTTTCCCAGCAGTTTTCCGTGGTACAGAAGCAAATGGAGGTGATTAAGCACATCATGCCCCAACGACCAGCTGCTACCTACACCCAGTTGTTCCGGCACCTCCACCAGCTCATCACCAAGGGTGCCCCCCTGCAGCCGCCTCCGTCCCTGCTCAGCCTAAGCAGCATCCTCGACCCAGGCATCAGGTGGCCGGCCCCAAAAGGAGTGCCCAGTCTACCCAGGCATCCACTTAGTCAACCAGCAGGCGTAAGGGCAAGCGGCCCTGAGACGGGCGACACAGCATTGGAGGAAGTTGCTCTTCGGGAGATAGTGTCTGCACCTCTCCCTCCCCCGAAGGAGGACCGGGTGGAGAATCTTTTGTTTCATTTTGTTTATGTTCCGCTGCTGGCTCCCTGGAGTCCCTTGCCTTGCCACTCATTTCCCCTTCTTCCATCGCCATTGGGCAGAAGTATGCAGTTCGGGGACGCCACCAGCCCGTCTCGCTGGCGGTCACACTGAAACTTTTTCAGAGGCTCCTGGAGCATATGCCATCTGAAGCCGCAGTAATGCCACTCGGATTGCTTCATATGAAACCGCTTCACGACTGGCATCATGGCCAAGTCCCGAGATTGGCGTGGCAGAGCAGCACGTACCGGGAGCAGTGGTCATGTCGTTGTCAGACCCTTCATTTCTATGGGCAGGTGTTCCCTTAGAACAAGTGTCCAAGAATGCTGTGGTCTTCATGGATGCCTCTACCACCGGCTGGGAGGCCACATACAACGGGCATGCAGTTTCAAGGTCTGTGGATGGGGCCTCAACTGCATTGGCACATCAATTGCCTCGAGTTGCTCACAGCATGTACTGATCCATATGGACAGGCCAGGTGGTCTACACTCCCGCCGCATGTGGCAACTCGCCCGCCATCTCCTCCTTAGGAGTCAGAAGCACCTGAGGTCGCTTCGTGCCATTCACATCACTGGGCTGCTCAATCGTTCAGCCGACGAGCTCTTACAACAGCTTACACTTCTGGGAGAATGGCGTCTCCATCCCCAGGTGGTCCAGCTTGTATGGGACTTCTTTGGAGCCGCTCAGATTGATCTGTTTGCCTCTCCGGACTCAACCCATTGCCAGTTGTTTTATTCCCTGTCCAAGGGGGACCCACAGCACGGATGCACTGGTAAGCAGCTGGCCCCCAGGGCCTACGCAAGTATGTGCTCCCCCAGTGAGCCTTCTTGCACAGACTCTGTGCAAAGTCAAGGAGGATGAGGAGCAGGTCTTGCTAGTTGCGCTGTATTGGCCCAACCGGACTTGGTACCCAGAACTCATGCTCCTCGCGACACTCCTTCTTGGACCATTCCTCTGAGGAAGGACCTGCTTTTGGCACTCTATGGCACCCGCGTCCAGACCTCTGGAATCTCCATGTCTTGTCCCTGGATGGGACGGGGAAGTTCTAAGTGATCTACTCCAGGCGGTGGTAAATACCAATCACTTTAAAAAAAAAATCACTTATGCTAGAGCCCCCTCAACGAGGTGCCTCTATGCGCTGAAGTGGAACTTGTTCATTGAATGGTGTTCTTCCCACCGGGAAGACCCCCGAAGGTGTCAGATCAGAGTCATACTTTTTTTCCTGCAAGATGGGTTGGAGTGAAGGCTGTCTTCCTCCACCCTCAAAGTGTATGTTGCCACGATTCCCACACATCACTATGCAGCTGAAGGTAAGTCATTGGGAAAGCATGGCCTGATCATCAGGTTCCTGAAGGGAGCAAGGAGATTAAATCTGCCTCGCCCCTCCTCTGTATCTTCTTGGGACCTGTCTGTGGTGCTTAATGCAATGTAGGGACCTCCCTTTGAATCGCTGCAGTCAGCCGAGTTAAAGTTCCTGTCACTAAAGACAGTGCTCCTGACTGCTCTGGCTTTCATCAAGAGGGTAGGAGACCTGCAAGCATTTTCCTTCGATGAATTGTGCCTAGAATTCGGGCCGGTGAACTCTCATGTTGTCCTGAGCCCAGAGAACAGAATGCAAAGCTTCAGGACCTCAGATCAGCTCTTGCCAGCAGAAGGGAAAGGCTGTCTCCAAGCAGAGGATGGCCCACAGAATAATGGATACCATTGCCTTGGCCTACGAAGTCCCAGGTGTGCCTTGCCCATTCGGGTTGCAAGCATGCTCGACTAAAAGTGTTGCTTCCTCCTTCTAGTGCTTGTATCTTCCCATATACTCACCCACAGAGGCCAGTAGTGTAAGGGACCCGTTCTTAGTGTCGGCTTGCGACGCCACTCCACCCCCTTGGGCCAGATGCGTGCATCCATTGCTCGAGTAGTGTTCCCCAGAAATAGCTGTCCCTGTGAGTTAGAACCTGTGTTAGGTTGGGTGTCCATATGTAGCAGTCCCTACGGCGACCCTATATGTGTATTTTTCCACAATCAGCTCCTCTGTGGATGAGCATGTGTCTTTCCCTCGACAGAGTCGCTCTGTTGTCTCTGCTGGTGTTCTTTTCCCCCTTTAACTAGGCTCGACCCACTCCAGAGATTGCCATATGTTGTACTACCCTGCTTGGCTAGACCATGTGTGTAACCGTCACAGTGCCTCTCTCTGGGGTAGGATGTGACTTTCGCAGCATTTCCATTTGCCAAAGGCACGCTTTTCCAGCATTTCTGATGTCACACTGAGTGGGCCTTGCGGAACAGCAGTGACTGGCCTTCGCTGCAGCTACAGTTATCGCGCCGCATCAGTTACACAAAAACCATTTGAAGTTTGTGTCAGTTTCTGTTGGACATTTGTAGTGTTGCGCTGTATCCAGCGTAGACAGCATCTCTGATTATAATGAGTTCTATAGTTTTTTGTCGTGTTGCACCTCATCACTGACATCCAGTGTAGACACAGCGTTAACCTATTGCCTGTGTAATATTGATTAACTATATGATGTTAATACAAGACAAAAACTCAAACAGGGGCATTTTTGCCGCATACCTTGAATTTTAGGGACATTCTAACTATGTTCTCTAGGCACTATCACACAGTAAGTTGATGTCCTACCTCATATTTGTCATCAGTAAACTGCATTTAATGTCAGATCACACACTATAGGTCTAGGGGAAGGCCAAGTGCGTTACATTTACATTTAGTCATTTAGTAGACCCTTTTATCCATAGCGACTTAAAAATGACAACAATAGAAGCAGTCAGATAAACAAGAGAACAACAACAGTATACAAGTGCAATGACAGAACGCATAGACAGTTTTTTTTAAATGAAAAGACAATAAAAGAAGGAAAAGTGCTAGTATTTGTTGGTTAAGTGCTGGCGAAAAATTGTTCCTTGAAAATGAGTGAATTGAGATTAGGAGGTCATCCCACCAGCTGGGTGCAGTCCAGGAGAAGGACAGTGAGAGTGATTTTGAACTTCTTTGGGATGCCCCCACAAGGCATCGTTCACTTGCAGAGGTCAAACTTATGGAGGGCACATAATATTTAACCAGTGAGTTTAGGTATGTAGGTGCTGTGCCGTGCCAGTGGTCGTCTTGTAGGCAGCAATAAGTACCTTGAATTTGATGCGAGTGACTACTGGTAGTCAGTGTAATCTGATGAGGAGAGGAATAACTTGAGCAAACTCAGCAAATAGGTTTTAATAATGTTAATATTAGTCCTACAGTAGCATCGCCAGTATCTCCACCTTGGTTTTTCTCAATGCCTTCTGTGGATCTCCAGATATTTAAAAATATAAAGGATAAACAAAATCAAGTTCCTAAAGTGATAGTAGTACAGCAGCATCTTGAGAGTGAATATTTCCGTTTTTTACAAATATACACAGATGGTTCCAAAGACCCAGTAACTGGAAGAACAGCTGCAGCTATGTATATCCCTCTTTCTAAGTATAAAGCTGCAAACAGAATCACTAATAATATATCTGTATATACTGCAGAGATGGTGGCTATTTTGATAGCATTACAATGGGTTGAAGAAGTTAAACCATCTGCAGTAGTAATTTGCTCGGATTCATTTTCAGTTCTTACTAGTTTAATAAGTGGGAAATCAGATTCAAGACAAGATTTATTAATAGAAGTTTTACTAAATCTATAAAGATTGTGTCAATTAAGACTTTCAGCAGCATTTTTATGGGTGCCAGCTCATGTTGGTGTGGAGGGTAATGAGGAAGTGGACAAGATAGCCAAACAGGCCCTTAAACACAATGGGTCTCATTCATGAAACACGAGCAGAACGAATTTTTGTGTAAATCGCGTGTAAAGTGGTTTTGGCGTAAATTTTCGGATTCATTAAAACGTTCATATTTTCCAAATGTTAGTTGGTACGAAAGAAACCTACACCTGCTCCCAGCCACGCGTAAATAGTGCGTTTAACGTCTGAACGTTTTGCTCATTAATACGGCTGCATTTTAATTCATAATCGGGTACATATTTACACAGCATTTTGAAAAAAATATTATATATGTTAATTACATACATTCTTTTAACTTTTATTATGAGAGCCAGTAATAGCCCTTACGGAAATTAACCATGGTTTTACTACAAATGAAAACAAAAAACCATGGTTACTATAGTTAAACCATGGTAACCACAAATTAACCATGGTTTTGCTATATTAACCATAGTTTAACCACGGTATATTTAGTAAATCTGTGGTTAGACAAATGGGAGTCAATACGCCAAAAAACCATGGGTTACTACAGTTTTACTATAATAAAACCATGGTTATTTTTCGTAAGGGAGGATCTGTAATATGCTGCCAAACTTCCTTTTTTAGGACCTGATACGCCACTAGTACGCTTGAAAATAAAATGTGGCGTTTTGAATGAACTTCTGATAATAAAACTTCAATTTCTGCAGCTGAGAAATGTTTCTTTTTCAGTCGCTTTTGAGAAGACATGTTGAAATCCTTCATTTGGTGTCATAATATGATGCTCATATATAGTTGTCAGTCGGATTTAATAGGCGGGATTTATGGTAATTGACAGTGAGCATGCACGCGCGTCCCATTTACGACTGATTGGAACTCATTAACACAGACACACACATTTCACTATCACATCTGACGTTTACGAAGTTTTTGTGAATCAGGAGAAGAGTTTTCGGGAAGTTCTTTTTACGCGCAAATCACTCACATATTTACTCATATATTTATGAATGTTTCATGAATGAGACCCAATGCTATTGATTTAGAAATACCTTTGCGTAAATCTGAAATGAAAAGTTTAATTAAAACCGCTATTAAAAATGTGTGGCAGGAGAGGTGGGATAAAAGAAAAAATAAAGGTCGACATCTGTATAAAATACAAAAACAAGTTGGTTTAGTTAGAATAAGTTATGGCAACAGAAAGGAAGATACAGTCATTTCTCGTCTAAGAATTGTTCATTCTGCCCTCAACAAATCGCTACAAATGATAGGAAAACATTGTTCTGGTCAGTGCAATAAATGTGGATTTCTGTTGGCATATATTCTTTAACTTTGCCGAATATACTTAATAGTTCTTTCAAAAGATATGAAGCTCTTGTTTTGTTTTTGAAAGCAACTAATTTATATAAGAGAATATAGAAAGGTAGGGTAGGTTTTTTTTTCTTCTCCTGTTTACATCTGATATCAATGCCTCAAACTCCATCCCAGTAGGTGGCGGAATATGCACCAAAGCTGGTTTGCTAACCGCCATTAAACGAGCTGTGTTGGTGGTGGCTTGACTGTGCAGCAGCAGCTTTGAGGTCCCATCTTCAACCCCAGACCAACTACTTTGTTGAAGCCAGTAGTTAACTCTGTGTCTTTCTACCTTATATCGTGTGTGCTACTTATTGAAGTAGTTCTGTCTTTTTAGTCTTTCTATAACACTTGGTAAATGAGATTAAAAAGGCAGAAGTGAGTGTCATCTCTAATAATTATTTGTTGTTGGATTTAATTAATCTGTTTTTCTCTTGGTTTATTTGAGGTTTTGCTTGTTAAACAGTTATTTCTTTATTTGTGGGGTTAGTAGGGAGGTGGGTGCCATTTATTTTGAATTTGACCTTTTTTCTCCTGTTTATGTTAGTTAGGGAGTTAGTTTATCTTGCTGTACTTTTCTTTTTCTTTTCTTTTAGTTTAAGTAGTTTGGTTAATAAGGAGTAAGACTGATTATGTTTGTTGTTTTGGCAATACCCCCTTCTGATTTGGAGACCCCTTTGATGTGGTTATTGTGAAACGATTCTGGGTCTGGAGACAGGGTGGTTTCATGCTGCTGCACATTCATTTCACCACCTTCCACTTTTGCTGTTTCATTCCTCCCCTAGACCAATCAGGAAAACATAACACGGATCATCATTGATTTGTGATCCGTTTGGATCAATATCTTCGGTTCGGCACACACGTGACCCACGGATTGATTTATGAAAAAAAAAAAAAAAAAAAGTTGTGCATGTTCAGTCCACACTCAGTGGTCATGGTGAGCGGAGGAATGGAGGAGCTTGAACACCCTGCGTCATTTAAATCCCCTGTATGGGAGCGTTTTGGCTTTCCTTTCAGATGTGATGATGAAGGAAAGAGGTTTGAGTGTAAAACTGTGACGGTGCGTAGGCATTGTGGCACAAGAAAGCCATATGACAGTGGAAACTCATTGAGCATGGCCACGCGTTTGAAGCGACATCACCCCGGGTTTTTCATTGACAGGAGTGAAAACGAAGATCGCTCAACAACCACTTATCACCGCGGCATTTAAGCAGCACCTTGTTGCACAATCAGACCGGGCACGACAGAAGGGTGGACGTCCAGGGGGACGGAGAGCTATGTGACGATAACTGCTCACTTCACAGGAGTCCGGCTATTATGTTTAAAAGAAGATATTATGCCATGTACACTTTAAGTTGACTTCATATATTTTAATTTAATAATTTAGTCCTAATAAAAAAGACAAAACTTATGTTTAATTGTCTTGTTTTTTTTTATCCGAAAAATGATCCGATCCGTGACTCTGAAACAAGAAACGATCCGAACCGTGAGTTTTTTTGATCCGTTGCACCCCTGCACTATAGTATTAAAAATAAAATTATCCCAAACGTAATAGTGCTTGTGGCTGTGTTGCACAGTCAGTGAACTGCCTTTTTCACATCAAACATTTTATGCAAGTATTGACCAGTACTTTATTTGATCCTGTTCTGCAAAATGTTCGATTTCGAATTTCTGCATTCGGCTAGGCCTATTTGTTTAAAAAAATTCGCATTTACAGTGTATTCAATCGTGACAGTGCACGCGTGCTTGCATACGAGGACGAGCGAGCACAGGTTTGACTAGATTTATTTGGAGGTTATTGCTCACGTCTCGTTCTGCACATATCCAAATGTTTCCATATTCACAATGTATCTGAATGTTAAACTATAATATTTGTAATTTTTTGTAATTTTTTAATGTAAACTAGACGGAAAAGATCATCCCCTTCACATGACCAAAAATGTCCTTGGCATAACAGCAGAGTGGACCGGTATACTATGGTCTATTTAAACTGACCAGTGTAACCTTTTATATGTTTGGTTGACTGTACTTTATTTTAATAATGAACAGACTGTGATGTAAGTTTGAAATTTGAATGCACGTTAGATGTTCTGTGTTATTAATACCAAACACAAATGTTGCTGGTTGCTAGTTTGTTTGCAGCACTACTGTTATTTATTTTTATTTATATTTCAGTTTAATTGATTTTTATTTATAAAATTGTATTTAAGTTTAAGTAATATTTAAGTTTACTTTTATGTTCAAACAAACTTGAAAAATCCTGCTTGATAAATGCTCTAAAACTTATGTAAATAAGTTTTATTTACATCCAAGATGGCGGTGCATCCACACGCAACGGTGTTTATTACTGCATCTCGCCCACAGCGGAGGCGCCACAAGCGGTGTGAGAGGAAGCAGAAGAGGGGGAAGCGCAGAAGTATCCGGGCTAGGCTAACGGCTAACCCACACAAGCCATCTATCCCCACCATCGTACTGGCTAACGTACACTCGTTGGACAATAAACTGGACTACATTCAATTACTACGCTCAACTCAGAGGACTGTAAGAGACTGTTGTGTTTTTGTATTCACGGAAACATGGCTCAGCAACATCGGGCTTTGTGTTTACATCGTGGTGCCGCAATACTGTTGTGATCAGCAAACACTGCTCACCCCTGGTGGAGTTTATGATTATTAAGTGCCGGCCGTTCTATCTGCCGAGGGAATATAGTGCTATACTGCTCATTTCGGTGTACATTCCCCCGTTCAACATTATCAGCAACAGGAACGGACTTTGTTTACAACCACACAGAGAGGAGCTTACAAAGCCCTCCCCCACCTCTGAGCCTCAGATCACATCACTGTCATGCTAATTCCTGCATACAGACCACTCATTAAAACACACTCGGCACGTTCCTCTGACCATCAACGGTGCGACTGTGGAGAGACTGAGCAGCACCAAGTTCCTGGGCGTGCACATCACAAAGGACCTCTCCTGGACTGAAAACACAGCAGCACTGGCCAATAAATCAAATCAGCGTCTCTAATTCCTCGCAAACTGAGGAGAGCCAGAGCCCCACCCCCCATCATGTACACCTTCTACAGAGGCACCATCGAGTGCATCCTATCGAGCTGCATCACTTTGTGGTATGGCACCTGCAACGTGTCTTGCCGAAAGACTCTGCACCGCATAGTAAGATCAGCTGAGAAAATCATTGGTGGCTCTCTCCCCTCCCTCCAGGACATCTATGGAACCTGTCTCACCCGCAAAGCCCTCTGCATTGCAGGTAATCCCACCCACCCATCACACAGCTTCTTCAGTCTGCTGCCATCAGGGAGGAGACTGCAGAGTCTCCAGGCCAGGACCAGCAGACTGAAGGACAGCTTCATCCACCAGGCTGTCAGAAATCTAAACTCACTCCCGAACTTGCCCCCTCTTCTGCCCCAGGCACCACTGAACTATGAACCCCCACGCCCCCCAGATCCCTCCCCCCCACTAATATACGATGACATGCACCAGTCACTTTGTGCAGCATTGGTCTGCTCACGACCTCATTCTCCATGGAACCGACATCATTCCACTACCTCATCAGTCAGTTAACCCTTATGCATTGTTGGGGACGTTTTCGTTCACTAGGGGGTAAAGTTGAGTCTTATTTTGGCCACAACTTTCTCTCTGTTTGAGCTGAGCTAATGGAATGATTTTTGGTGACAAATCTTATTTTGACCCATATTTTGGGAAAATGCTTTGAATTTTTTTTAAAAACTCAACGGTACACTCTGGGCAAATTCACTACCCTTTCGAGTTGTTCGTGGATGAAAACATCCACTAAATTAAACTGTTGTAAAAATGTACCAGATAAATATTGCCTGAACCAGAAAAACAGCGCTTCTTACCTGAACCGGAAACAGGCCTGAACCGGAAATAGCGCTTCTTACGTCATCACTTAACAACCGAATACTTTCACCACCATTAAAAGGCAGCAGGTGCATAAATACACTTTTTTTTACTCCATGTAGTTCTGAGAGCTGAGGTGTACATTTTGATTTTCTGAAATACATCAAGGTAAGTGCGCAAAGGTCTCTCTCACACACTCTGTCTCTCTCTTTCTCAAACACACACACATACACACACAATATAATATGCTGTTATACTCCATATAGCTTCATATACAAGTCAGAAACTAAGCTTTTTTTTGCACAGGCCTATCCAAAGGGTTAATGGTCCCACCTAGAGGTCAACTGTAAAAATAACAAATGTTACCTCTTCCCAACAGGGAAAACCACCAACAATCAAGAATCTCTCACACACACACACACACTATAATTTGCTGTTATACTCCATATACAAACCAGAAACTAAGCCTTTTTTTGCACAGGCTTATCTAAAGGGTTAATGGTCCTTTTTTACATTTTTTTACATTTTTTTTTTTTACATTTTTTTTACAGCAGTTTAATTGAGTGGATGTTTTCATCCACGAACAACTCGAAAGGGTAGTGAATTTGAACAATGCATAAGGGTTAAATAAAATAACTGCTCTTTTGAGCCCTTTGCCACTTTAATCAAACTTAATAAGCTCTTGTTTTTGCACTAAATAATCTTTTATCTGCACTGTTGTTCACTTCATTGATTTGCACTCTATCTGCCTTTTGCCTTGCGCTGCTTTACTTAACTTTATTTTTAATTTTATTATATTTTTTAACATTCCCTTATTGTATAGTTGTATCTACATTTTATATTTTGATCTAGATTTTTAGGCTTTAATGTTAATGTTATCTGTGTGCACCGGGGTCTGAGAGTAACGCAATTTCAATTCTCTGTATGTATGTACTGTACATGTGGAAGAATTGCCAATAAAGCAGACATGAACATGAACTAAATGATTGACTTATATATATATATATATATATATATATATATATATATATATATATATATATATATATATAATTACCTGTTTTATATTTAATACTTGGTCAGTTTATTGATTTGTTTGGTTAACTTTGGATAAATATTTTCTTTCAATACAGTGCAGTGCACAAAATTAAGATTCGAGAGATGGTTCAAGTCAGTGCTCAATAAATGATGAGAAGTTTAGAAATGCTGTGCATCCACTTATTATTAGTGTGACATTTTAGCATGCAAATGAAGATATCGGCCCTAAAAACCTCTAAACATCGGCATCGGCTATAGAAAAACCCATATCGGTCAATCTCCAATTGGAAATACTCAAAACACATTCCACTATGCAATTATAACTCATTTGAGTCTCATGTAATTACTTATAACAGCTCCTATAAAAGTCCAGGTTGTGGTAATTTTTCCACTCTCCTGGGCAAATTCTAGCCACCTTCATAGAGGAGCTGGAAGAGCTGCTGTCCTCATTGCTGGAATCTTTGGTGACTTCAACATTCATCTGGACAAGCCTTATTCTACAGACTACCATTCACTCCTTTCTTCATTTGAGACTTACCACTACGGGCACACACAAATCAGGCAACCAACTTGACTTAATCTACACATGCAATTGTATTGCAGACAACATTTTGTTAAAACCCCTACATATCTCTGACCATTTCTTCATTACATTTAAACCACATTTTGTTACCTGTGTGCCACCAAACCCTATTCTGGTTACTACTTCTGGTTACAAAAGATCCATCAGACCAGAGTATGTATCAGTCTTTGCTTTAAACTTCTCTGCTGAAAGTCCATACTGCCAAATCATCATACTTCAACATCAAGATTAACATTGCTCCTGACACATGGAATTTCTTCAAAACGTTTAAATCTCTCCTCTGTCCCCCTCCACCACCTCTTTAACAGCTGATGATTTCACCACACTCTTCATGGACAAAACTAGACCAATCAGTCAATCAATTCTCAGTCCCACACACAGGACCTCAAACCAACCACACACCCACTGTTAAAACTCCCATATCCTCCTCCTGACCCCTCATTTAGCCAGAAATATCAAAACTTTTCCTCTTTTACCCTACAGCATTCCATCTCGACCAAATCCCCTCACACCTTCTCCAAGCAATGTCTCCTACACTCTAACCAGCACTCACACACATCATCAACACATCATCATGACATCTCTCCTCACAGGCACCTTCCCCACTGCATTCAAGCAGGCTCGGGTAACTCCAATGCTCAAAAAAAAAAATACATTAAACACTTCACTTACAGATAGCTACAGACCTGTCTCTCTCCTTCCATTCACAGCTAAACCCTCGAAAGAGTTGTTTTCAACAAGGTATCATTGTTTCTTTCACAGAACAGCAGAATGGATGCCAACCAGTCAGATTTCAGGGGTGGCCATTCAACTCAAACTGAGCTGGCAATCACGGAAGCATTGTGGATTGCAAAAGCTTATTTTAAATCATCAGTTCTTATTCTGCTGGATCTAGCTGCTGCGTATGATACTGTCAATCATCAGATACTCTGTCCACACACTCTTCACTGGGCATCACAGGGATTCCACTTCGCTGGTTTGAATCCTGTCTCACTGGTAGGTCTTTCAGGGTGGCCTGGGGAGAGGAGGTATCCAAAGCACATCAACTGGTCCCTGGGGTTACTCAGGGATCAGTTCTTAGACTCCTCCTCTTCTCCATATACACTACATCATTGGGTCCCATCATAGAGGCACATGGATTCTCCTACCATTGCTATGCTGATGACACACAGCTCTATCTTTCATTACAACCAAATGAGCCAACAGTAGCTGCAAGGAACTCACGCTGCCTGGCAGACATCTCTGCATGGATGAAAAAACATCACCTACTGCTCAACTTGACAAAGACTGAGCTTCTTGTCTTCCCTGCCACTTCCAACTCAACAGCATTATTTCTAGGCTTGACTACTGCAATGCTCTTCTGGCTGGACTTCCATAAAGCACAATCAAACCTCTACAAATGATTCAGAATGCAGCGGCATGACTAGTCTTCACCCAGCCTAAAAGTGCCCATGTTATTCTTCTCTTTATCTTTATCTTTATCTAAAAAAGATTTAGTCTTATTTGAACAATGCCTAAAACTTGGTATTACAAGCACTTCCTTTGTTTGTTTGCTTCTTTAAGAAGAATCACTTCATATATCCCCCAATTTTTAATTGTCTATAGCACTATTCGGACGGGACTAGTTTTCTAAACTACGTTTGAGTTTCGATTCTTACCACCTGACGTCTGTGATTTTCATGTACCAATTCGGACGGGACTAGTATCTCCGTGTTTATTACAGAGGTGGGAGGGTCTGATTTGTGCATCTGGGCGTCACAGAGATCACGCGCTCTGTATGCGTGCATTGCATTCATTCAGAATGATTGCCTTAGTATTATTACACAATAAATACTAAATGGCTAGTATAACAAAATCATGTTAATGTGTGGTTCCTTTAGTTTAACTTGTTTTCCTTTTTTTTATTAAATGTAATTAAAACATTATGTAACTGAGTACATAAATGAACGTGAGTAATCTTACCTGATGCTGATATTACAATAGCCGGTATTAACAGTTTACTCGATCTTGCTCTTGATTTTATTATTTGTATTATTTTTTTATTATTATTTATTTGCCGCTAAGCAAATATATCAAACATCCGCGCGATAAGAGCATCTACGGTAATTCACGTTGGCCAAAACACACAAGGAAACGCGTTGTGAAATAAAATATCACCGGCAATCACAGACATTTGCATTCGGATGGGATTAGTTTTCTCAGAGGATCACTGAGTTTGCTGAAAAACGGTAGGTAATTTGCTCTGGAATTATCACAGAGGTTGTGTGAGAAAAACACAGACGTGGCAGATTCGGACGGGATTAAAATCACCAAGTACGTCTGTGAAACACCGATTTCTCTAACGATCCCCTGTAAAATTAGTCCCGTCCGAATAGGGCTTATGACAATGACAATGTAAATGTGAAAAAGCATTAAAAAACTATGGTTAGTGTAGGGGGAGAAAAAATACAGTTTGTACAGTATAAAAGCCATTATACCCATAAATCACCATATACCAGTTTGTGTGTTTGTGTGCATTCTTCACCTTTTTGGCTTGCTTTTATGTAGTTCATAAAAGAATTGACTGATGAGGTAACACAGCATTAAATAGCCATTGTCCACCAGGTCGAAGAGCCTGTATTAAAAAAAAAAAAGAAGAAAAAAAAAAGGAATTTATAAGGTTCTGCCAATTTAAGATTTTATGTGGCTGGAATCCATGCAGATTAGAGGCAGATAAGGAAGAAAGCGAACCAAAAATTTATGTTTTTCACCATTATGTCACTTCAAACGCATTTGCAAGAGAAATTTTTATTCACCATTTACTTTCACTGTAAACTTTTTTTTGGGTTAAAACTGTCCCACATTAATTTACCAATGATGGAGATTTACAAATATATCCACAACTGTGAATTTACAAATAAAATAAATGTTTAGCATATCTGAAACTTCATAGTGAAACTCCAGACATTTAATATATTAGACTGGTGATAGACGGACAGATACCTCTTAACACACTTAACACATTTCTCTTCATCCATGTTGTCATCGGACTGACATTCTCCTCTTAAATGATGTATACAATTCTCTTCATCCATGTTGTTATCGGACTGACATTCTCCTCTTGAATGATGTATACAAGAGTGGACTGGGCTGAAATAATATGTTAAAAATTAAGTTAAAAAGTCATATAAAATAAACCTAATTGCAACTTTATTATTATTTGCCCTGACAATTTAACCACATTCTTATAATGATTCTAATCCAACTTTTTGCTACTCTTTTCTTGAATAATGGGTACAGCTTCCATTAAGCTGTAAACAATCAGTAAAGGCACTTTCTATGAAAGCAATAGTATGTTTAAAACACAAACAACTGGGTAGAATGAGGTGACATTATTCTACTGTCCCTTCAACCACTGGAGATTAAAATGTTCCTTAACATAAGAATTACGCTATATTTCAAAGTGCCTTATTTAGTCATTTTGATCGATAGAAATATATTATATTTTTACCTGCCTTAGAAACTGTAACATGGAGTCATGCGACATTTGGATTCATTTGCAGTGTTTATTAGAGAATGGTCAGACAGGCAGAAATCAGATAACAGCGTCAAGTATATAACAGGATATACAGAATCAGAAACGATACCAGGCAGAGGTCGGGGCAGGCCGCAAACCCTATTCCAGAGTGGAGTGCCCTCTACTGGAGTTCATGGGCACTTCAGCTGACGACCGTGACAGAAACATTCCAGTCGACACTGTTAATGGAGATAATTTTTTTTATAGAGATTAAACGGTTAAAAGGGGGAGAAAAACTAAAGATTCTTCATATATTCCTATGAATTTATGAGTGGGATATATTGTTATTAAATCTGGAGAGATCACAAATGTGCCCTATATGCTGTTTTTTTCTTTCATACTGTTACTGCAGAATACAAAGAAAAATAAAATCAGAATGAAAAGATTGCAGTGACAAAAAGAAGAAAGCAGCCACTGAAAATAGCCCTGGCCATAGATTAGCCTATGTGATGTCATGTCACATTAAAAATAACAAGCGTATTCTCATCACATCTGAAAATAAAACATTATGGTCAATTCAGTCAAATTCACAGGTAAGTATGCTTTAATTGTAGCATACAGTAAATGTAAGAAACATTGTTACAACACGCTGCACAAACAAACAAATGTCTATTAAGGATGATGCAATGGACAGCTCATTGTGTATGGTTCATTAAATAAAGATACAATGGTATAGTGCAGTTAGTTACAATTAAAAATATGATTTCATTAGATCAGATTTGTAACAGCACTTAATGCTGTGACATGAATGACTAAGTGCATTAAAATAGATATAATTGGCAAATAATTAGCTGGATTTAGCCTTGATCTTACCATAGTCTTTTATATCCTAGGAAATAACTGTTGTAATAATCCATGTAGAGCAAATATGAACAAGAGAACCTACATAGACCTATTCAAGTGTGATGTGATTCTTCACTGGCTTGTTATGAAAAACATACTGCCCAAGCTGGTTAGTCCTGTATGATCCAGTTAAACTGTATGAAAGGTAATGTTTCATTTTCAGCATTTCATTTAAAGGGGACATCAGATGCAAAATTTACTTTTACATGGTGTTTGAACTAAAATGCGTGTTGGCAGTGTGTATACAGAATTCCTCTACAATGATAAAAATCCACACAGTTTTTTAATCTCTACAAATCATAAGCACTTTCTTAGATCAAGACATTCACAGATTCTTGGCAACATCACTTTTTTTAATTCAATTTTTTACAAGGTGAACATTGGAAATTAAATTTGACATGCAAAATGTAATTGTATTATCAGGTAAATACCGTTTATTGTTTTATATATTAAACATTTGTAAATTAAAATAAAACATTAACATATTTAGGATTTAAGCATATGCACAATGTTAAAATTTATTAAAATGGTCATTGGCATAGAAAAGTGCTTAATGCCACATCAAGTTCTGAGCAGATATACGCATTTTTCTATGAAGCAGAAATTCGGTGTATTGCAGGTTTTTGGAAATGTAGGCTATTCTTGCTGTTAGCCATTCTCAAGTAAAAAAAAAATGCATCTGGAAAGACAACAGTATGGAAGACCACAGACTCATGATGTAGGTAGATAAGTATCAGATGTTTATTTGTGCCAGCCCCCTTTTGATACTAATGTTAGAAAAAAGACTAAGTCAAGTAATGTGTGCCAGTGAATCTCAACAGAAAACCGTTTTAGTCTAGGGATAGACAAGGAACGATGAACAACAAACATCTGGAGAGCCTTTTAAGGACCTAAAGCCCTAGTCACAAAACCAAATGCTGAGGTTTCATAGAAAATCAAAAACTCCTCTACATAAAGGGGAATTGTATTTGTGTAACTGTATTGTTGAATGTAGTCCCATATTTCCCGAGGGTGGAGGACATGTTTTCTGTTCCAGTTAATTCTCCTGTAGCTTTGTTTGGCTCAACAGCTAGTTTCACCTGCTGCTGAGACAATCAAATGTAGTTTTTGCAAAAGATCTAATCCCATTTCAGAAGGTGGCATACTGTTCCAGATCATTTAGCAAAAACTGATTGTCTCAACAGCAAGTGATAACTGGACGTGCATACGAAGGTGTAATGCATTTCCTGTTGAAAATATAAGTTTAGCCAAACAAAGCTACAGGAAAATTAACTGGCACAGAAAACATGTCCTCTATCCTCTGGAAACATGGGACCACAGTTATAGAGGTTATAAAAATGACGCCCAAAATAAGTAATTTGATGTTGAAAAGACATCTACAAAACATCCACATTTGGTCTATAAATAGCCCTTGCACAGAGGTCAACATTAGACGTGCAGAAAGCGTCGAAAAAAGATGTCGCCTGGTGTTACAAAACAACCCCTTCAATGGACCGAATTTGGACATCCGAAAAATACATACTCCGACGTCAATGCACAGTGGGTTAGGTCTCTGTAATGTGTTTCAGCAATAACATTTCTAACATTTATAATGTGTTTAGGAACAATTCTTTAAATTTTACACAAACTCTAATTTAGTTAATTCCTCTTCTGTTCTGAAAAATTGTTGGGCAGTTATTTTCTTTTCTTACATGGCTATCAAAACTGACACAGGGACACAGAGGCTTCATAAACTCTAATTCCAGCATAGAGGGGTTCAGTGAATGTGGTGTTGAATGTGTATAAGTGTGTTAGTGTGTGTGTGTCAGAGATGCTGTAGAAGGACAGGGTGCCGGCAGACCAGTCCAGATACACTCCTACTCTCTTAGAACTGCATGAAGGGAGAGGTATGTCTTTGTTTTTATTATTGTGCCAAGCACTGTATCTGTTGGCAATACAGAAAACACACCATGACATTTCATTATACCCAAATCTACTCTGATTTCTTCCTTCCCTGTTGATTCCTTTGTATGTCATTCCTATGTAACTCCAGCCAGTCCATTCAGCCTCCCAGTAACAGCGTCCAGAGAAACTTTCCTTAGACAGAACCTGCTCATAGTGTTTAAATCTCTCAGGATGCTCTGAATACTGCTGTGGCTGTTCCACATACGTCAACTTCCTGTTATTTTCAGACAGAAAGAGACGAATGTTTGCTGTGTTTGGATCCAGTGTGAGATTGCATGCATCTGAACACAAGAAGATTACAACAACATCAAATACACAGGGATGTTAAAAATGGTTTTAGATTGATTCTCTGGGAAACAAACTTCAATTACACACAAAATGCAATACAGAATCCTTTAAGTGATGAAAAGCATCGTGAGAACAGTCCATTTGCCATCAGTGATTAAACCTCAACATCATGAAGCGACAAGAGTACTTTTTGTACATGATGAAAACCAAAATAACAGTGTGTCTCTCCAAATCAGTGTAGCGCCATTTTAGCAAATCTGAGCTGTACATAAATTGGCGTACGCTCTTGTATCAGATTTGTTAAAATGGATCTCATTGAATGCCGTCGCGTTGTTTGGGCCAATTCAGCTTGTACTAACAGCATCGGGCCATCAGTTAAGGAGAGCTCTTATTGGCTGTTCAATTTAGTGAATGAGACGAAGTGCAAGAATAAAAGCAATAGGAGCAAAGCAATCAAGACGGCACAGCCAGCGTGCTGTTACAATTCTACATCATTGTACCTGAGTGTTTCTGGGTGAATATTTTAATATTAACATGAGTGAAGTGCATTAAAAATGGGGTAACACTTTGTTATTATCGTCATTTATGAATCATCAACAAACATATGATGCTTAACTGATTAATTGTTAATAAATATTCACATAGCTAGAAATATGAGAATGTTCTTGTTAATGTTTACTAATGAACTTAATAAACATTACTTAATGATTAACATTTGATTATTTAATGTAAATTGAAATGCTTACAAGTGTGACTAAACTTTCAGTTCATATTATCTTCATTTGTTGGACTTTGTTGTGCAGACCTCCATTTATACATCTTAACAAATAATCTATTAATTATTTGTTCATATTTTTGGCAGTACCCAACCTGCCAACGTGAAAACTGTTCATCATTTGCCAATGTTTATAAGTGTTTACTAATTATTAATACCTTTATGAGCAGTCATCTCAATGGCAAAAAGTGTCTAGAAAAAAACTAAATTTATCCCATTCACACATCTTTACTAATCATTTATTAATTATTTGTTAACGTTTTTGCAGTAGCCAACCTAAAGTTGAAACTATTTCTAATTTGAAAATGTTTATAAATGTTTACTAATCATTTAATATATTTATGGGCATTGGACTTATGTAATGTTTGTGTAAATGGTGGCTGGTTAAGTTAAGCTAAATGCTTGTTAAAGACATAATTAATTGTAATTTTGGTGCAAAAAAGTTTTTTAAAGCCTCAATACTAACATTAGTATACTACTGTTCAGTATGTCATTAAACATGATATTAAATAATTTTTTATACATTTATCATTTCAAATGCTTAGACTTAACCATATTCCCTTATAACAATCAAACTGACCACTGTTGACCCTCTAACCAACACTTAAACCTCCACACATCCAAACCTGTCCCTAACCTTACCCATATCACACCTCAATAGCAGTGTTGTACCTAAAGTGTTGTACATTTTACAAAAGCTTTTAACCATCTTGTAACATCTATTAAAATAATTTGAAGATTTTTGTAAGTGCTTGATCATATAGAAGTGAACATTTTATGACATTTGTATTTTAACTTAAAGAAATAATGATTTGTTTGAACATTAATGTTTAATAAGCTTATTAGTAAATATTAACAAGCATATTAACATGTTTCTAAATCTTTGAATATTTTAACTAATGATCCAATCTTAATTTAAAGTGTTACCCAAAATGGTAAGCATACACTGCTTTGCTTATGGTTTATGTATCTGCAGAATGCAGTGCTGATAACCCTTTCTGAATAACAAATATAGAAGAATATATATTAAAAAATATACAGCCACACAGGTGCAGAATGCTAGCTGAGAGTCGGCTGTAATCCATTCAGTGTAGTCACGACAACACGGTTTGCTTTCATCAACACTAGTTCTATGGCATCATTTTAGTGTGTCCCTACCCAAATACAAGAAAACGTATAAACGTTAAGATTGTAGTATATGCCTTTTATGGTCTCAAGCTCTCTTCACTGCTGAACCTATAGACATTGTTAAGAAATAGATGTATAAGGAAAAGAGTGAGGTACAGGACTTACATTTTTTTAATCCTTTTGTTATCCTAAATGCTTCTCCATGGTCCAAGCTATAGAGATACAAATGCACAAAGTAGATCATAAATATTTGTCGGACATTTTAATTGCTGGTGAATAGATACAAAAATATGGTGTAAATATGGGATAAAACAATCTACTCTGGGAACCTGACATGTTTGCAACTAATAACTTCAACACAGTTAACAATCTATTTACACAATAGATAAATTAGGCATCATAGCCTCACATACTTGAGTATCTGCAATGAGCAATTTGGATCCTCCAGTTTTTCAGATAGAAGCTTGACTCCTGTATCTCCCGGGTGATTATAGCTCAGATCCAGCTCTCTCAGGTGTGAGGGGTTTGATGTAAGAGCTGAAGATACATAACCACAGCCTTTCTCTGTCACCATACAACCTGACAACCTACAAAGGGACAAAATAAGAGATAAGGAAACACATATAACATTACACATTTGTAGAATTATATCAAAAAAGCTTTTACTCTTGAGGTTTTTGGCTTTTTTTCTAGTTAATTGGGAGAAAAGTGTATTTATGCCCCTGGGTGAAGGTCTAGATGCTCAGTTTTTGAGGTCATTACATTTTAGAATCACAAGGGCTCACTTTGCTTATTTAGGGCTAATTATTCCTAAAAATGTTAGTTTAAGTTTTCACAGAAGCCTTGAATTAATATAAAATATGTTTAGATAAACTGAGGGCTCTTCCATTATCTTAAATTGGTTGGATCAATGTAATCAAAAAGGTCTCTTTACCTCGCTTTGTCACGGTTCTTGAATTCGCTGGCTCATGCTGTCTGTGTTTGTTTGGTTGTGTTGGAGGCGTGGCCACTGATTACCACTCACCTGATCACCACCTACTGCTGCAGTCACTTTCACTGGCCTATATATGTGCTCATCAAACTTCCTATCTTTGTCAGATTTGTGATTCATCCTGTCCCTGACTGTCCTGTTCTCGCGTTATTGTTCTGGCTCCTGTGTTGTCTTCATGGTCGTTCCATTCCTCGTGTTCCAAGGAAGACTGGTTGCCCATTTGCATCCCTGTGATGCCAGGCGAGGACCATCGTGCACTTGTTCCCGTCTGACCTACTGCTACAACTGTTTTCTCAATAAAGTACTGAGATTTCAGTCGCTACTGAATCCTTCTTATTTATCCTGACAGAACGATCTGACCATCGATCGATTCAGCTAGCGCGGCAGAGTTGAGAGAGATCTTGGTCTACAACAAGGCTCGTATGGAACATCAAGGGGAGCAAATGGCAGCTACGGGTCACGCAGGTTTGCAGCACACCAATCACCTTCAACAGCTTTGTGTACCCAGTGCACAATCCACACTGCCTGTTCTTCCCACCCTTCAGAGAAGCGATCGCCAGCATGAGCCTTGTTTACTTGCTGCAGAAGTGTATACCAGTGAGCCAAACTTTTGTAGAGCGTTTTTGACTAAATGTGTGTTATTCTTCTCTCTTCAGCCACAGAGCAGTCTAAGATGGCCCTGGTTATAATGCTGCTTTCAGGATGTGCGGCTCTGTGGGAATTGGTGGTGTGGGATAATCAAGATCCCTGCTGTACCATTTACATTTACATTTATACATTTATTCATTTAGCTGACGCTTTTATCCAAAGCGACTTACAATTGCTATATATGTCAGAGGTCGCACACCTCTGGAGCAACTAGGGGTTAAGTGTCTTGCTCTGGGACACATTGGTGTCTCACAGTGGATTCAAACCTGGGTCTCTCACACCAAAGGCATGCATCTTATCCACTGCGCCAACACCACCCCTGTTCCTCGTTCAGATGGGTCTTCAACCGAGCGTTGACTGGGCGCAAGAGTTTTGTCAGGGGGGCAGACTCGTCTTGGACTATTTGATCCAGTTCTGCACCCTAGTGGCTGAGTGCAATTGGAACAAGGAGGCGCAGTGGGACATGTTCCTGCATGAGTTGGCCGACTGCATTTAGAAGGAGATTTTCACGCTGGAGCTTCCCACGGATCTTATCGGTCTCATCGATGTGGTGCTTCGGGTGGACGCACGGTTACAGCGAACTAAAGGGGCATACTCATCAGGTTTCCGAGTTCCTGGGGCATTACAGTACCAGCTTCAGTAATGCTGTCGGTCCTACGTTCGATCATGAACCCATGCAAGTCGATAGAGCTCTGCTTTCCTGAGAGGAGAGAGAG
Organism: Carassius auratus; assembly: GCF_003368295.1. Lineage (NCBI taxonomy): Eukaryota > Metazoa > Chordata > Actinopteri > Cypriniformes > Cyprinidae > Carassius > Carassius auratus. Next base: position 107,080 of record NW_020524209.1, read on the forward strand.
AGGGGGAGGATGAAGGGACGCTGCCTCTACTGTGGAGGATCTTTACACTTTTTAAGGGACTGCTCTGTAAAAGACCAAGCCCGGCATTAGGACTGAGGTTACTGTCAGGTGGACTGGCTTCAGCGAAACCCTCATCATCAACTCTCCTCCTGGTAAGACTGCAATGGGCAACCACGTTCTATCAGTGTCAAGCCTTATTGGACTCGGGAGCGGATATACTGTAGTAGTGGAATTATACAAGCCTGTCTAAATGATGAGGGAAAACACCAGTAAGGAGGGAAGTGTTAATGATGTGAGTGTAGGTACAACTGCAGGAGAAATGACTTGAAGGAGATTAGATATAATAGGATCAAGCGGACAAGTAGTAGGATGATTAGAAAGGATGAGTTTGGAGACTTCTGCTTCAGAGAGTGAAGAGAAGGATGTGAATGAGTGTGTTTTTGCTGTTGATATGTGCTTGACGGATTGTGGTGTGGAAAATTGTGCACGTGTTTAATTTTATTAATGAAAAATGTAGCGAAGTCGTCAGCTATTAGAGATGGAGCAGGAGGAGGAGGACAAAGAAGTGAGGAAAATGTTTTAAAAAGCATGCCAGAGTTAGTTGAATTATTAATTTTGTTATGGTAGTATTTACTTTTAACAGTGGAGACATTAGCAGAAAAGAAGAGAGGAGAAACTGATACACATTAAGGTCAGTAGTATTTTTGGACTTGCGCCACACCCTTTCAGAAGCTCTAAGCTTAGAACGGTGTTCGCGTAAAACATCAGATAACCAAGGGGCAGAAGGGGTGTTAGAGTGGAGCAGAAAGTATCAGTAGCACTGTTAGCGTCCAAAGATGCAAACAGTTTAGGGGAAGGAAGTGAAGATGAAACCATTGCAGATAGCTGGGAGGGTGAGAGTGAGCGTAAGTTACATCAAAAGCTGACATGTGGAGGGGTAAGTGATGTGTCAGGGACCATGCTGAGGCTAAGAGTGAGGAGGAAGTGATCCGACGTGTGCAGTACATGATCAGTGGAGCAGTGTCGTGTGTAAATAAGGTCCAGTTGGTTGCCTGATTTGTGAGTAGCAGTAGTTGACACTTGGTTAAAATCAAGAGAGGCAAGCAGATTGCGGAAGTCTGCAGATATTGTTATTCGTTACCTGTCCTTTATTTTGACAAATAACTTCTTGGGGATTATATATTTGTCTGTACACTGATTAAGAAATTTTTGCGTGTTTTATAAATACATTTCTTTATTTTAGCAAAATGTGAGGCACTGTATAATTTCGCTCCCATTGTTTAGGTCTAATTAAAACAAGAAGTGAATAAATGAAACCTGCACGATTTAGCTAAATCCTTGAAACTCTAAATTAATAAAATTTAGATTCTGATACAGCATGCTTTGTAAGTATACTGTTCGAACGTATGCCAAGGGAGAAGAACTCTCAGTGTAACACTTTCTGTTTGTTTTTAGCCATGCGCTAAGGACTGTACCGACTTTCTGAATGAGCATTATCTGCTCTGTGCTTCATCATAAGGCTTTATTCGCTGGGCCTCATCAGCTGCTGTTCTGTTTTGGGTTTGTTTTTGTTTAGTTTTTGGTGTGCTGTTCTGTCATGAGCGAGTCGCCTCGAGTGAACAGCTGATCGAATCGTCTTGGGTGAACCGTTCTAAGTGAGCTGTTCGAGTGAATCATTTCAAGTGAACTGTCCAGTGAGCGATAACTCTGTTTTCGTGATTTTGTTTGAGTTTTTGTTGTTTCCTTTTTCTAGTTTATTTCATTATTTTGTTTAGTATTTTCAAAGAGTATTTTTTGAATCTGTTCTTTTGAATTCAATTGTATTAGTAAATTTACATTTTTGTTTTGAATTATACTGATGCATTTATGACAATTTGTATTTTTTTTCCATAACACTGCATTAAATGTTGTTTTCTTTGTTTGTTGGCAGGGCCTGGGCACCCGGGGGCAGACGCGTGACCAATTAGGTGGCAGGGTCTTCACTGTAGTCGATGTCTTCTCTGACATGAGTCGTGGAATGTGTGCTGTGCTGGTGTGTGTGCACTGAATGGGGTGCTCTTCATAGAGGTGATATCTTGAGACTGCCCTTGGGTACACCCAGGGTCCTCTGCAGCCAACGTTAGAAATTAATAAATTGAAGAGTGATTGCTGGTCAACACCTTTTATACAACAGGACTCTCTTTTTAACAATTAATAAATTGTATGTTTTTTTTTTCAATCACCTATGTCTCTGACTCCAACTGTGGTTAGGATCTGTGTGTGCCTTATCTTAGGGGTTATATCAAATTCTTGGGGCGAAATCCCCCAAGTGGCGTAGTTGGAAATAATTAACTGAATTGAGCGTGGGTATAGATTGTTCCGCCCAATGTCATAAAATAGAACCGTCACTCCCGAGCGCTACGCTACATACAGAAAGCTTGAAATGTCTTTTAAATGAATCAATTAAAAATGGAAGTATTAGGCTATGCAATCTGTGAAGGTTTCATTTCTCTCTAAAGGTGCGTCCATGTGGAGAGAGTCAGCATTGTGAATGTCATCTTGCAGCCGACAAGATTTCTTTTTTTATTAATAAATTATTTAAATGTCTCCTTTTTCACAATTATTAGGCTACTTCTTCATGTGCTTCGTGGCAAACTTAATCCATGTGCATGAGCGCGGAATATATTAAGGCTGGATTATTCATGTAAATTTAATACAAAGCTGCTATTAGTTGAATAATGACAAATTAATGACTAGTAACTAAAAAATCTTACATGGGGCAGACCTATTAAATACCCTCTAGACATGTCTGTTAAAGTTTTTAAAGAATTTTATACACGTTTGCATAAATTCTACTTTCAGAGAGATGCCTTAACATTGAATTTTCCTCTGAAACACAGAAACCTAAATTTAAATAAAATTGATATTTTATGTCTTGAGAATGGCCAACTTTTCTCTGTGGATATTGTTGCTGCTGGTTTGTGCATTGCAAATACACACACACGCACACAAAAAAAAAAAAAATATATATATATATATATGTCTCAAAAACTCAAAAATGTCTCAAAAACTCGAATGCATGTCTATTCCCATATCTAAAATATGTTCATAGACGGATACTTTACTGATACCTGCACTCTGTCTGGGATTTAGAAAAACATACAGAGATGGTTCAATATATTGCTAATGAATAGTCTGTATTCTGTGAGAATTTAGATTTCACAGAATGTAGAAAATATTGCTTAGACAAAACAAAATTAAAGCAACAGTTTGCATATTAAAAAAAAAAATACATTTTTAGTTACAGGTACACTCCGACTTTTTAGGACTTTAGCTTATTCACAGTATCCCCAGAGTTAGATAAGTCCATACATACCTTTTTCATTTCTGTGCGTTCTGTAAGTGTTATTTGACGCACCCACCGCTAGCCTAGCTTAGCACAAAGACTGGATGTAAATGGATACTGTTAGCATAGTAATCCCAATAAGTGACAAAATAATGCAAACATTTTCCTATCTACATGTTGTGATCTGTATAGTCACAGCATGTACAAATATCAAGGCTATATAAGACAGAGACCATTTTTAATCTTATAAATACTGGGAACTATATTCTCACTAGGCGTAGGAGCACAGCTTACGTTACTTGGGCGGAGTGGCTACTTGGGCGGAGTGGCTACATGGGCGGAGTGATTAGCGCAGCACCCGAGACACGCCGTGGTGAGGAACAGAGAGTTCGCTCAGAGTTGGGCGGAGTAACTCTGGGGGATACTGTGAATAAGCTAAAGTCCCAAAAAGTCGGAGTGTTCCTTTATGGCAACTTCCTCTGAATTTAAATTATAATAACTAATAAACTATATTGTGCTAGTAGTCAACATTTGAAGTGGATCAAAACCTTTCTTCAACGTTATTATAAAACCAAACAATTTGTCCTAAAACCAAAATGACGAGTTATTTGTCCTATTGAAATATGCCTGCACTCACAGCAGCCCTTCTCTTTTTATTTATTATATTTATTTCTCAGCCCATATTATTAGTTTCACAAGACCCTAATAGTAAATTATCAATTGATAATTAATCATTATTTTTCTAAATCATTGTTATTTGTGAACGTAGGCATTTGAGGGAAGGCTTCAAGACCAAGCGGAATCCTCCGTCAGCTGCTCCCACTTCACAGCGAGCAGTTTCACTAAATGACCCAGCTTCACCATCCATGGTTTTATTTTACAAAATCAGTTTGAGGCAAATACAACTTATTGATCATGAACAAGGCAGGAAAACATTCAGTCTACCTCTATGAAGACATATTTCATTGAAACGGTAAAATGTCACAATGCATGTTATCGTCCACAGCTGTGCAATGTGGGAGGCAGGTTCTGCACTGGAGTGCGCAAAGTGAATGTGCATGCACAGAGTAACTTGCCACTGGATAAAAACATACAAGAAACTTGTAAATAGTTAACAATATAGCATAGATTAGGACATGACTCTGTTCCTAAGTATATATTGTAATTTATTTTTTAACCACGGTAACACATTTTAACCCTTTGAGGTCTAAGAGTATTTTTAGGGTCTAGAGAAGTTTTGTCATGCCCTTACATTTGTGTTTTTTTTCAGTTTCTTATAAATATCTAAATGGCTTAAGTCAAACCTTACTGTAATCAGCACAAACTGGGCTATAATAATAAAAATAATAATAATAATAATAATAATAATAATAATAATATGTAAGCTGCATGTATGTACATGATTACGTTTTTGAGGAAAAAAAATGTAATGTGTGGTTAGTAAAAAAAAAACAAAAAAATTAAGTAACTTGAATAAGGCAATAAGACATTCGTTGGTCCCTGTGACTTTTGACAAATGGAGCTTGTAGTCTAGAATTTTTATTTCTAAATTATGTGAAAATCATCTTGTTTACTCAGTCACAGAAAACAATATATTGATTTAAATTTTCATCAACTGTTGGCATCAACTATCATGAATATCATTGTGATTTACACCTGAGAAGACAAAGGCCTGCATAATGAGCTGCATAATGAGCCTCTCAGTCAGCTGTGTCACTGAAAAAGGGAAGAGTTACAATAAAGAATGTGAAAATAAAATAAATGTATATAATTTTGTGTTTGTAGTTTATTTAGAATATATTTAATTATCCCGCAACATAATTTAATATTCACTTGCGAGTGCAGTTTATTGGGAACAATCAAAGCTGACTTTCAAGCTAATTTTTTTGCGTCATTACTGCAGTAACACAATCCTTCAGAAATACTTTTAACAAATTGATATTCTAAAAAAAAAAAACATTTATTTTTATTATTATAATTATTAATGTTGATATGAAATATTTTTTTCAGTTTTTGGGGGGGGTGTGAATTGATATAACAGCATTGTTTGTTACTTTGTTGCAGTTACATTTATTTTTTTATATTTATATTATTTACATCAGGCTTTTGAATGGTATAGTAGTGTATATTGTTAAATTGATTAAACATTTAGTCAGGAATTATAGTTTGGTATAAGTCTAACTAGTAAAATGTTTACACATTATGTGAAAACTAGAACAAGTATATATATAGACTTACTAACATGAGACTTATTCATGTTTATGATCTCTGCTGAATAAAGTGCCTCATTCTTTTTTTTTGCCCCCAAGCTCAAAAAGATTTGTTTTTCTAAGATTGATGCTTCCAAAAAAAGTGTATTAAATATGGGGCCTTATCCTCAGGTATCTTTTTAAGAGTTGAAATTAGTTTTATTACTTGATATTTAAAGTTTTGTTTATGTTTGATTAAGTATGTCCTTAAGATGTTTTTTCTTTCATTTACTGTAAACACACAGATTAAATCACACAAATTTTACCTACCTCAATATCTCCAGCTGACAGTTTAAACTCTTCAGTCCATCAGAGAGCAGCTTCACTACAGAATCCTGCAGGTCATTGTTACTCAGGTCCAGCTCTCTTAGGACAGAGTTTGGGGACTGAAAAGCTGAAGATACAATTCCACATTGCTGAGCAGTGAGGTTACAGTCAGCAAACCTATAAAATAGTAAGCAATTTTCAGATAACAACATATCATAACCAGACTCTTCCATAGTATCAATTTTCTTACCTGGAAGACTAGTCAATGGACCTCGTTATTTCTTAGAAATAAAAAGCAAAATACTGACACTAGTTCAACCCCAAAAAACCTGCAAAAAATCTGTTTGAAGTTTATGAATGTTCCTACACTGGAGATAATATCAAAATATATATAGTATTATCTGATATCAGTATGTTCATACATGTCTGTATGATTAATATAATCCATGTCCTGTTAATTCATCTTTAAAGATGTACTTCTACACACAAGCATTACAGAAATCCGTACATACCAAGATTTAACCTCTTAGCCTGCACCCCGACGGCCTCATCCTGAAAGCTTCTCCACTCGCACGTGTCTGTGTTTATGAATATATTAAATGAAACGGGACAAATTTAATCTTGACAAACTATGTGTCATTATAAAGATCTAAGCCTCAAGCATCGATGACAGATCGCTGTTTTTGAATGGAAAGCTTATAAAGACTGTATTTGACTAGATTTGTGTAAGCAGTACACATAAAAAACATGAACACTAGAAACGGTAAGGGTCCACTGAACGTCATCTCATGAAGCACGTTTAGTCCAACGAAGCAATAACGTTGTAATATGGATCATAATTCCTTTGTTTACGTTTCAGTTCTTCAGTGACAGAGATGAAAGCTTTAGCCTAAGTTCTGCCAGGAAGACTCAATCACTTCGTCACTAATTACCTTCATCATTATCCAATCACATCTTTATACTCCTGTATAAAAGATTGTACTTACACATGTTTGAGTTTGCAGATGCCGACGCGACAACAACCGCAGATTCCGACGCGATTGTTCCTTGCTCAAGCTGTTGAGTTTATTTATTTACTTGCTATAGTTAAGTTCGTGTCCCGCAAGCTATCTAGAGTTTGACGTTCCTCTAAGATGCACACGGGATCGTTGGCTTAGCTCCTTGTCGCAGTGATTATCTGCAGTCGTTCGTGTTGGATGATATACAAGCTTTTCTCGGCAGAGGATGTGAAACATTGGCGGAGTTCCGTGTGCTTTCCAGGGTTGCCAGGTTTTCTCAAAACCGCCAGTTACTACTAAAAAATATCCCAATCGCGTTCAAAAAGGATTTATTGGTAGAATTCACATTCTAGGGCTATATATGACATTACTGGGGTCACCTCAAACCCTGGGCAGAAATAGCAACCCTCAAAATACGGTCTTGGCAACGCCGGTGCTTTCCGAGATGTCGCATCAGTGCTGCTTGGGTCTCAACACCTGAAAAGACTTTGGTCTCAATCAACAAATATTCATCTGTATGCTCACGTGAACCTGCACAAATGAAGTCTCTCAGGACCAGCAGACAGAATCAAGGCTGCCCGTCTCTTTCGGCATTTCGTCTCCATTTCTTCATCAGTCTACAGCATTATATCTGAAGGACATCACTGGACCCTTACTAGACCCCCTCCAGTTTGCTTACCGAGCAAACAGGTCCGTGGATGATGCAATCAACATGGGATTGCACTTCATCCTGAAACATCTGGAAAAAACAGGGACTTATGTGAGGATCCTATTTGTGGACTTTAGTTCGGCATTCAACACCATCATCCCAACAGCCCTTCAGAGTCAGTGGATCACCAGCTTTCTGACAGATAGGCAACAGTTAGTGAGACTGGGGAAATTCACATCAAACAGCTGCTCCACCAACACTGGCGCCCCTCAGGGATGTGTTCTCTCCCCTCTGCTCTTCTCCCTGTACACCAACGACTGCACTTCTAAAGACCCCTCTGTCAAGCTCCTGAAGTTTGCAGACGACACTACAGTCATCGGCCTCATCCAGGACGGTGATGAGTCTGCTAACAGACAAGAGGTTGAGCAGCTGGCTGTCTGGTGCAGTCTTAACAACCTGGAGGTGTACACACTCAAAACAGTGGAGATGATCGTGGACTTTAGGAGAGACCCACCTGCACTTTCCCCACTCACCATCATGAACAGCACTGTGACTGCAGTGGAGTCATTCAGATTCCTGGGAACCACCATCTCTCAGGACCTGAAGTGGGACAATCACATTGACTCCATTGTTAAAAAGGACCAGCAAAGGTTGTACTTCCTTCGCCAGCTGAGGAAGTTTAACCTGCCACAGGAGCTGCTGAAACAGTTCTACTCACCCATCATTGAGTCTGTACTGTGCACTTCAATAACTGTCTGGTTTGGTTCAGCAACAAAATCAGACATCAGAAGACTACAAAGAACTGTTCGGACTGCTGAGAGGATTATTGGTGCTCCCCTGCCCACCCTTCAAGAACTGTATACATCCAGAGTGAGGAAAAGGGCTCAGAAAATCACTCTGGATCCCTCACATCCAAGTCACCCCATCTTTGAACTTTTGCCATCTGGCCGGCGCCTCAGAGCCGCAAATACCAGAACAGCAAGGCACAAGAACAGTTTCTTCCCCCAGGCAATCTACCTCATGAACAGTTAAATGTTCCCTACTTATGCTTATAAACGTGCAGTATCCTTTATTTGTTAACCCTCCGTCCTAGAACATTCCTGCATCTCACTCAATCCTATTCCATTATCATTTATAGCACAATTGTTTATACACTTATTTATTTGTCAATTTGTAAATCTCTTTTTTTCTGTGTGTTGTTGTCTCTGTGTACTGGAAGCTTATGTCACTAAAACAAATTCCTTGTATGCGTAAGAATACTTGGCAATAAAGCTCTTTCTGATTCTGATTCTATAAGTATAATTTTGTTCTATGCACTTGTGGCACTGGGCATTAATTTATTTTCTGCAAGGATTTATACTCGCACGTTCAAATAAAGCACTGGGCGTGTCGTGCTTGTTTATCTAGCAGACTTGCACAGCATAATTAAGATGTTGATCATAGTGCATGCAATGTTCTGAATAACTCCTTCGCAATGAGGCACTTTAAGGCTCGTAATAAACACTACCATCTTTTATACTGATAAATATTGTTCGCATTTCTGTTAAAAATATGCTTTGTCTAGCACACTTAAGATTAGTTGTTTTAATCCTATGCTTTAATCTTTGTTTATTCAGTCATTGTTTCATTTGCATCTATTCCTGAAATGCTTCATACTTGAATGGGATTCTATGGTTGCAGATGCAGGGAACCGCTGCTCTCACCACCTCTTTACATGGCTTACTCTTGGACTAGCGCTATTATGAACACTGGATCTACCAAGCTGATGCGTATATGGACCCTTTCATTTGAGTCGTAGGTAAGATTCGGCTCAATGCTCAGCAGGCATCTTAAAGTCCACGTGACACAAAGTTGCTGCTGACCTTATTTCAGAGTAGTGACATATCCGGTTTAAACTGGATATTAATTAGCAGGCATGGTTTGTTTGCGCTCCTGGTCTCCATCTCACTCATAGCAAACTAACGGCTGGAGGGGTGTGTTAAGGAGGTTCTGCTCATGCTATCAAACTGACGTCATCAGAAAAATTATGCGTTACAAGGTGGAAATGTTCAGATTTCGATAAAGATTACAAAGACAAATAATGTTTAATTGTTTACATCAAGATTAACAATGTGTGCTAGTAAGCTTAAGTCAATTTGATTTATGCAGACTTTAAACCTTTGTAAATTTTGATACTTCAACTTAAAAAAAAAAAAAAAAAACACTTTTGCCAAAATCTGCTATTTTTCTTCGTTTAAAAGAGACCAACCTTTATTTATATTCCAAAGTGTTCATAAATTACAGCAATTTAGTTTGGATAGTGCACTTTAATGTCTTAATAATAATAATAATAATAATAATAAAAAAACAGGGTGACAGTTAAAGCTGCGGTAGGTAACTTTTGACGCTCTAGCGGTTAATAAACAGAACTGCTTGCGTCTTGCGGAAGAACATCGTAGCCGGAGCTACTTCTCTCTGTTTATGTCTATGAAGAATCACAAAGGTACTGGGTTACTCCGCCGCAGTACCCCCGAAGCAATCTAAAATAGTCCGAATATAAACACTTATTATAGGTGCACCCTAGTGATTCAGGACAAGCCAAAAACACGGTTTGGAAAATGGATTCATGGTGTACCCGCTTATTATATACATTTTGAACACAAATAAAGTTACGGACCGCAGCTCTGATTGGTTATTTTTTACCGGGAGCGGTCTGTAACTGCAAATGGCAATAGGACATTGGGAGGAGCCAGAGGAGCTTGATTTTTTTCACAGATTTTCTGTCTCATATTCTACTGTCAGGACATAATGACAGGTTTAACAAATATGTAAAAAATATATTTTTACAAAGGTAACCTACAGCACCTTTAAGGGGTTAAGCTACAATCAAGGCTTGTTTATTTCGCACATCTACTGGTGTTGGTTCATTCTGTCTCTTACTCGGCTGTTGCGCCTTCACTTTATACTTTAGACTTTCAGACAGCTGTGCCCCTCAGCCAACCTGGATTCTTCAATCTGCCCTCCGTTAGCAGACATAATACTAAACTAAACGACCTGCTTATGTCAGCTAGAAATCACATTTCTAAGGCGTTGCTCCCTATACAATCAAGCCTACACGTCTGCATGGTCTGATTTCTAATGTTTTTCCTTCCAAATTTCTGTTTCCTATTCTAATTCCGACCGTTTGCTCCTTTATCGTCTTAAAAAAAAAAAAAAAAAAATCGCAATCTTAAAATTTCTCTATTCGCAGAATCCTTGCCAGCATCTAATTCTACGCTAAATTTTATAATCCTAATTTTCAAAGCTTTCTGAATATTCAGTTCTATTACTACTTAAGGGGTTAGCTGAATCTTCCAACAAAATTAAAGACAAACGTCTGCCTATTACCCTGCCCATATTGGAAAAATGTATTACTTCCATCTGCTATGGCCTTCTTTCGAGTACCTCAATATTCTTCTCAAGGCAGTGTTTTATCTGCCTTCTACGGGTTTATGCGTCCAGGGGAATTCACTTCAAACTAATCAATATGATCCTGCTCGCGGCATTTCCTTCAGATCTATGATTTGGACCTAAATTCTTCACACTCTTCCTCAATCACTCAAAACCCATGTGCAAGGTTCTGGTGTCACCATAACAAATTCTAAAATCAATAATAATTCTGTCCCAAGGCCTGTTTTAGAACTCACTTAACCACTGTTCTCAAAAGCTGCAGTCTGTCCCCCTCTCTCTATACTGGCCATTCATTCAGAATTGGGGCAGCTACTTCAGCAGCTGAACGGGGGATCTCTACATCAGCTGTTAAGATCAAGGGCAGATGGTCTTCCTCAGCATTTGAATCATACGTCAGGCCTTTTGTGGCTATCTCTGTACGGCCTATTGTGGCTGTCTGCGTCTGGTCTATCGTGGTTATTTATATACGGTCTATTGAGGCCTGTCTGCGTCTGCCTATTGTGGCTATTTATGTATGGTCTATCAAGGCCTGTCTGTGTCTGGCTATCATGGCTATTTTTCTGTACGGTCAATTGAGGCTGTCTGTGTCTGCCTATCATGGCTATTTCTATATGGTCTATCGAGGCCTGTCTGCGTCTGCCCTATGGTGGCTATTTATGTAGGTCTATTGAAGTGAAGTGAAGTGACGTGACATTCAGCCAAGAATGGTGACCCATACTCAGAATTTGTGCTCTGCATTTAACCCATCCGAAATGCACACACACAGAGCAGTGAACACACACACACACACACTGTGAGCACACACCCAGAGCAGTGGGCAGCCATTTATGCTGCGGCGCCCGGGGAGCAGTTGGGGGTTCGATGCCTTGCTCAAGGGCACCTAAGTCGTGGTATTGAAGGTGGAGAGAGAGCTGTTCATGCACTATCCCCACCCACAATTCCGTCCGGCCCGAGACTAGAACCCACAACCCTTCGATTGGGAGTCCAACCCTCTAACCATTAGGCCACGACTTCCCCTAAATTCCCCTATTGAGGCCTGTCCGTGTCTGCCTATTGTGGCTGTCTGCGTCTGCCTATCGTGGCTATTTCTGCTGGTCTATCAAGGCCTGTCTGTGTCTGCCTATCGTTGCTGTCTGTGTCTGGCCTATTGCGGCTATTTCTGTAAAAACTTTATAAGAGGTTTAATCTAACGTCATCATACTGATCATGCTAACTCTCTTTTTATATATTCCAAGAACCTTAGGATTCACAACTTGTGGGTATACTTCATCTACTTTTTGGGGGGAAGGCTGGCCCCGTCTGGAGGTCTCATAATCCACCTAATTTTGGGGGTCGGCTGCGCCCCTGCCTTCGTCTTCAGGCAGGAAATGCAGATTCGCTACCTTCGGATTACGAACCATGGACGGGGCCTTCCGCCAAATAAATTTATAATTGTGCTTGCTGAGCTGTCAATAAATGTATGCTTCGTACATCATTTTATCTCCCGAGTCTTTCTGGTAGAACTGTTTGTGTCTGTTATGGAATAACATCTTGGCAGTAAAAAAAACAGCATGGTTTTGCTGCTTAAAGTGTCACAAACAGAAAGAGACGATCCACCGGAAAAAAGAATGAAGGAAAGATAGGCGAAAGATAGTTTATTTGAATTTGGTGCTCCCTTGTTACGCGCTCTGACGCACCTGTCAGCTGATGGAGGCGGAGCTTATAGCGATCACCTTTCTCTTTGTTTTATTTTTCAACAGTTTTTATATATGTGAGAGTGTGTTTTATGTTGAATGTGAATGTATCTGCATGATTACCATCTGTTTGAGTGCAAATCAGCCCAAATCAGCTCGCTATTACTGTATGCAGGGAACTACACTAACTTTTTCCACTGGTGGAACTTGCGCTACTAACTTTTTCAGTTACTGGCGCAAAACATGATTTGGTCACAGAAATTATTTATAGTGATAATAATGAACAATAATGAAACTGTATTGCATACAGATGTGCTTTTTATTTTACTTGCCATCCTTTAAACCACATGCCTTGTTCTATTTCTTACAATACACACAGTGCATTGCTCCGTCTTGTAGCTGGGGATAGAGGGGCCCCGGTGCAGGTTGTACAGTGGGTTTAAAATTGTTTAATTTGTACTGTATGTTCATTCTATTTATTTATTTGTGCTATTTACATAATTTTCCCATTTTTTTTTAGTTTGCTTTTGTTAATTTAAAGGAACACTCCACCGTTTTTTGAAATAGGGCTTATTCACATTATTTCCTACATTTAGATAGGTGGGCAAATGCATTTTTGTGTCAGTGCATGCATTGTTTTAGTTTGACTGGGTCGGCGTTAGCTTAGCTTAGCACAATGAATGGAATCCTTTGTTGCCAGCTAGCATGGCCGGAGTAAAAGTGATCAAAAAAATAAAAAAAAACCACCTAATTACTTCTTGTGGCCTGCGTATTCACAGCGAGTACAAATAGCGATCCAGATTAACACTAGGCGATTTCCTAGGCAGATATTGACTTGGGACTATATTATGGGGAAGCACAGGCGAAGCACTGCTGCTTAGGCGAAGCACTGCTACTTCGGCGCAGAGATATCACGCAACACATGAAATCCCACGACTTCCGTCAACATACTGGCCTGAATAGTAGCTGCCTGGCTATTTTCCTTACAATACACGAATGGCGATGAACATGGCTGATTTTGAGAGAGACGAAGAGGGTGACTTCTCAGACAGTCAAGAACCAGAACCATACCTATTTGAACCAGAGTTTACAGAAGACGAGCTGCGTGCTTTGGAAATGGAAATAGAACGACAGGAGGAGGAGGTTGAGATCGCTCAACAGCCTGAGGACGTGAGGATGAGAGCCAACATGAACTGGTGGTGTGAATGTGGGGGAATATGCCAATCTATGCCGACGGAAATAGAGTGTCTGTGCTGTAGAGAGTGGGACATGTTTTTGCCATTGATGACCAGGCTCAACACGTCAGATCAAGATGAGCGTGCCCGAAGTTGTGTCACATCTACAGAGGATTTCACGGCGCGGATCCATTCTGCAGTACTCGATTTTTTTTTCCGGTGTGACAAAGTGAACTGGAAAAAACGCCCCACGCCGAATGGACCAAATGGACAGCTGTCCACAGAGTAAGTGATTATTTTAATCATGACGCATGTATAGATCGACCCATATTATACCTGTATTCACATAGAGTTGATGTTTTCATGTGTTGCGTGATATCTCTGCGCCGAAGTAGCAGTGCTTCGCCTGTGCTTCCCCATAATATAGTCCCAAGTCAATATCTGCCTAGGAAATCGCCTAGTGTTAATCTGGATCGCTATTTGTACTCGTTGTGAATACGCAGGCCACAAGAAGTAATTAGGTGGGGTTTTTTTTATTTTTTGATCACTTTTACTCAGGCCATGCTAGCTGGCAACAAAGGATTCCATTCATTGTGCTAAGCTAAGCTAACGCCGACCCAGTCAAACTAAAACAATGCATGCACTGACACAAAAATGCATTTGCCCACCTATCTAAATGCAGGAAATAATGTGAATAAGCCCTATTTCAAAAAAACGGTGGAGTGTTCCTTTAAAATAGCACTGCAAAGTCTTCACTGTAAAATAAAATACACAATCAAACCAAAATGTATTCAGACACCTTCAACATTTCTCACAATATCACAGTTTATTTGCTGTAGTTCAGAAATTGGTAATAAAATATGACAATAACTCAGAACAAATTCATCTTGATAATTTCGGATAACTTTGATAAAAAGATATGTAATGGAATCAACCAAAACTTCAGACAGCTGTCAGTATGACAATATTTACATAACTATCAATACTTTGTTGAACAGTTACCAAGCAAGCAATGCTTAATTTGGTTCAGTCTGTGGTGTGAAAAGATTGCATTAGCAATTAAAGAAAGAAACATTAAGCAAAACATGGTCAGGTCTCTAATTAATTATTATTATTTTTTTTTATCAATTTCAGTAGGAAGAATATTTGGGTTTAATATTTCACAGATCACTGATCACTATTTTGTCATACTCACTTACATAAATGAACTAGTGTCCTGCACCCAGTAGTAAAACAATATAATCAATTCTATCTGATTTTTGGATTGACTGTGGATAAATTCTTGTTAAAACTTCAAAGTAATTCAATCAAGAGCAGTGAGTGATTTACTTTAAGAGACAAACGCATCCATTATAATGATACACATCCGATTTCTTTCTCAGCGTTTTACTTTCACTTAAGACATAACCACAGACTTTTTCGAACACAGTTTCCAAGACGGGTATTTCAACATATTTTGTTTGTATTTGTTGTCGGTACAAAAGCAAGAAGACTTTGAGACGCGTCTCTGTTTGCTCCCTGAACACCAGAACACCGCGCTGCTGAATTGAGCTCTTTCGCTTTTCGCTCTTTTATTTTCTGTTTATTTAAACTGCGATTTGTATTTGTTCGTTCAGGTGCAGGAGGAAGTGAATGTCCTGAAGGAGAGCTCGGTTCAGTGTTGCTGTCCACGAGACGCGGCTCTCTCTCAGAGCGCGCGAGTAATCAGCTGCTTAGTTCAGCTGTCCCGCATCGCGGGGCTGAAGCCAACTTGATGTGTTGAATGCTCGGAGCACATTATAAAACGCATTCTTAAAATACACATTTCTGTTTTAATAAATGCTCATATTAAATCATAGCATAACACAAGTAGATACAGCAATAATCAGTGATACATTTGCGACCCCATAAAAATTTGGGTCGCAATGGCATTTCAAAAGGTCACATATGCGACCATTTTGGTCGCAGTGTAGTTCCCTGGTATGATCACGGCTATCAAAGTGAACGCGTCTATATGAATAGAGAGAGTCGATTATTTACTTTATGGCGGATTTGTGTTATTACCATCTGTATAAGTGGCCATCAGCACATCAGCACTTATTTGCATTGTAATTCATTGTAAAAGATGCATTTCTAGCAATCTCAGGATTTTCTGTAATTGGCAAACAAAGTTAAAAAAAATTTTATTTATCTTATTATCTTATTTTTCTAACTCAAATTATTCTTATTGTATTTTTCTAGTGCTCAAATAAATCACTTATATGATGTAAAAGTTTCAGTCTAGTGTTTTATATTTGAACGAAACTATGCAGTGGTATGTTTACTGACTAAATAGTTTGTAGAAGCCTTCAATACTATTGGGAAATATTTTTTCTTATATTTGGGGGGTGGGGGGTGTAGACCTAGTCTCATAAAAATATGAGTCTCATTTTTCATGATATCTTATTCAGATTTGAAATAGAAACCCATGAGACATGTGGCTTTCAACCCATTACTTTTCTAGATTGCTCCAGGACTCATTTCATGTACTTTTATATCAAATAAAAAAATATTTAAGTGTGGTAAAAAAAAATTCAAGGCACTTCAGTGTCTATAACTTTTAATATTTTTGAGGATTATCAAATCTTTGATAAAAAGTAAAGCCCGAAGGGTCTTCTTTCCAAAGACACCAAAATTATGTTTGTAACACACTGAAGTAGGAAACTGTTACAATTATAAGTTAGGTAGAGCACTTTCAGCTGTGAGTCCCATAATGGGGGGTGCTGGATAACAGGTTTTAAGGTAAAACAAGATTTGGGTAATTTCTGACTTTGTAATACTGTGTACAACATATACAGCAGTATGAGTAGCTTAGAAAGATCATTTTAAAATTGTGTGCCCAATATTGAACATCACTCTGCAGAAACATATAAATACTTTTTATATTTATAATATTAATAACTTACAGAGCTTTTCTGCAGTTGATCACAGCTGGTATCAGTCTTCTTCTCCCCTCAGCTGATGTGTTGTATTTCTTGAGGTTCAGTTCATCCAGCACCTCCTCTGACATCTGAAGCATGTAGGCGATTGTTGAGCAGTGAGCAGCAGAGAGTTTCTTCTCTGAGTGTTTGTCTGATTTAACAAACTCCTGAATCTCTCTGAACAAAGTCTGATCTTTCACTTCCAGCAGACAGAGGAACAGATTGATGGATCTTTCAGTGGAGAGTCCATGTCCATCTTTGATCTTCTCTTTAATGTACTGTGTGGTTCTTTTGATGGTCTCTGAGCTGTTCTCTGTGTGTGTCAGTAGATCCTGTAAGAGTCTCTGATTGCACTCCAGTGAGACGCCCAGCAGGAACCTCAGAAACAGATCCAGCTGTCCATTCACACTCTCAAGGGCTTTATCTATTGCTTCTTTATGGAGACTATGAACAACATCCAAAAACTGTGGTGTGTCAACATTTTTCATTACATAAATGAAAAACAAATAGAAAGCAGCTAGAAACTCCTGAACGCTCAGATGAATGAAGCTGTAGACTTTCCTCTGATGAATCACAGATTCCTGCTTAAAGATCTCTGTGCAAATCCCAGAATACACTGAGGCGTCAGTGACGTCTATGCCGCTCTCAATCAGGTCCTCCTCATAGAACATCACATTGCCCTTCATCAGCTGTTTGAAAGCCACTTCAGCAAGTTTCACAATCACTTCTCTGTTGAACTTCAGGAGTTTCTCTGGATCTCTCTCTTCATACTTCTGCTTCTTCATGTTGATCTGAATCAGCAGGAAGTGGATGTACATTTCAGTCAGAGTTTGAGGGATTTCTACACTCAGATCTTCTTCCAGGAGCTTCTGAAGCACAGTGGATGAGATCCAGCAGAAGACGGGGATGTGGCACATGATGTGGAGGCTTCTTGCTCTTCTGATGTGTGAGATGATTCTGCTGACTTGATGCTCATCACTGATTCTCTTCCTGAAATATTCCTCCTTCTGAGGCTCATTGAATCCCTGTATTTCTGTCAGACGGTGGATGTATTCGGAGGGGATCTGATTGGCTGCTGCTGGTCTGGAGGTGATCCAGATGAAAGCAGAGGGAAGCAGCTCTCCCTTCATGAGGTTTGACATCAACACAGCCAATGATGAAGTCTCAGTCACATCACAAACTTTCTGAGCGTCTGAAAACATCAGTGTGATTCTGCTTTCATCCAGACCATCAAAGATGAACACAACTTTACACTCCTCATAAATCTGTGAGTCCAGATCTTGAAGTTCAGGATGAAAGTCCAGCAGAAGTCTATGAAGACTGTACTGCTGATCTCTGATCAAGTTCAGCTCTCGAAATGGAAGCACAAACATGAAATCTACATCCTGATTGGCTTTTCCCTCGGCCCAGTCCAGAATGAACTTCTGCACAGAGACGGTTTTTCCGATTCCAGCGATGCCTTTAGTTAGAACAGTCTTGATCTGCTCTTTCTCCTCTGATCCTGCTTCAGCGGAGGCTTTAAAGATGTCATTGCAGTAGATTGGAGTGTCTTGTGAGTGTTGTGTTCTGGCTGTTTTCTCCATCTGTAAAACCTCATGTTCTTCATTCACTCCTTCTCTCTCTCCCTCAATGATGTAGAGTTGTGTGTAGATCCTGTTCAGGTGGGTCTCATTCTCTTGGAGTTTGATTACTTCAAATAATCTCTCATACTTATTCTTCATGCTGGTTTTGTGCTGCTCTTTGACTCTCTGCATGTCTCTAGTGTCCAGTGTGTGTTTCTGAAAAACTGATTCAGTTTTGTTCTGCCTGATGCAAGTCTGATTTTGCAATGTAGAAGGTGGCACTGATCTGATCATCTCATGTGTCTTTCCCTGGCTGAAACTAAAAAGAAAGGGAAACCAAAACAAAAAGACAGTGTTTTTGGAAATCTTTACAAATTAATAGGTTTCCAGGTATGATATCCAAATGAACCCATGCAGTGCATGTTGCATATTTTGGAATATATTTAATGTTGTTTAATTTAATCTCAAGTTATTATTCATGTTAGATGCACTACTGTAAAAAAGGAAATAAATGTTTATACGAACAGAGAATCAGAGGTCACTGGTCCGTCACAAAGGATAGGAGGGTCCATCATGGATGTGTTACTCTTCAGAGACACACAGCTTGGTTCTGAAAACTCTGACCTCCATCTCTTCCTGCTAATACAAAATAAACAAACAAAGCATAATTTTAAAGCATTAACTATAACATAATACAGTGAGATATACACATATTTAAAGGATTAGTTTGCCCAAAAATGAAAATTATGTAATTAATAACTCACCCTTATGCTGTTCCAAACATGTAAGGCCTCCTTTTATCTTCAGAACACAGTTAAAGATATTTTAGATTTAGTCCGAGAGCTCTCAGTCCCTCCATTGAAGCTGTGTGTACGGTATACTGTCCATGTCCAGAAAGGTAAGAAAAACATCATCAAAGTAGTCCATGTGACATCAGAGGGTCCGTTGGAATTTTTTGAAGCATCGAAAATACATTTTGGTCCAAAAATAGCAAAAACGACGACTTTATTCAGCATTGTCTTCTCTTCTGTGTCTGTTGTGAGAGAGTTCAAATCAAAGCAGTCTGGATATCCGGTTCGCGAACGAATCATTCAGTTCACCAAATTGAACTGAATCGTTTTAAACGGTTCAGATCTCTAATACGCATTAATCCACAAATGACTTAAGCTGTTAACTTTTTTAATGTGGCTGACACTCCCTCTGAGTTCAAACAAACCAATATCCCGGAGTAACCCATTTACTCAAACAGTACCCTGACTGAACTGCTGTGAAGAGAGAACTGAAGGTGAACACCGAGCCGAGCCAGATAACAAACAATAGACTGACTCGTTCACGAGTGAAGAACCGTTTCTGTCAGACACGTCCGATTAGTGAACCGAGGAGCTGGTGATACTGCGCATGTGTGATTCAGCGTGAAGCAGAACGACACACGGAGCGCCTGAACCGAACTGATTCTTTTGGTGATTGATTCTGAACTGATTCTGTGCTAGTGTTATGAGTGCGGGTAAACCGAAGGCTTGAATCAAGGGCAATCATCGCCAATGACGCCATTACGTCGAGCGCAAAAGAACTGGTGAACCGTTTTCTTCAAACGGTTTATTGAATCGAACAGTCTGAAATAACTACTGGTGATCCGAACACCGATGCAACCGGTTCTTCACTCGTGAACGAGTCAGTCTATTGTTCGTTATCTGGCTCGGCTCGGTGTTCATCACAGCAGTTCAGTCAGTGTACTGTTTGAGTACATGAATTACTCCGGGATATTGGTTTGTTTGAACTCAGAGGAAGTGTCAGCCACATTAAAAAAGTTATCAGCTTAAGTCATTTGTGGATTAATGCGTATTAGAGATGCGAACCGTTTAAAACAATTCAGTTTGATTTGGTGAACTGAATGATTCGCTGCTTTGATTTGAACTCTCTCTCACACAGAGGCGGAAGATAAGACAATGCTGAATAAAGTCGTAGTTTTTGCTATTTTTGGACCAAAATGTATTTTTGATGCTTCAACTAATTCTAACAGACCCTCTGATGTCACATGGACTACTTTGATGATGTTTTTCTTACCTTTCTGGACATGGACAGTAGACCGTACACACAGCTTCAATGGAGGAACTTGAGCTCTCGGACTAAATCTAAAATATCTTAAACTGTGTTCTGAAGATAAAAGGAGGCCTTACATGTTTGGAACAGCATAAGGGTGAGTTATTAATGACATCATTTTCATTTTTGGGTGAACTAAACCTTTAACCACATTCCTGGAGGCTCCCAACACTGCACATCTCCATTTCTCTTTTGCTTGACACACCCATTTCAGGTCTTCGAATCTCTACTAATAATCAGATGACTTTAATCAGGTGAGTTTAATTAGAAAGAAATGCAAGTGTCATTCAAGCTGGTTGTTATTAATCTCTTATTAAGAAAACTAGTTACTAATGAGCTGGCAAATCACGGACCCCTTTCAAATAATCTGTTTATGTCTAAAAGTTTAGAAAAAGTTGTCTGGTCAATTGTGTTCCTTCTTGCAAAAAAATATCCCTATGAATATTTTCAGTCAGGTTTCAGGCCCCCAACATAGCATAGAAATTGCACTTGTTAAAATTACAAATGACTTGCTTCTTGCGTTCGACACTATAGATCATGACATACTCATAGATAGATTACAAAACTATACAGGTATTCAAGGGAAGGCTCTAAGATGGTTTAGATCCTACCTGTCCGCCACCACTTTTTTACTTAAACTGGGAGTCATCTCAGTTAACACCAGTAAATCTGTCCCAGGTTCTCTGCTATTTTCAATATACATGTTGCCCCTTGGTAATATTAATAGAAAATACGGAATTTGCTTCCACTGTTATGCTGATGATACTCAACTATATATCTCAACGAGACCAGATGAAACTTCTCAATTATCTAAGCTAACAGAGTGTGTTAAAATATATATATAAAAGATTGGATAACCAGTCATTTTCACTTATTGAATTCGGTAGAGATGCACTGAATGCAATTTTCTTCGACAGTTCCGATTTTTTGTTAGTGTGATCTGCTGATACCGATTTTTGCTAATTCCGATTTCTCTTGCTAAGAACTATAATTGACAGCATATACAAACAAAAATCTACTTTTCTTGTCAAATGTATATATATATTTTTAAATCAAATTTAATTCTGTAGTCTTCATTGTAAAAATTAAGTACAAATTAATGCTTACCATTAAAGTAATAAACCGTATGCAGTCAAGAGCAGAAAGTGATTTTCTTTGTCTTTTGTTCTTTGATTAACATGAGAGATTGGAGAACAGGAATATTGGACTGCGGTCCCTTTAAGAGTTTATCCACGGACCCAATACTATTATACTGTTACACAACATGTGTTCTCTTTCTCAATTATTTAATGTGTGTGGTGGAAAAATTCATTTAACATTGGTTCTGTATGCCCATATATGCATGTGTTTTATTTGAATTGCTGTGTGGTTCAGAAGGCTGACACCTGGGGGAGAAACATATGTCTGAGTATGACCTGAGAGGGTCATTGGGCCATATAGTGGGGGGGGGGCAATGCCTGAGGATGACCTGAGAGGGTCACCTAATGCCGCGTTTCCACCGAAATTACCCGGAACACTTGTACCAGGAACTTTTTTTCCCAGGAATTTTTCCCCCCCAGACCTGTTGCTTTCTGCGTTTCCACCACGGTGTAAAGTACCGGGAAGATTAGGCAAATAGACTGGTGACGTAGGTCTGCTCGTTTTTCAATATAAAGTACCGCTGATTTAAAAAAAAAATATATATATATATATATATAAGGTATGCTGATTTTGGACGTGCATCATCGGTAGTTAGTTCTGACTTCGTGCATTGGACTGGGGAGTGTGATGTCAGCGACGACGCGAATCCTGTAATTTTCCTCTCTGTATATTTACAATAAAACGAAATAGGATATAAAATACCACTGCCTCCTTTGGTTTTCATTTAAGCATAATAACAGCTGCAGAAATGTACTTAGTTCAGGGATATGTGTATATGCAGCCATTACAATGAAACGAAATATTATATTTATAATATTATATTATAATATTTTATTTTCATTTTAACATATAGATAAATTGAATACAGACCAAAGAAAACCTGTTAGATTTACCCCGCAGCTGAATTATGTTATGTTTAACCACTGAAGAGACATCAGAGCCAGCGGCACATATCAGAAGATCTATCCGAGATGAGGCTGCTCTCTGCGGATACATGAGGACTGAGCTCCCACTGATCGAGTGGAGCTCATCGTCTACGAGATCGGCGAAACACATTTTTAAATAGGCGCTGTCTTTATAAATAAACCACAGATTTGAGTTTTAAACAACTACATTCTCGCCTGAAATACTTTTAAAATTACATTTCATGACACAATAACAGTAATATTTTGAAAATGATCCAAATAAATGGTTTTTGAGCTCAACCAAAGCTGTGTGAACTCAGATCGCTTTGGCTACTGTTATTTTCCCCTCAGTATATATACAATAACACGAAATAGGATATAAAATACCACTGCCTCCTTTCGTTTTCATTTAAACATAATAACAGCTGCAGAAATGTACTTAGTTCAGGGATATGTGTAATGTTATATACAGCCATTGCAATGAAACGAAATATTATATAGACTTGCCTTTTTTATTTTAATTTTAACATATAGATAAATTGAATACAGACCAAAGAAAACCTGTTAGATTTACCCCGCAGCTGAATTATATTTTATGTTTAACCACTGAAGAGACATCAGAGCCAGCGGCACATATCAGAAGGTCTATCCCAGGAGAGACTGCTCTCTGCGGATACATGAGGACTGAGCTCCCGCTGATCAAGTGGAGCTTACCGTCTCTGAGATCGGCGAAACACATTTTTAAATAAGTGAAAGTGAAAGTGAAAGTGAAGTGACATTCAGCCAAGTATGGTGACCCATACTCAGAATTTTTGCTCTGCATTTAACCCATCCGAAATGCACACACACAGAGCAGTGAACACACACACACACTGTGAACACACACCCGGAGCAGTGGGCAGCCATTTATGCTGCGGCGCCCGGGGAGCAGTTGGGGGTTCAATGCCTTGCTCAAGGGCACCTAAGTCGTGGTATTGAAGGTGGAGAGAGAACTGTACATGCACTCCCCCCACCCCCGATTCCGTCCGGCCCGAGACTAGAACTCACAACCCTTCGATTGGGAGTCCGACTCTCTAACCATTAGGCCACGACTTCCCCAATAAAAGTGGAGTGCAGTGGAAACGCGGCTTAAGTCCTAAATATGTGAGAAACCGCCCATAGAGAGTGTTCCTTGTTATATGTGGAAAGTTACAGCTTCTAAGACGTTGTAACCTTGACGCAGCAAAGGGTTATAAAGACGCGTTTCCACCGCAGGAACTTTACCCAGGAACTAGGGACTTTGGCCTGGTACTTGGTGTGTTTCCACCGCAGGAACCAGGAACTAAATAAAAGTTCCGGGTAAAAAAATGCCCCCCAGAAAGTCCCTGCTGGCGAGGTGGTACTTTTTTAAAGTTCAGGAACTTTCGGGGGCGGGACTTTGGCGCTAAACATTCTGATTGGTTGAGTTCACGCAGCATTGGTTGAGTTTAACCACCATTTTTTCGGATCAACATTTTCAAAATATTACTGTTACTGTGTCATGAAATGTAATTTTAAAAGTATTTCAGGCGAGAATGTAGTTGTTTAAAACTCAAATCTAAGGTTTATTTATAAAGACAGCGCCTATTTAAAAATGTGTTTCGCCGATCTCGTAGAGGACGAGCTCCACTCGATCAGCGGGAGCTCAGTCCTCATGTATCCGCAGAGAGCAGCCTCTCCTGGGATAGACCTTCTGATATGTGCCGCTGGCTCTGATGTCTCTTTAGTGGTTAAACATAACATATAATTCAGCTGCGGGTAAATCTAACAGGTTTTCTTTGGTCTGTATTCAATTTATCTATATGTTAAAATGAAAATAAAAAAAGGCAAATTTATAAAATATTTCGTTTCATTGTAATGGCTGCATATACACATATATCCCTGAACTAAGTACATTTCTGCAGCTGTTATTATGTTTAAATGAAAACCAAAGTAGGCAGTGGTATTTGATATCCTATTTCGTTTTATTGTAAATATACAGTAAGGAAAATTGCAGTAGCCAAGACGAGCTGACTGATGTTATCAAGTACGCTGCTGTTTATAGATTTACCTAACTTACGTCGTCGCAGACATCACACTCCCGAGACGAATGCACAAAGTCTGAACTAACTACAGAGGAAGGGTGCACGTCCAAAATCAGTGTTCTTTTTTTTATCAGCAGTACTTTGTATTGAGAAACACGCGCAGACCTACGTCACCAGTCTATTTGCCTAATCTACCCGGTACTTTACACCGTGGTGGAAAAGCAGAAAGCAACAGGTCTGGGGGGAATAAAGTTCCTGGGAAAAAAAGTTCCTGGTAAAAATGTTCCGGGTAATTTCGGTGGAAACGTGGCATAAGGTGGAGGACTGCCCTCTTCCTGGAGTGATCAGATGCTCTCCTCCCATGTTTGTGTGAATACTAATTATTTAATTAGTGTTTGCCGCCCACAAATTTCCTTTTAGTCGGGGTGACGCGTCATTTCCAATTAGGCTATAAATAGCATATTTCCATTCCTGTCGAGACATACGTCACCTCCGATTGACTCGGGGGGGTTCCCATTTGCCTCCAACGTGCGGGTGATTTGACTGCGGCTGTATGCCAGCTTTTGCGTGCTCCTGAAATGATTTATCTCGGTAAGGTGTTATTGCAGTAATTTGTGGGAACCAACTGTTTGGTCGGGATTCTGACGAGTGGGTATGGGTTTTTAGTGTATTTCAGGAATATGTAAACAAACTTGTGCGACGCTGCAGGATCAAAATGAATCAACGAGCGATCTAGAGTGGTTTGCTTCAAGTGATTGACATGGTTCAATCGGCGGGCAAGTTTTCCTGATTGGGTCGAGAACATTGGGCATTCGGGCAGGCGTTTAACCATTGTGTTTCCCTTCTAAGGTGTCAGAGATCTCTTCCTCTCTGCCTTTTTGTCAGTAATTAATGCGAGGAATCGCCGTTGTCCTACAACCTACAGTTTTGTGGTTCTTGTCTGTTTTATTTAGTCTGATTTGTAAGTGTGGTTTGTTATGTGGGTTGAATGACGTTGCTAGTAATTTGCTTTGTTTCTTTGTTTTGAGATTGTGTTAGTGTGAATTATAGTTTCCAGTTAAGTGTGTTTTTGGTTTATTCTTATTGTTGTTATAATTACTAGTATTGTTAGTATTATTTTTGTTATTATTGTTTTTTTGCTGTTTATATTGACTTGATTCAGTTGTGATTCATTCTAATTGTGATCCTTTTCTTGATTTGTGTGTGTGTGTGTGTGTGTGAGCAACTGTAAACTCCTGCTAGATGCCAGGGGCTTCAGTCAGGAATCCTCCCTTGTTTCCTCAGCGTGCTGGTGGTGGTTTGAACACTGGGTGCTGTGTGCAGTGAGACGCACGGATTTTGTGCGTGAGTGATAAGAATTTACTCTACAGTGTTTGGTTGGGTTCCTTGTTCTTTAACCCTCAGCTGAAAAGCTTTTGAGTGTAAGGTTTTATTGTGTGTTCATTTTCCAGTGACTGACTTTTGAATGACTGTATTTCTCCTCTGCCTTTATAACATATATAGTGCAAAGAACTTGTGTGCCTTAAGATAAAGGGTATCATTCATTCTCTGTGATGTCAGAGTGGCGTAGTCGGTTTTCGTAAAGTTGCAGTTATTCTATTCTAAATAGCTAGGCCCTTGTGCCCCACAAATTACGGTCCCCTGATGCCACACCTGGGTCGGTTTCACTCTGCAGGAACTCAGTGTTGCTGTATGACTGTCTGACCTTCTTTGCAAAAAATAAGAGCTTTCTTTTTAATTATACCTGACAATGAGTCTGTCTCTTATGCTGATGAGAGTTGAATAGGTTAAATAACTGATGTTTGAATAGTACAGCATTTTCTTTACTCAAACACTATGTCTTTAAACACTAATGTTTTTGTGTGTTTGAAGAGTGGGGAAGAAGTAGGCTATTTGCCATCTAGTTGTAGACAATATAATTTTTTTTGTTTTACAACAAAGGAAAACTAAGCACCCAAATAGCAATAATAAAAAGTTGATGAACGCATATAATGCAATGCTTTTGCCTCAGATGTGGCCATTCTATTAACAAACAAAACACAGATCTCCATCATTCGCTGGTCAAAAACCTTGTTAACTCCACTTAAACTTGAATTTCATGTTATGTTTAAAATGTCTGAAACAATGATGCAGTGTTTAGCCTACTCACAGCCTTAAAGGAAAACACCAGTTTTTCCATATTTCACAATGTTCTTCCCTAAACTTAGACGAGAATTGATAAACACCTCTCCTGTCTCTGTAGCGTGCGGCATCACTATGTTAGTGTTTAGCTTAGCACCATTCATTCCTTAGGACCCAAACAGGGATGCATTTAGAAGCCACCAAACACTTCCATGTTTACCCTATTTAAAGACGATGTGAGAGACAAGGGGTCGTCTGAGAGAAGAAAGCGTGAATGCGTGGCTGACTTTATTGCCTGTGCCGCTGGTAACTAAACGTATCGGCTCAAAATCGAAATTGTCTGATTCCAATCCCTGGCCGATCGATCAATGCATCTCTAGAATTCGGATAAGCAGTAGGCTACACAGAATCTCTTGGATTACAATTTGCACCTAGACGGATACATCCTCAACAGTAAAAAATGTATGAGTTATATTAGACAGCATTTTGTCATTTCAAAGCTATGAAACATGTTATCTGTTTCTGATGCAGAAAAGCTAGTTCATGCATTCATGACCTCTAGACTGGACTATTGTAATGCACTGCATTATACAGTGGATTTCCTGTATTTTCAATAAACAAGTATAAACCAAATAGGAGTCCTCACCAGGTCAAAATAATATGATCACATTACCCCGATTTTACTGCTTTGCAATGATTTATATCATGAAAAGCACTATACAAATACACTTAGATTGAACTGTAGTGAATGTGCAGTGTCGGGGGCTCCAGAAATGTAGTTAAGAACCAGTCATATAACATGAATACACCATAGATTTATACTAATTGAGCAGATGTTTTTCATCTTAAGCCATTAAAAAAATAGAAAAACATTTATTTTAAATAAAAATACATTAAACAGAGACAGAAACTTAGTGATTTAACAGGATTTCAAATGCTCAAAGAATAGTTTTATACACTTCCAGAAAACTGCAATGGCTGTTTATGGAGGTGGAAACAATCATTCCACCAGAAAGCAACAATTGTAATAAAAGTCCAGAAAAGCATTTGTCTGTTTTCTTAGATGGAAACATCAGAAAAAACTTACATTTTCATTTACATTTATTCATTTAGCAGACGCTTCTATCCAAAGCAATATACAAATGAGGACAATAAAAGTAGTGAAAACTAACAAAAGAGCAACAAGATATGAATGCAATTTACAAGTCTTGGTTAGCCTAAAGCAGTACACGTAGCAATGTATATATATTATACACACACAAAGAAAAACAAGTAGGATTTGGAAATGCACTGTAAATCACTTTAGATAAAAGCTTTTGTCAATTGCAAAAAAAAAAAAAAAGGTGTCTTACCTGGAATCAGAGGTCACTGCTCCATCACTGCATTCAGAGGGTTGCTTGATCATGGACTGATCATTCTTTTTAGACACACAGTTTAATCCAGGAGATGGAGAACTAATTTCAGAGTCCTTATCTCCTCTCTCATCATGGACATTCATTTTAGTGTTCTCTTACTCTAATTTGACAAAAGAGTGATTTCAGACCTTTTCAGTGGAAACATAACATTACATTTTTACTGTATTTTATAATCAATTATGGTTCTACATAGGAATCATGGTTCTTTATGAAACATTATAAAAATGTTTTAATTAGAATTAAATTTATTTAATTAAAAGTGTGTTTGTGAATCAGAATAAATAATTACTGGTTAATTAATATGGTTTCAAATGTGATCATACACCTATACAGTAGGTAGACATCCAAAACGCCCCTTCTACCGCTGCGAGTACTGCTGTCGCGGCGTCTGTAAAGCGCATTTGCAGCCTTTGACCGCTGAGTGGCGCTTTAACCAGAAGTTATCAAACAAGCGCATCACAGCACATTTTCGCAAATAGACGTCAGTTTTGCCTCGCTGGTGTGTTACATTTGATGACTTCAGTCACGGAAAATGAAAGAAAAACACTATAGTCAAAATATTTAATATATTTAATATTCAGAGATGAAAGTTTGGTGCTTATAAAGTTATGTGTATTTCTTAGAATGAATTCAAGCAGGATAAATGTCAAGCCTGTGCCTGAACCTGTGATTATATTTTCTCTAAACTACATGGTATTAAACCATATTTTAGATTTGACACATTTAAAAGGAGTGCAGTATTATTTATATTATATGAATTATGTGTTATATTATTCAAAAGAAATTGTGGTTTACTTTGCATCGAAGCATTAAAAGTGGTAGCCTTTTTTAGGGGGGTTGGCTACATGGGTTAATATTCAAAATGTCAATATTTTCATGTGTTATGCCTATATTTTAATTTATATTTTAAAATTCCTTTAAGAAAACAACATGCATTTTTGTTATTCATTACCTGTCCTTTATTTTTACAGATAATTTCTTTGGGAAAATATATTTGTCTGTACACTGATTAAGAAATTGTTGCATTTTTAGTAAAACGTGAAGCACTGTATAATTTCGTTCCCATTATTTAGGCCTAATTAGCATAAAACAAGAAACGAATAAAATTAAACCTGCACGATTAAATCTTTGAAACTCTAAAGACTGGATGGCTTTCTTTACCTGCTTTTAGGGCTGGGCGATATATGGCCTTAAAAAAAAAAAAATCAGAAAAAAATCAGATTTATGATTAAATTAGATTTTAAATCAATAACAACAACAACAACAACAACAACCTTTATTTATAAAGCACATTTAACACAATAAAAATTGATCCAAAGTGCTGTACATAGCAGGACTACACTATAAAAAACAACAATTACAAATTTCCAAAAGCTAAAGAATAAAAATGTGTTTTCAGAGTAGATTTAAAAATGTCCAATGAAGGAGCAGACCTCACATGATAAGGAAGAGCATTCCAAAGCTTGGGCCCAGCCACAGAAAAGATCACCCTTTAATTTGTAACGATATTTTGTCAATATTCAAATGACATGAAGATATTAAAACTGGTAGCTCCGCAGTGAATCAGTGTCATGGACGGAGGACAGAGCAGGTGTAAATATATTTTCTGGTCTAGATTTCCATCTCGTTATGCCGCTGGTTTAGATTTTTTTTTCTTATATAACTTATTTGTAAATGGAGCAGTCAATGTCTGTGTCTACACCGGACGCCAGAGTTGTCATCCGTGCCCCACAGCGAAAAGTGTGTCTAAACTTGATGACATCACACTATAGTGTCAAATCATTTGAACGCAGTGTCAGAACATTTCATCATAAACAGAACGAGCATCATGCTTTAACCTGAAAATAAGTAAATAAGTAAGTAAAAGAAACAAACTCCTATAGCTTGTAACCCGCTCGACTATTGCAGTCATTATAACTTTCTGATCAAGCTATATAGCTAAATATGTTTAACATGAATTCTTGCTGAATATGCAGTTATATTTATGGGCTGTTGGCATGAATTGTACTCATGATGGTGCGCGCTTGGAGTGAGTGAAAACCACGACGCTCCAACTCTTAAAAACATCCTCTCCTCGCTCCAGTCAGAATCACTCTGCTCTGCTCATCCTCTGCCCGGCAGCATGTCTCTGTCAGACTCGTGGGGAGTGTTGAGCCCAATCTAAATTAGCCTGACTGGAGCGTCGGTGGATGTTAAAAAGAAAATCGATTTTCCTTCAAACAAACCGATGTAAATTACAAATTTGAGTTAATCAATAAAATTTATTTATCACCCAGCCCTACTTGCTTTCATATAATTTTTATAAAAAAATAAAATTAAAATAAAAATGCATCTGCATTTAAATACAGGTGTGTAAAATATGTGCAAGATTTGCACTGCGCATGTGATTGGTATAATGACAGGGAGGCGCTGTCTTATCACTTAAACTTTTTCCTGATAATGAATTTACTTAAAATTGTGGCGTCTCATCACATAGGCCTACATGAAAAATATATCTACAGAAAGCTTGAAATGTCTTTGAAACGAAAACAAGCATTGTGTAATCTGCGAATGTTGCATTTCTCTGTCGGAGAAAGTCAGACTGTGAATTTCATCTTGCAGCCTACAAAAGCATTAATTAATTAATTATTAAAATGTCAAATTTTTCACAAATAATTTGCATGTGCTTCTGGATGTGCTTTGTGGCAAACTTAATGCATGTGTTTGAGTCCAGAATATATTAAGACCTGATTATGTAATTTTAATATAAACCTCTGATTAGTTGAATATAACAAATGGACGACTAGAACTAGAAAAATCTTATGTGGGAGCAGACCATTTTTTTGTCTATAACAAACACAACGAGTCCTATATAAACCTGCTCAGCAACTTTGACACTTTCCATATGAAAGAGCAAGAGATTCACACCTTTATCTCGTCCCCCACAAGCCATACATAACTACCCCCAAAAACCCAACCCCCTCCAGCTGAACAGAATTCGGTCTGTGTTTTGGCTCTGAGGAACGGTGTGTTACTGGGCTGAAACATGCCTGCACTCAGCGGCCCTACTCTTTGTATTCATTATTTTCTTGCAGCCCATATTATTATTTTCACAAGACCATAATGATAATAACAAATTATCAATTAATAATTAATCATTATTTTATGAAAATCATTATTATTTGTGATTGTGGATGTTTGCGGAAGGCTTTAAGACCAAGCGGAGTCCTCTGTTCCTGCCTCACAGCGCGCGGGTCTCCGAGGCTTCACTGTCTGCGGTTTGACTTTACTGAATCAGATTGAGGCGAATACAACTTATTGATCATGAGACCAACATTTAGCAAGGCAGGAAAACATTACTTCTATCTGAAGGAAGATGTATTTCATTGAGCTAATGCTGTTAAATTGAGAGAGAGAGAGAGAGAGAGCCAGTCTAGGGCTATTCTTAAAGGGGGGTAAAATGCTATTTCATGCATACTGAGTTTTTTACATTTACATTTTACATTTATTCATTTAGCTGACGCTTTTATCCAAAGCGACTTACAATTGCTATATATATATGTCAGAGGTCGCACGCCTCTGGAGCAACTAGGGGTTAAGTGTCTTGCTCAGGGACACATTGGTGTCTAACAGTGGATTCGAACCCGAGTCTCCCACACCAAAGCCATGTGTCTTATCCACTGCGCCAACACCACCCACACTGTTTTTACACTGTTAAAGAGTTGGATTCCCATGCTAAACATGGACAAAGTTTCAAAAATTAAGTTGTACGTTTGAAGGAGTATTTCTGTTCCAATAATACTCCTTCCGGTTTGTCACAAGTTTCGGAAAGTTTTTTTCGAGTATGGTTAGATGGAGTGGAATTTCCTTATATGGGTCCTGAGGCACTTCTGCCGGAAGAGCGCGCTCCCGTATAGCAGAGCAGAGAGAGCACAACAGACTTCACTGATCAGAGCGAGAGCGTCGCGAAATGTCACAAAAGGAGTGTGGTTTTGGTTGCCAGGGAAAGACAACCCTGCACAGATTACCCAAAAAAACAGCATTAAGGGACCAGTGGATGGAGTTTATTTTTACAGAGCATCAACGGAGTTGTGCAAGTGTTTGTGTTTGTTCCCTGCATTTCGAAGATGCTTGTTTTACAAACAAGGCCCAGTTTGACGCCGCATTTGCGTATCGTTTATTTCTTAAGGATGATGCAATCCCAACGAAAAAGGGTCACGATCGTGTGTTGGAACCGCAGGCGGTGAGTAAAACTGCTTCAAATATCTCTGCCTCCTTGTTAGTGCGTCCGCCTCCCATGCCGGAGACCCGGGTTTGAGCCCCGCTCGGAGCGAGTCGTTGCTGCTGCTCTCGTTCAGTTTCAGCCTCGGGATCTGATTCTGGATCATAAATAAACGGCTGAATCTGACTGTTAGCCATGGTTTGTTTTGGATGTTTTTTTCTTCATGGTAATGTCACAGCTTCCAAACGCTCTCAACTCAAAAGCCTACTGGCGCTCGTGATTCTTTAGCTCCGCCCACACGTCACGCCTCTAGCGGCTCGTGTTTTTCCAGGAAAAATCGGTACAGACTATCTTTCTCTTAGGAATATAATCAAACTAAAGACTTTTTGGAGTTATGAAGGATGCAGTACTACTCTATAGCTACTCAAGATTAACAGGATATTGAGTGAAAACGAGTATTTCACCCCCCTTTAAACTTGGAGCTCATTATATTGAAGTACATATCCAAACACCAGAAACTTTATGCATTTTATAAATAATGAAATGTTATGAAAAGTATGCATTTTATTTATTCACATGCAGTATGGTTGAAATAATATTTTAGCTCACAACTTTAAGTTCTGTTGTTTAAAAAAATGCTTTATTGGCTAATGTTTCATAAACTTTCAGTCGTTATGCCATAATTTCTGTGAATGTTATATAATTTCACAGTATTTTCACCTCCTAAATCACTAACCTTTAAAGTCACAATTCTATAATGGTCAAATTTACTCAGGCAGTTGGTGTTTATGACATTATTTTACTATTTATTTTTAAATAATTGTAGCCTACATAAATAGGGGAAGAAAACAAATATTCGGATTGCCCCTTATTTTTTCCCTTATTTTCTTAAAGAATAAACACTTATTTTCGACAAGAATAAACATGATAACATATTATCAATTCATCGAATTAATTTAAGCAATTAAAACCTTTTTCTAAACTTTAATTGAAATACTATTTAACTGACTTTAAAATCTCAGTTAGAGTTTATAAGTTAAAAATGATAAAATGTCACAGGGTATGTTAAATAGTCTAAATAACTTGTGTTAACAATATAATTAGAAATAACAATATAATTAGATTTTTTTAAATGAACAATTCCTTTATAAAATGGGACAGCAACCTTTATATCAAACATTTTGAAATCGTCCCCTAGATTAGGCCCAGGCCCTGTTCTGATGTATATAATAATTATAATTACTGTTAACCCAGTGTAACTAATTTTAATTTGCTGCATGTTTTCTTTCTTTTTTTTTAAACACGCTAAAAAATAAATTAAGTTTGTGGGAGGAAACAATATATAAGTCCATGTAAAGGTTGCATTTTAACAATCGGTGTAATCACCTATTTTCTTTTTCTTTTTTCTTTTATATAATTAATGTATAATTTGCATTTTATTACATTCAGAAATAATAACGGCAGGCCTAATAATGTTATAATGTACCAACAGGATATTTTTTGTTCCCTTCACTTTACAACAAATCCTTGAAATTTAACAAATATATCAGAACAAAACAAGAGTTCAAAATATACAATTCAAACGGATAAATATAATTGCAGTATATAATAATATAGGCTTAGCTAAACAAACAAATTATAATAATAATTTAAAGCTAAGCATAAGGTAAAGTTGGGCTCTCTCATTCTCAAATCCAAACGTTTCCATATTCGTGATGTTGTCCATTTGAAGCTTAACTATTATTCATGAGGTAAATAGGCTGTGTAGTTCACGCCTGTTTCAGTATCGACGGGAAAAAATCATAATGAGCAATATGCCAAAGTGGGCCGCTGTTCGCGCAGAATGTCTGGTGAACGACTGCTGTTGCCGTGAATATGTGCACGAGACACCAGCGCGATCAAACAGCAGAAACAGATAATACTAAATTTTTGTCACACATAAGGCATAATTAAAAAATGCAAAGTGTTAATCAAGAATAAAAACATAGTTAAATGCTGGACCGTTCTCATTTCGCTCTGCATATGGAACCTGGAAGAATGAACCGAAATGAAAAATTAAATGAAAACCTTTAGCTTTTTATCCGTATATATATATATATATATATATATATATATATATATATATATACACACATACATACATACATAGGCTTTATATTTATTGTTTAATAACAATAGCATGCATATGATCCTTTGTGTAAAGGTCTATTTTACATTTTATGTGGTTTTATTAACAAAGTTCGGGAGAAGCACGATCAGATAATCATCCAATTTAGCACAGGTGCATCTCGTTTAGCTAATCATCTTAAATAGCACGCAAGCATATATATATATATCCAGTCTTCCTACCTCCTGTCCCACGACAGTTTTTTGGCAACCCTCCTCCACCCCAACTCCTCACCTCTAATCTATTTATCCCAAATTAGGGATAGGGGGAGTTATTTGGGTTCGGGCTATGCTCCGGGCCCGGACCCCTCCCCCAGGACAGCACGCCAAAATATGCCTACTATTTGCCTTCAGATTAGATGTAAGGGTGAACTCGTGAATGTTGAGTAGACTGTAGCCTAAGACTACCTTACGTTTTGAAATTAACTCACCGTAAAAAAAAAATGTTTTTTGAAAATGTTACAATGTTATATCATAATGTTATTGTTGTTTTGCCTCCTCCTTTTAGCTCATTTTACAATTACATTCATTTCGCAATCCGTCCCTTTGTGCCACCTGGCGGTAGTTTCGCGAATGATTTTAACACACGACTGAATTACAGTTAACGTCACGGCACCGCGATTATCCACGTACTTTATGTGTACAAAAATAATATCACTTTTAATGTAGAAATAATTGTACATAAACCACGTCTTTCAGATTATTTTTAATTATAGATTTTAACTAAAACAAATAGCAACATTTCAAAAGTAATTAATGTAAACATGTTGATCGTCAACCTTTTTGCTATTTTTTTTTGTCCGTTTTATTTGTGACCTCCTAACATGTGTAAGTTCTTTTCAATCGTCTTGAGTTACTTCTGGGTGTATTCCAGAAAGCAGGTTAGGTTACATACTCATAGCAGTGGGTGTTTACTTCCCAGTTGACATTCTGCCATGCCTATTCAAACAGAGCGTTCTAATGAGGGCGTCAAAACAGGTTTTATTATGGAAAAATCTTGATAACATTATACGGGGACCTCAGAGAACAGAAAACAATCATAAAAAAGGCAGAACATGACCCCTTTGAAATAAATTTAATAGTTAATAATATATATATATATATATATATATATATATATATATATATATATATATATATATATATATATATACACACACACACATACATACATACATATATATATATATATATATATATATGTATGTATGTATGTGTGTGTGTGTGTATATATATATATATATATATATATATATATATATATATATATATATATATAAATAAATCTAAATGAATGACAGTGAAGTGAAGTGTTTAACAAGTGTTTTATCTTTAATCTTTTAAATAGATACATCGTAATATTTGAAGGTTAGTTTAGTCATTTTTTTATTGTTTTTGTTTGTTTTGTTATGAACTTGAATGTCATCTTTTGTGACTGCACTTACAAAAGAGAAACTGGATGGCAGTTTATTTTAAGTTTTCAATTGACTAAAGATATAAGTTATTGTTACATTATGTTGTTAATAAAAGTTTTAAATTTGACAGTGTAATGTGGTACATTGCAAACAAAGGTCAGATATTATATTACATAAAAGTCTAGTTTGAAAAATGACAATCTGTGCTTTAAAGAGAATAAATGTAAAAATCGAGAATCGAATCGAACCGTGACCTTAGAATCGAAAATGCAATCGAATCGAGGATTTGGAGAATCGTGACACCCCTAATAAATAAATATATATATATATATATATATATATATATATATATATATATATATATATATATATATATATATATATTTATTAACACTAATAAGTATGAATCCCAATATTGTATAGTATACCTGCATCTAACATTCAAATATTTTTTCAAATAATCTATTAACCTGTATTTATATTTACATATGAAAACAAGGCACTGCATTCAAATGCTCAATTGGCTACACTACTGGAAAAAAACCCCATAAATATTCAGCACTGATTTTGTACTGTGCTAAATGTGTCACACCTGCATTACAGGTAAAAGCAGAAGTCAGTTGCGGGTCTCGTTTTCTTCTCTTGTTTGTGCAACGGAAACAAGTAGTTCATTGATATTGCATATAATTGTAGTAGTACCAATTACAAAAACACTTAACCACACATTAAAAACTGCCCTTGTGGAGAAATAGCTCTTTTTTTAATCAAGACTAAACACATATCAA
This sequence comes from Carassius auratus, assembly GCF_003368295.1. Taxonomy (NCBI): domain Eukaryota; kingdom Metazoa; phylum Chordata; class Actinopteri; order Cypriniformes; family Cyprinidae; genus Carassius; species Carassius auratus. The sequence goes on from NW_020524209.1 coordinate 143,636, forward strand.
AATATGGACCAATATTTTTTTAGTGTATGAATAAACATTAACATTCATGGAAACACTTTCATCAACTTAAGACGCTCCTCTATTTTGAGAAAAGCTAATGAGCCATTTCTGGTTTGGATTCACATGCAAACACTACAAAAAGCAGCAGCTCATTTTTATAATTGCATGGTTAAATTAAGATTAATTTCTTAGCTCACCATAAAATACGTCTAATTATCCACTCTTGACAGATTCAAAGCCTTGAAATGGATTCTCTCCTTTTACTTTCGTTTCTAGTGACCTGGTTAAGCTGAGTCTTGTTTTACTTGATACTCCACCCTTATCAAAACAGACATATCTTGTTATGTTTGCCTGTGGGTGATTTTGGGGTTTTAATCTAAAAAAAAAGAAAAGAAATTGTAGGGATATTGAAAAAAATCTTCAGAAATGAGCATTCATCTTTCAGCATAATCTTCTAAGCCATTACTTCTTACACTGACATGTTTCAAAATATAACATGGGAAGCATATTGCATCAAAGCAGAGAAAAACCTGTATTACCACAGTGGTAAAAATGATCAAAACATAGTATCTTTTCAGGTGGGAAATCAGAAAAGGAATGTAATAAATCAGAAAGACAGATTAAATGGAGGAGAGCAGACAGAGTGAGTGTGACATCTGCTTTCAAACACACTTAGGCTGTGTTTACACTGGCACAAAAAAAAAAAAAAAAACCCAGATTTTTTTTTTTGCTCACATCTGAAACAGATTGGAATTTAAAGCTTTTGTAAATACACAACACTTTTACTTCAACACTGCTACTGAGGTGTGATATGGGTTAGGTTAGTGCAGGTTTGGTGGTATGGGTAGTTTTAAGGGTTGTTTAAGGGGTCAAAAATGTACAGGGGACAAATTTATTATGAGATACAATCTGTTTGTATCAGTTGTTGCACTTTAATTTATAAATGTTATCTAACAAAGGTAAAGGGCAAATTTTGACCATTTATGCTGTTCACATTGCTTGTAACTGGGATGAAAAAAACATTTGTTGAGCATTTTAATATGTTATTTTTGATTTTGTTGAATTAAAAACCCCAAAACTGCAGCAGGTCCACCAGATCACTGGCTGAGTAACAAAAATATGAACACCACACAAGGGTTAAACGCTAACATAAACCAATCATTTTCCGTACAGATGATCGCTGAATAAATACATCCTTGTCATAATACTTAATATCGGTGTCATTTTAATTTCCCCCTTTTTCACCCACACTCAAGACTGAGACCCTCCCGCCATTTGTTTCAGTGAGATTTCAGTAATTATGCCAGGTGCTGTAATGACTGGTGAAAGTTGTGGCAGGAAGCAAGTGCGAGTAAATAGATATTTAATATAATGAAGGACACAGTACATGAAGACAGAAACACAGGTGATACTTGGACGGTGATGCACAGTCTGAGAAGATGCAGGTGAGTGGAGGATCCGAAGTGTCGTGAGTTGGCAGCAGGAGAGGGTGACACAGGAACTGTGGGGAAGCGAGCCGAGAGGTAAGTGATGAATCCAACGGTGAGATGTGATGAGTGGACGGGGTTCCGGGGAGACAAGAACATCCAGTGAAGAAACAACAAAGAGCAGACAGAACATGAGACCAATCGTGACAGGTGCGCCCACTGCGCTTGAAAAAAAGCAGTGAAAATGTGTATTTCGATTTAGTTATGCTTCTCACAGTATTACAGTCTTTATAAAATGAATATGTTGTCACAAATTGTTAAATAAATTACTTTCTGTTGAATAAATGCTTTGAAATGGGAATATTTAAAGAGTCAATATATAATCGAGAGAGTTTTCATGTCCATGAGATTTATCTCGCAAACATGCTTATTAAAATACAATTTTAAAAGTCTTCAGTGTTCTTCATGATCTTGTCTTTACAAATTCCATAGTTAATTACTATGGAAATAATCATTTATTTATAAAAATTTACTAGATATCCCTAAAATGTCAACTATATAACCGTCCGAAATGAATTACAACCACAATCTCATTACTTAAAAAAACATTTTAAAAACTTATTCAAAAACAGTTTTAATTATATTATTTACATTAAGTTGAGGTAATTGTGAACAATGTGTCTTTTTGGGCAATATGTCACATTTTCAATAGAAATTGGCTAATTGAATATGTGTCCGAGAAGTCGCTGTCGTCTAAGTTACCCATAGCAAATACACCCCTCAAGGAAGAGTGTGTTTTCCAAATCACATGATCTGCTCCACATGATGTCATTTCCTCATGAAGAGAAAACTAGCAAGACTAGTTAAGAAGGTATGTTCTCCCTCCACATTTTCTGTTATTTCACCTGAAGTAGTGCTTGGGGCAAATGTGTACTTATCATATGTCAACAATGTTACTACAATGAATTCATAAATAACTTTGAATTTCAATTTTACTCAGTTGTACATATAATATTTAGAAGAACCTCTCCCTAAAATGCCATGTGGTGTCTGGTGCTAGGCAACCATTTTGATTTTATCCCTAAAAACAGCAAAAATGTCAACTAGGTTACCAGTCACCTATGTTACTCTGCAACGGTAACTGAGTTGACTAAGAGTAACATAGTTGACATTCATTACATGTTCTTATAGTTTTCAGCAGTTCATTTAATATTCTAATTGTACAGTAACTATAAAATACTTTGCAATAAATATTATAAAATTATAAACTTGTTTTCAGGCAAATCCCTGTGTTCAACAAGGCAGATTCTGCAATGTCAGTGTTACCAAGCTCAGGCCTTCATCTTCAAAGTCAACTCTGCTGTTCCTGCATTGCACCAAGAACAACCAGACCTTGAAGTACAGTGGGATAGAGATGACATTGTTGGTCAGTGGTGTGTCATCAGATATGACGATGAGGTTAAGGACATGCGCGCGCACACACACACATGCTAACAAACACGTGGCACAAGCACACGGTCAAGCACACACACATATAGACACCAGGGCCCGTTCTTCGTACGTCGCTTATTACATCCGAGATCAAATGACACATCCAAGATGATATCATCGTGCTAATCATGATCCGGCTAATTGGGTTCTTCGAACACACCTGTTGTGTATGATTAGTATCGCTGGATTGAGTTATCTGACATAATTGCACGTTCATGTGTTGTCTTAAAAGGGGATATGTATCGATACTCGAAACCATGATCAGCAGTGCAGCGATTGGCTGGTGGCAAGACGGCAATGTAATGACGTCATATAATTTAAAACGACACCCGACGAAAAACTTGACAAATTTCTGGACTTTTATAAGGAAACAGCCAAGCAAACAAAACTACATAAATGTTATAATAGATACATGAAACAGATAATAGATGCATGTTTTTATTTTATTAGAATTTTTTAGAATTTAGATTCGCAATTTATAATAGTTGTGCAGTCTTTACATTTTCATTTCAATGTAGAAATTATCTATTCATTTCATTTTATATTTGGACAGATTTGTTACGTGACAGCATTAATGAAAGTTTCTTAAGGGTCAATATCATGTTATCTGCATCTCCTGCGCTCCATCAAGCCACTCTTATAATAGCAGTCATCACTCAAAATAATGCACGACTCTATTATCTGTATAGCATGTGTGTAAGACTCTTATACAATTATCAAGTAATAATTTTATGACAAATAAATATTTCAGTGAGTAAAACTGGCTGTCTATAGTAGGCTGTTATGGACTACACAGCATTTTTATATTATTTTTAAAATAATTTTTTTAATGATTATTATTTTAAATTATTGTCCCTGGATCAGTACGATACTCTTGTAATAAAGTAGCGGAGGTAGCAGACATATTTTGAGTATCAGTTCTGGTTGAAAATAAGCGATCTAATCCTGTTTACATGAAATAAGGTTTAAGCTAACGGACCTGTTGCTATGACAGCAGCTCCGGGATGAGCTTCGAAGAACCAAACGATCCAAGATCACGTCAAATCATCAACAATCAAATCCAGCTAACTGAGTTAGCCACGTACGAAGAATGGGCCCCAGACGTGTATAGTCCAGGTACCAGAAAGTAAAAATCCTGCCATGATTTTGGATCTGCCTCTACATCTAGAACAGGTGTTTTCACTAACGAGCTCATCTACCTGGTAGAGGAGCTGGTTTAGTGATGGTTGGAACAGCTGCTGGACAGGATTTCTACTTTCTGGCACCTGGACTATACACCTCTGATACACACACACACACACACACACACACAGACACACATGCACATGCATAATTGGCTATGTTCTTGGGTTAGAAAATGGGGAGTGTGTTCTGTCTCCGACGGTTTCTTGGGTGCCTGGAAGTTGGAGGGTATGCCAACGTTTTACTTGGGTTCTGACATATAAATGTTTTTGAGATACAACTGTTTGCACTATTAAAATTTTGATCCAATGCAGCACACTTATTCTGTTAACCAACAGAATAAAACACTATTTGGTTATTGTTACTTATTGCAGTGCACTGTTATTTTTTGTTCAATATAATACACTACTGTATTTCATTCCACAAACAAGATTTTCAAAATGTTTACATGGTTGAATTTTTGTGTAAGTGCTGTTTTTGATACTTTTGTTGTTGTTGTTTTCGAAGTTAGGATCTCTTGCTTATGATATATGTGCTTGTTAATAAAGTTGTGATTGATCCTTGTAAACTGATGTGCGTCTGTATTTCTCCTTTTATGTCATGGAATATTCAACAGGTCTTGATTAAATGCAATAAAAGATTAGCTAACATATAATAATTGATATAGTTTAAGATTGTTTTTTTTTAAATACATCATCCTTCTTTGTCATGTCAACTATGTTACTTTTGTCAACTATGATACTGAGCTGTCAATTAAGTTACCATTATATTTTTTTATATATATATATATATATATATATATATATATATATATATATATATATATATATATATATATATTTCAATGGTTCTCTAATCTCCAAGTAAACATTTAGAAACTGAGTAGCTGTCAAATATATACCTCAACATAATTTCATCAATAAAATTATCATGAATCAAGCACTTTGGAAACAAAATATACAGACCGTTTACTTCAGTACTTGAAATTTGGGGTTTCAATTGAACAAAATGTGTATTTTCTTAATTAATTGGGTATTTTAATTGAAAAGGTAGGTAAATAGACACATATTCTTCCAAGAGTAATGATTTTTTTAAATGTCTGCCATTTACTTAAAGTTAAAACTTATATGTTTTGTCCATAACATAGTTGACCAAATAATGAGTAAACTTCTTGTTTTTAAAACTAAATATCTGAAATCAATTATCCCTGAGCTTGGCAATTTTTTCCCAGAATTATTCAAACTCAAAATCTCCCACAATTATATATTGACCCTAAACATTAATTGTGGACTATGACCACTTGACTGAGACTGGCAGTAGATGCTGTTTGTTGATTAAAATGTATTTTGTTGACACTTCTATAAAGTGTTGTGACATTTGTATGATCGAATATCAAGATTTCATTCACATAAACATTTTGGAAATAGAACAAATCCACATAAAAGATGGGAGAAAAGCGGAAGATAGTTTATTTGAATTCTGGTGCTCTCTCACGATGGCTCGTGAAGCACACTGTGATAATTTACTTATATGATGTCTAAGTATCTGTCTAGTGTTTTTCAATTGAAAAAAATATGCAGTGGTATGATTAATGACTAAATAGTTTGTAGAAGCCTTCAATACAGTTGGTAAATATTTTTTTATATTTGGAGAGTATTCTTGCCCTTTGTACTTTAAATGATTGTTCTTTTAATTGACTTCAGGCTATGCTACCATTGGGACTTTCTTGCTTACTGTTCTGCCCTTCGCTTCCTATTTCTGTACTTTTCTTACAGTGCAATCGGTTCTGACATCACACAGTGCTCATTCAATAAAAGCACAGCTAAACAGATGAGTTTTGAGTCTAGATTTAAATGTGACAACTGTTTTAGCACATCTGATCTCTTCTGGAAGCTGATTCAAATTGCAGATGGTATAATAACTAAAAGCAGACCCCCTTGTTTTGTGTGAACCCTTGGTATTTCTAACTGACTCGATCCTAGTGATCTGAGTGCTCTGTTAGGTTTATATTGTCACGACCGGCTCAAAGCCGTGACAAATGGGAAGGAGGACATAGTCAGGTTGGTATGTTGCAACAAAGATATTTATTAATATAAATAAAGAACATAAAATAAGAAATCAACAAACCAAAACACGATTCCTTCAAACAAACGAATGCTCCAAGCATCCAACAGAACCGAGTTAAACTAATCATAACCTCAAAATAGCCAAAGCAAAACCAAACAACCAGGAGTTCACACTCCACACCAAACAGAGTTGAAACTATATAGGGAAGGAACAGGTGTACACAATTCTGTTGACGAGCCTTCCAACCACACCCACTGACCGGTCTAAGTGGAAGTAACGAGGGACTCGTCACAATATTCAGTGAAAATATCTGCTATGTATTTAGGTCCTATGCCACTGAGTGATCTATAAAGAAAAAATAAATCCTAATTTAAGCTGCAAGCAGCAATGAACGGGCCCTTGCATCAGGGCGAACGGTGAGAAATATGCATTTAAAGTCGTAAATATAAGTGGAATATGTCAGTGATTTATATGTGTCAATCTTCCTGTTGCCAGCAGGTGGTGCTATCATTATAATGGAATATTGGCCTTCAGATGTGTTCAGGCCAGGACTCTTATCAAACATGTGGAGTTTGGGGAAGATTGAACATTTTATGCTTGAGTTACAACAACTTCTCTTGCTGTGGCGAGACATCAAATTTTATCACGGCGCCATGGACACATCCTTTAACAAAAACTCAAGATCTCCATAATTTAACATTGCACAGGCCTTTAGATTAGACTGACCACAAAAAGTACATTATTGTCGCAGCGTAAAACATGTCACTTCCTGTTGCCAGCAGGTGGCGCTATGACTATAACTGAATATGGGCATGTAGATCTGTTAAGGGCAGAAATCGTATCTAACATGTGAAGTTTGGGGCAGATTGGACATTGTATGTCTGAGTTACAGCAACTTCCTTTTTCATGGCGAAACATCGAAATTTGTCAGGCCTCCACGGACACGCCCTTTAACGAAACCTAATTTTACATCGCAAAGGGCTTAAGATTACACTGACCAGGTTTGGTGTTGATCTGAAAATATCTCTAGGAGTAGTTTGTTAAAGTACAACCCCTGAAAATGGCATAAACAACACTAATTTTGCACAGAAAATTCAAAATAAGCGACTTCCTGTTGGGATTCGGATTTTGTACAAAGATACTTTTTTGTAGGTATTGGTGTGTTACATGTGTGTGCCGATTTTCGAAATGTAAAATAAAATGTAATTGATTTAATTAAATATAGATTAATTCTTGTTGGAGCAAAATAATAAATAAATAAAAAAACAGCCAAGACAAATGAGTTTCCTATTTTATATGTTTTATATTTTATATCCTCAGAATGACTTTTTCATCGGTATGAAAAATTTATTTGACGTCTTTGGAAGCTGCAATTAAAAAAAAACAATACAATTAATGATTCCCTTTTTACGGTCATTTAAAAAAATCACCACGGCAAAACCATTCAAGCTATCCAAAACCCATTCACAATTTAAGTTCCTCAATGTTTTTTCAACATGTAGACAAAGTTTGGTGTGTCAAGTGTACTTCTCATCTGACCACTATGCATTAATTCACAGAATTTTCCCAAAAATCCATATTCAAGTCAAAATAGCCAAGTTCCTGTTGATCGTAGCTGATGACTGTGAATTAGAAAGTTGTCCGTCTTGATAAGACCAACATATGTACTGAGTTTGGTGTCTGTAGCTAAAACTAACCCCCCCACTTTTGACAAAAAGTGGCGCTATAGAGTGCCTCTAGAGTGTCTAGCTATCATTAATACTGATATTTGTTCTGAATTTCGTGAAATTCTATGTTATATGCCTCAAAATCACCTGAGAAGTATTCCAGTTTGACATGTTGCCACGGCAACAATACTTTTAGATATTAATATCCCCCAGCAGATTTATATCGGCTGTGTTTTAACATTATTCTGATGAAGTTTGAAGCAAATCGAGTAATAATAAGATGCTGAATTCAAATCATTTTTAAAATGACACACTTCCTGCTGCCAGTTGGTGGCGCTATAACTTTGACTCCTAATAGTCACATATATGCGATCAACATCATACAACGAATAATCTGATGAAGTTTGATTAAAATCAGGAAATGTATGTGGATGGTATTAGACACTTCCTGTCTCTCATTTATCGCCATAATTTCAACACCTCGCCACGAGCAAACCGTTAGAGATATCAAAAAAACCCTGGCAATTTTTCATCCCCAATGTCTTGAGATCATATTGACCAAGTTTGAAGGCAATCAGGTAAAAAACCTATGACAAGTATATCAAATTCCAGAGCATGCGCTTTTTAAATAACTCTAAATAGCTGACTTCCTGTTGGGCGGAGCTTATGACATGCAATACGCAAGTTGTTCGGCACAATGAGATCTATATGTGTACTGAGTTTCATATTAATACGTGCAAGTATGTGTGAGCTATACATCAACATTTCTGACTGTGTTCCAGGGGGCGCCATAGAGCCCCTGTGCCACGCCCGGGTCCCAGCCTCTGCAGCCTCCTAAATGCCACAGATTCCAAGTGTGTGCAAATTTTCAAGAGTTTTTGAGCATGTTAAGCCCTAACCCTAACCCCAAAAGCCCCCAAAACTTTGACGACAAATATGAATACTAAACCCTAAATTGCCAACTTCCTGTTAGGCGGAGCCTGTGATATGCATGATAATACTTGACACAATTTTGAAATACATAGGCCTACACTTTATTGGCTGAATAACTGGCGTGAATAGAGTGACCACCATTTGTACTGTACAGCAATTTTACCCTTTGTCCCGCCACACGCAAACTGAGCATCTGTCCCGCTTTTTCTTTCAACCCTGCCTAATAAATACAAAAACACGTCCATAGGCGTACTGTTAACTTATGTCCGATAGTTCAGAGGAGAGCAATAAAAGCGTTCAAATGTGTAAGTACATTAGAGCAATACCCACCAATTGAATGATCTCCCTTCTTTCCTCAATTTATTGTCACTTTCTATTAAATTCTTCTACTTCACTAAAATAGTAATCAGAGAACAATCACTTTTGTGATAACAGAAATATTAGTAGCAAAATGGTGCACTAGGCATTGTGCAAAAATAATTCATATTGTACTCTGACCTGAAATGTTAATCTTGACCAGAAAGAAAGACCTGCTCAGCATCCTGCAAGGACAAATTCCGGAGGGCAGCCAGGGAATATATGAAAAACATTAATATAAATATAATGTTATAGCACTACTGAAGCACCAGTATGTAGTTTATACAGTAGCTTTTGTAAGTGCAGGAGCAGGACACAAACAAAGACATTACATGGACCGGCATACCTCCAGAAAAATAACATCACCGACGTACTGCACTTCATCTGTGAAGCTCAATTCTGTTGGTGTCCTATCCAGCACTCCTCTCAGATCAGAAAACAAGATGTCCTACTGTTCCTCACTGTCGGGGTAGACCGGCACCCGGGAAGAGGCTTTCCGTTGAGTACACCCTTATGGACAAACCATGGTAGAAAAACAGTTAAGAAATGTATACTTTTTAAGATAAAGATACAATAATTTGCAGCATACTTAAAAGATACAGCAGTACTACCAAATGCTCCTCAGATCCATGTAACTTTACTATAAAGTTGTTTGTGTGTGTTGCACTAACCAACAGGGACAGGTCACCCTGTCACAGTCCACCAGTCTCTTTTCTTCTGTTTAATATGAAAGATATTTTATACATAAATATGGTAAAACAACTACTATTAAGCCAGTATTCACACTAATTCATTAAGCTGTAGGTAAATCTTACAAATCTTACATCAACCATGCTCGTCATCTGATAAGTTTAATTAGACCCAGAGTGTCGTGATCTGACAAAAGACAGCAGAACCCAGTGATGGATACACTGGACACGATCCCCATCAGTGAACTGATGCTCGTTCTGTTTATGATGAAATGTTCTGACACTGCGTTCAGATGATTTGACACTATAGTGTGATGTCATCAAGTTTAGACAGACCTTTAGCGGAGCGAGGCACGGATGACAACTCTGGCGTCCGGTGTAGACACAGACAGTGACTGCTCTATTTACAAATAAGTTATATAAGAAAAAGACTAATATAAACTAAATCAGCGGCATAATGAGATGGAAATATAGACTATTTTAGACTATTTAGCTCTTAACACCGAGTGGATGGCTAGATGCATGATGGACTAGTATACTGTTTTTTTATCCCTAAAATCACTTAAGTTGTCAGTCAATGAACATCTTTTTTACATAGTGTGCATTTTGTTGATTTTCAAAGGTTTAGCTTAACCGTGCAGGTTTAATTTATTAGTTTCTTGTTTTAGCATAATTAGGCCTAAATAATGGGAATTAAATTATACAGTGCCTCACATTTTACTAAACATGTGTAACCCCTCTCACCCGGGTCCTCTCTGACGCTCCTCGCACTCGCTCCGAGCGGGGCTCGAACCCGGGTCTTCCGGCATGGGGGGGGACGCACTAACATGGAGGCTAAATGGCTACAGCCACTAGCGTCTGTCGCTAGTGCGTCTCTTGAGATCGGGGAATGAGGTTTACCTGCACAGCACTACTCGCTGGCCTCCGTTACACTCACCCCCCTAAACCTCACTCCCATCCGGGTCATGGCACCAATGTAACCCTTCTCTCCCGGGTCCTCTCTGACGCTCCTCGCACTCGCTCCGAGCGGGGCTCGAACCCGGGTCTTCCGGCATGGGAGGCGGACGCACTAACATGGAGGCTAAATGGCTACAGCCACTAACGTCTGTCGCTAGTGCGTCTCTTGAGATCGGGGAGTGAGGTTTACCTGCACAGCACTACTCGCTGGCCCCGTTACACTCACCCCCCTAAACCTCACTCCCATCCGGGTCACGGCACCAATGTAACCCCTCTCACCCGGGTCCTCTCTGACGCTCCTCACACTCGCTCCGAGCGGGGCTCGAACCCGGGTCAGACAAATGTCTTTTTCCCAATAAGTTATCTGTCAAAATAAAGAATAGGTAACGAATAACAAAAATAAATGTTTTATTAAGAGGTATTTTTTAAAATATAACTTATAGGCCTAATATATAATATATATATGAAAATATAATATTAAAATATAGGCCTAATATATGAAGATATTGACATTATGCATATTAATCCATGTAGCCTACCCCCCTAAAATACGCTACCACTAGTTTGGTAGCCTATTTTATAATTAATGATCCGATGCAAAGTAAACCACAATTTCTTTTGAATAATATAACACATAATTAATATAATATAAATAATACTGCACACCTTTTAAATGTATCATATCTAAAATATGGTTTAATACCATGTAGCTTACAGAAATTATAAGCACAGGTTCAGGCACAGGCTTGACATTTATCCTGCTTGAATTTGTTCTAAGAAATGCACATAACTTCATAAGTACCAAACTTTCATTTTCCGTGACTAAAGCCATCAAATGTAACAGAAACGAGGAAAACCTGACGTCTATTTGTGAAAATGTGCTTTGATGCGCTTGTTTGATAACTTGTGGTTAAAGTGCCACTCAGCAGTCAAAGGCTTTAAATGTACTTTACCGCCGCGGCGGCTGAACCGGCATTTTGGATGTCTACCTACTGTATGTAAAAAAAAAAAAAGTGAAAAGTGAAGTGACATTCAGCCAAGTATGGTGACCCATACTCAGAATTTGTGCTCTGCATTTAACCCATCCGAAATGCACACACACAGAGCAGTGAACACACACACTGTGAGCACACACCCGGAGCAGTGGGCAGCCATTTATGCTGCGGCGCCCGGGGAGCAGTTGGGGGTTCGATGCTTTGCTATTTGGTATTGTAGGTGTAGAGAGAGCTGTTCATGCACTACCCCCACCCACAATTCCGTCCGGCCCGAGACTAGAACTCACAACCCTTCGATTGGGAGTCCAACCCTCTAACCATTAGGCCACGACTTCCCAAAAAAAAATTGAAGGAGAGCAACACAGATTTACAGCATTCAGTGTTGTAACAAATGGAAATAACACTTACATTTCATTTAAGACTGGTGAGTAAAGCACAAACAACTTTGACCCACTGATTAAACAACTGTAAAATCAACAAACCAACAACAACAGCAAAAAAAATCAATCACGGAAAAACTCTAAAGAGTGAAGTTTGAGGGTCATAAAAAGCCATCTGTTTGGACACCCCCTCCCTGTACAGCCCAGTGTGACCTTACGTGTTTTTGGAATTTTGGTGGGAGGGAAAAAGTGTTTTTGTGATGTGCTTTTCAACTTTAAAATGTGAAAACATGAAAATAATATAAGGGACGTTTTTATTAAGGTTTTAAATTCAACGCATTTCAAGAAAAAGGTTATAAACATAAACGAAAGGGAAACAATGTAATTATCTTTTTTTTTTACTCTGAAAAGAGTAAAAAAGGTGTTAAAGTTGTTACAAATTAAATAAAAAGAAAACTAGGTTGCTGGTTATTTATCTAAAACAACTAAACAAGTCAAAACTATCAGATACGTTAATTAAGCAACACACGAGAGCTTGTAGCATTACAATTTAAAAAGGTGTTTTGTTTCTAGCTAGAAAAGAAAACTAGGTTACAGAGTTTATAGCATTTGTACCTTACCTCAAACTAAAAAAGAAGCGAACGTAAAGCAACTATACAAACCAGAAAAATTGGCGTTTGTCACGCCGGGTGAGAAGTTAAAGGAGCCGTATGTAGGATTGTGGCCTAAACTGGTACTGCAATCACTATAAAAATACTGCAGAGCGGTGTATCCCCTCCCCCTCCCCCCTGACTCGAGGTTGCCAGATAAGCTGCAGGATTCAGCAGAAACGTAGGCTGCTTCATTGAGCTTCCAATGGCAGGTGACGAACAGACATACACAGTAAGTTTTTCTGTTAATTATGTTTATGCTTCATGAGAGATATTTTGATAAGTAATTATGTATTTAAAAAATTAATTGTCATTAATTAAATATAATCATAAAGATTTATGCTTGTATGTGACAGTATAATCGTAAAGATTTATGCTCGTATGTGACAGTATAATCGTAAAGATGTATGCTCGTACATGACAGACAGAATCAGAATCTGAATCAGAATGAGCTTTATTGCCAGGTATGTACACATACGAGGAATTTGTTTTCGTGACAGAAGCTCCGCAGTACAACAGAATGACAGCGACAGAACATAAAACACATAATAAAAGAATAAAAAATACAAATAAGTAGATAGTGAATAACAATATACAAATGACAATTGTAGGCAGGTATATTACAAAATGAAGTTATGTATGTACATATATATTGTGTGCAAAATTTAAGTGTATACTAAGTATGTGTGTTAGATAAATAAAGTGTGTGTGTATATAAATATAAAGTGTAGTGTGTCCGCCGTTATTATAAGCTGTTCATAAGATGGATTGCCTGAGGGAAGAAACTGGTCCTGTGTCTGGTCGTTCTAGTGCTCAGTGCTCTGTAGCGTCGACCAGATGGCAACAGTTCAAAGAGGGAGTGTGCTGGATGTGAGGGGTCCAGAGTGATTTTGACAGCCCTTTTTCTCACTCTGGATAAGTACAGTTCTTGAATAGATGGGAGGGTTGAACCGATGATTCGCTCAGCAGTCCGGACTACTCTCTGTAGTCTTCTGAGGTCAGATTTAGAAGCTGAGCTGAACCAGACAGTTACTGAAGTGCAGAGGATGGATTCAATGATGGTGGAGTAGAACTGTTTCAGCAGCTCCTGTGGCAGGTTAAACTTCCTCAGCTGGCGGAGAAAGTACAACCTCTGCTGGGCCTTTTTCACAATGGAGTCAATGTGAATGTCCCACTTCAGGTCCTGAGAGATAGTGGTGCCCAGGAACCTGAATGACTCCACTGCAGTCACAGTGCTGTTCATGATGGTGAGTGGGGGGAGTGCAGGGGGGTTTCTCCTGAAGTCCACGATCATCTCCACTGTTTTGAGTGTGTTAAGCTCCAGGTTGTTGAGACTGCACCAGACAGCCAGCTCTTTTACCTCCTGTCTGTAAGCAGACTCGTCACCGTCCTGAATGAGGGCGATGAGTGTGGTGTCGTCTGCAAACTTCAGGAGCTTGACAGAGGGGTCCTTAGATGTGCAATCGTTGGTGTACAGGGAGAAGAGCAGTGGGGAGAGAACACAGCCCTGGGGAGCTCCGGTGCTGATTGTACGGGTGCTGGATGTGTATTTTCCCAGCCTCACTAGCTGCTGCCTGTCTGTCAGGAAGCTGTTGATCCACTGACAGATGGAGGTGGGCACGGAGAGCTGAGATAGTTTGGGCAGGAGGAGGTTTGGGATGATCGTGTTGAAGGCCGAGCTGAAGTCCACAAACAGGATCCTCACATAAGTCCCCGGTCTGTCTAGGTGTTGCAGAAAATAATGCAGTCCAATGTTTACTGCATCGTCCACAGACCTGTTTGCTCTGTAGGCAAACTGAAGAGGATCCAGCAAGGGTCCAGTGATGTCCTTCAGGTGGCCCAGCACCAGTTTTTCAAATGACTTCATGACTACAGACGTTAGAGCCACAGGCCTGTAGTCATTTAGTCCTGTAATTTTGGGTTTCTTAGGGATGGGGATGATGGTGGAACGTTTGAGGCATGAAGGGACTTCGCACAGCTCCAGCGATCGGTTGAAGATCTGTGTGAAGATGGGGGCCAGCTGGTCAGCACAGGATTTCAGACAGGCTGGTGTAACACAATCTGGGCCTGGTGCTTTTTTCCTTTTCTGCTTCCGGAAGACCTGGCGCACCGCATCCTCGCTGATCTGAATTGCAGGTGTGGGGGAGAGGGGGGATGCAGGAGGTGAGAATGGTGAGAGTGCTTGATTGGAGAGGTGTTCAGGATGGGTTGCAGGAGCTGTTAATGGTGTGAACGGTAGTTTGGAGAGGCATTCAGGGCTGGTTGCAGGAGTTGTGAAGGGTGTGAATGGTTGTGTGGGGAGGCGTTCAGGGCAGGTGATGGGTGTTCTTTCAAACCTGCAGTAAAACTCGTTCAGATCGTCTGCCAGTCGTTGATTCTCTACAGTGCTGGGGGGTGGTGTCTTGTAATTGGTGATCTTCTTTAGACTTTTCCATACTGATGCGGAGTCCTTATTTTTTCAGAATAATTCCTCTTTGCCACTTTGATCTCCTTTTCCAATGTGTATTTAGCCGGTACGGTAACTGTAACTGTTACAGTTAACTGTAACGGTAACTGTTAGTCTAACTTGTAATGTTATTTATCTGTCATTAATGTAAGTACAAGCACGAGCCTGTCACTGTTTAACCAATATCAAAGATACAGCTATTCATTTAGCTGATGCTATAAGTGAAAGTGGCCAGGTGTATTTTTTTAACTTACCCTGCAGCACACGTGCATAACGCTAAAATATGTGATGTGAAAGATTACATGACTTTCTATTATTTTTGGCTGTAGAACTTGCATGAAAAACAAGTAGGATACAAAACGTTCCAAATGGCCCAAATTTTTCACATCATAGGCTACACTGTGCTTTTCATTAGTGTTATGGACATTGGAAAAAGTAATTTTTCCTTGGAATTGTACCTACTGTGGTGCTTCCAAACCATCACTACCATAGTACATAGCCTAAAAGGTAGAGAATGTTTATTTTGAGTTAGCACTTGTACTGCTCTCACTTGTTGCAGCCTGATTTAGACCTCAGTTATGAGGAGCCCGCTGTCCTAATTGAGGCTGATGAGAGCTGGGAAGGTGAGAGGAGGCGCAGACAATGGAAAAGAAGAGCAAAAGGGAGAGGGACAAGAGTAGAGCGTGCAGTCTTGGTCCAGGAGACACAGAGCAGAGAGAAGGAGAGAATTTAGAGGGAGGAGATGGACCAGGTGGAAGAGGCCAGAGAGCTGGAAGAAGAGAGTGCAGATGTTTCAGGTGGAAAAGGAGAGAGTGTGGGCCCTGCACCAGGTGACAGAGGCCAGAGAGGTGGAAGAGGCCAGATGGGTGGAAGAGGCCAGAGAGGTGGAAGAGGTCAGAGCGGTGGAAGAGGCCAGAGAGGTGGAAGAGGCCAGAGAGGTGGAAGAGGCCAGAGAGGTGGAAGAGGTCAGAGCGGTGGAAGAGGCCAGAGAGGTGGAAGAGAGAGAATGCAGATGTTTCAGGTGGAAAACGAGAGAGTGTGGGCCCTGCACCAGGTGACAGAGGCCAGAGAGGTGGAAGAGGCCAGAGGGGTGGAAGAGGCCAGAGAGGTGGAAGAGGTCAGAGCGGTGGAAGAGGTCAGAGCGGTGGAAGAGGCCAGAGAGGTGGAAGAGGTCAGAGCGGTGGAAGAGGCCAGAGAGGTGGAAGAGAGAGAGTGCAGATGTTTCAGGTGGAAAAGGAGAGAGTGTGGGCCCTGCACCAGGTGACAGAGGCCAGAGAGGTGGAAGAGGCCAGAGAGGTGGAAGAGAGAGAGTGCAGATGTTTCAGGTGGAAAAGGAGAGAGTGTGGGCCCTGCACCAGGTGACAGAGGCCAGAGAGGTGGAAGAGGCCAGAGGGGTGGAAGAGGCCAGAGAGGTGGAAGAGGTCAGAGCGGTGGAAGAGGCCAGAGAGGTGGAAGAGGTCAGAGCGGTGGAAGAGGCCAGAGAGGTGGAAGAGAGAGAGTGCAGATGTTTCAGGTGGAAAAGGAGAGAGTGTGGGCCCTGCACCAGGTGACAGAGGCCAGAGAGGTGGAAGAGGCCAGAGGGGTGGAAGAGGCCAGAGAGGTGGAAGAGGTCAGAGCGGTGGAAGAGGCCAGAGAGGTGACAGAGGCCAGAGAGGTGGAAGAGGCCAGAGAGGTGGAAGAGAGAGAGTGCAGATGTTTCAGGTGGAAAAGGAGAGAGTGTGGGCCCTGCACCAGGTGACAGAGGCCAGAGAGGTGGAAGAGGCCAGAGGGGTGGAAGAGGCCAGAGAGGTGGAAGAGGTCAGAGCGGTGGAAGAGGCCAGAGAGGTGGAAGAGGTCAGAGCGGTGGAAGAGGCCAGAGAGGTGGAAGAGAGAGAGTGCAGATGTTTCAGGTGGAAAAGGAGAGAGTGTGGGCCCTGCACCAGGTGACAGAGGCCAGAGAGGTGGAAGAGGCCAGAGGGGTGGAAGAGGCCAGAGAGGTGGAAGAGGTCAGAGCGGTGGAAGAGGCCAGAGAGGTGGAAGAGGTCAGAGCGGTGGAAGAGGCCAGAGAGGTGGAAGAGAGAGAGTGCAGATGTTTCAGGTGGAAAAGGAGAGAGTGTGGGCCCTGCACCAGGTGACAGAGGCCAGAGAGGTGGAAGAGGCCAGAGGGGTGGAAGAGGCCAGAGAGGTGGAAGAGGTCAGAGAGGTGGAAGAGGAGATAATGCAGGTCCAAGTACTGGAGTTGGCAGCAGAGGAAGGAGAGGGAAAGGAGGCAGAGATGCAGAGGAAGAGAACAGAGTTCAGATGATCCAAATTGACCGAAGGGTCCGGACAGAGGTTTGTTTCCAGAATATGCTACACAATTGATAGACTCTAGTAAAATTATGGCTTGTGATAAGTAGTCACCATTTGAATCAATGTTAGCATCTTTGTTATTTTTAATCAAATGTAAATAACACATTTTCTATTATGGTTTGTTTACTTAGGCACTCATTCAGGGCATGAGTGAAGTGAGGCTACGAGCACTAGCAACCCAGGTCTTCACCCGGAATCCTGGATTAGTTTTTGATGCACTTTCTCCATTGGACAGCACAACCCCATCTAACGCTGCTCTTCCATGGTGCACCTGTGGGAACTGCAGGGAAATGGCCACAGACGCTGAAAGGAAATGCTGTGGCCAGGGGCCTGACTACTGCATCAGCAAATTGGCACATTTTGATCTGTATTGTCTGGAAGATGGTTATTTGCGTATTCACAGAGATTACAGAAATGATATGTTGGTGGTAGCTGAAGTTATAGAGCCAGGAGATGATAACAGACAATTTAGGTATGCTGCTTATCGTCAATACATCTTTTGGCAGCATGGGTCACTGGGTCTGGGTAACCGTCGTGTTATTCCCAGCTGCTGTATATGGAAAATAAGGGACAAATACTCTGACCCCCAAGGCCAGTACACTGGCTTTGTATCCACCATTTGATACCATTCTAACGTGAACAGTTAAATTCAAGTTATTTATTGTTGTATATATGGTTTTACAAATTGTTTTTTGATTTGTTCTGTTTTTTGGTTTGTTTGTTTGTAAAGAGCCTTCCTCATTTTTTCAATAAAAAAAGTTTATTTAGAATAACAATACTATGCTTTTTACAATGTAGAGAAACAGTATATAAAATATTATGATGATAAATGGTACAGTATAAATAGAAAACTAGACTCAGCTGCTCTGTACTGTTGAAACTTTTAGTCTGAAATTGTTGATAAGCAGCTTGTGACACAAAAGTTTACATGGCCATGAACATGGTCAGGGTTGTGAGGCTCTGGAAACTGGGCTTCACAGGTCTTTAGTCTAGAATGTTGACACTGAGGAGAGCAAAATAAAACCTGAAGTTAGTTTATTTCAAACTTGGAAGTGTTATGCATGACATCTGAATTGGTGTGTGGCATGTAGCCCAAGGTGCAATATAAATAAATTGGCATTCAACCTACCAAGGCCTCTCCTGACTTGGGTGTGCAGGAGTTCCTCAATGGTTGGTGCCGGCACAGGGGGAAGTGGGCCGTACCTTCTGGGGTCATAGAATTTCGCCCAGTCTCCCTTTTGTCCACAGTGATGACAGAGATGATTTCCCTGGATTCGTTCTCCATGGCAGTGTATACAGTACTGGGCGCAATGTCCAGGACTGTCCATTCTTCCATCCGCTATTCAATTTGTAAACAAGAATCAATGATTTACACAGAACATAAAATTTACATATTAACATACTGTAACATAAATGAATAAAAAAATGTTTACCTACTATTACCACATCTCTGTCTTTTAGGCGATTTATTGCCTCAGCCCTCCTCTCCTCCCAAAACTCCTTCACAGTGTCTACACCGTATGCGTCCTGAATTGTGAAAAATTAAGTACGGTCCACCATCCCCATGTTCATAAACTGGAACAGAAGCGAGACTTTGGTGTAGTTGCTTCCGGAGAGTAGTATGTTGCTTGCCAACATAAAGTCCCCTGCTAGCATCCCGTACCTCAAAGTGGGCTGTGAGCTCCATCTCCATACAGTGTGGCCAACAAGGCAGGTCTGACAATAAATGGGACACAACTTAGGCTATTTAGCATTATCAAATACAAACATAGAATTGCTTCCACTAAGTGGAACTACAACTCAGGAAGCTTGATTGAGTTTCACAAAACCACTGTCAACGTATTGACATTGCCTCCAACACCAATCTACACTTATTTGCAATGTAGTATGATTACAACACATACCCATTCCATGACGCTTGCAGTACCCCTGCGTGTAATGGAAAGTTCAAATGGAGGGCGACACTGACACTCCATTTTACTGACGTCACATGTGTATGGGCACTTTTGGACTGGAAGCACAAGTAATGTTGCAAGCTGCCTCAAACAGTCCTCATAAGTGATGGAGGCCCGTTTCCCGATTAGTTCATCTTCAGTCATGACCTCCAGTGTGAGATACTACAGGGACCAGAAAATATCAAAAAATCTTACATCTTTTATTTTTATGTTTACATATTTCATTATGTGAAATATGTAAACATGAAATATGTTCATTACATATTCATCATTTTATGTTTACATATTTCAATACATGTAATGTATTGTGAATAATCTTAGAGGATCCATGTACTTTTTTTTTAAAGTACATTTTCTATAACATTTCTTATCATTTGGCATATTAGGAAGCCTGAGAGGCTTTATCTACCTTTCCTCCAGAACCTCAGAGGCATCCATGGTGCGCTCATCATCTTCCAGTCTTTCCTCAATAGGCGACAGGTCCTCTCTGTAAATGGTGTAGCTGTTTAAGACCCAAATTGTTTCAAAATATGCAATGAAAATAAAAAAAATATATAAAAGTGGTACTGACTACTGACCGATTTGAAAGTGTTTCAGATGATGCACATACAATACTAGAAAGTGATGGTGCAGTCAGGTGGTGCTTCTTCAAGTTTCTCTTACTGGGTGTTGAGGTGCTGGGGCCATAATAGCTGAAGAGATAAGCGTTCTGAGAAAATCTGAGAAAAAAAAAGATAATAGTACAACAAAACAAAAAACATATAAACAACAAAATAAAAATTCCTTATTTTTCAATACGAAAAAAAAAATCGATTTACAAGTACTAAAGTAGGCTAACAAATAACCAAAACATTTTCCACAGCAATTGCGGGATAAATTCAATATCACCAATGGCTATCACAGGGATGTTTTCAGTTCCATCAGAAAATATTGTTAGAGTAACTAAATTACATTAGCAATGGTCATACAGGTCAACTTGCAGCAGTTGTCATTTAGTCCACGATATACGTGAAGAACAAATGACGAATCATTTTTACTGAGGTAACATTAGGCTACTGTCTCGATTATGTTTCAAATTGCCATAATGGGCGTGCTAATGTTGTTTCTTCTCCGTTTTCAGCCGTCTCCATCGTTCAAAAGCATCTCCAATACAAATTCTGGTTTTATTTCGGACTTTGTCACGACGAATTTCGGAATTATAACGAGGTCTTATTGATTTAGTAACATTAGACATTTTTATCCGACTGGAGTTAGAGTAAGTTACAGCAAAGCTGGCAAAAAGCCAGGTAGGTTGAATGCCAATTTATTTATGTTTTATTAACCCCTAGATCTTTCAAGCATCAATGCAAACATGCCATTCAAACACACGTGCCTTGATTTTTCAAGCCTCAATACAAACACACACACACACACACACACAAATATACAAAGATATATATATATAAACAAAGATGTAGTGGTGCGAGCATATCAGTTAGACATCAAGCGATTGTAAAACATCTAATAGTTTTGAAGGCTTGCAACTTGATTGTGAAACTAACTAATTTCAAGGGACCTGTCTAATTTAACCGCCAAAAAACCCATCCAAAGACCCAATGTTCGTTTTAACAAGACAGAGTGTGGTATATAGGATATTTTTAGTTTTATTTCAATTACATTTATTATTTTTATTCACAAGGTGATTTTTCAAGCATCAATGCAAACACACACACACACACACACACACTTATGATATATACCTAATACAAAGAAATAAATTAAGATCTTTCCAATGTAAGACGGAATAAATTTTAAACGCAAACGATTCACAATACTTCGGGGGAGAAACACTAAACAGATATCATCGCAAAGGCCAGACGGTCTCTGGCTTAGATCATGACGGTAACAGAAACCCTCAGTCAAGCTGTAAAAAAACATACACATAATCGAAAGGTTGTGAGTTCGAGTCTCGGGCCGGCAGGAATTGTAGGTGGGGGGAGTGCATGTACAGTGCTCTCTCCACCCTCAATACCACGACTTAGGTGCCCTTGAGCAAGGCATCAAACCCCCAACTGCTCCCCGGGCGCCGCAGCATAAATGGCTGCCCACTGCTCCGGGTGTGTATTCACAGTGTGTGTGTGTGTGTGTGTTCACTGCTCTGTGTGTGTGCACTTCGGATGGGTTAAATGCAGAGCACAAATTCTGAGTATGGGTCACCATACTTGGCTGAATGTCACGCCACGTCACTTTTTAAATTTTTTTTATTAAAGATTTATGTTATTAGGGCCCCCTCTACTGAAGTTTATCAGATTTTAGAGGTGTTCTCAAGAGAACTAAAACCTTTAAATACTAAAAGTTTTGTCATGCTCACTACCTGCAAATTATCTTCAAGAAATGCTACATTACATTACTTTTTCTCAATAAGTTAAAAGTGACAGGTTCACATGAAATGATGACCAGATAAATAATATGATTAATAATGTTTTTTGTTTTTTTTTGACAGATGAGCATGCTGTTTCTGACAGTCAAGCGGTGATAATGCCCGAAGTGATTTGATGGTAAACACATGGGATCAAGCATTCTTCAGCGGTTCGGAAAGCGAGGTGGAGACGAGGAGTTACCTCACGAAAATCCTCAGGAAATGTTCTGTGAATTTGACTTAAATAGAAGACTTGATTATGATATGCTTCGCCGTGTTAATCGGCAGTTTGATATACTTGTCGATTTGAGCGGTCAAACGTTGTCCTAACGGGGTGCAGAAGAGATCGTTGCTAGCACAACAATGTGATGTGGTGTCGATTTTGAGGAACATTATAGCGTGTCAGCAACAGTGCAACGAATCCTTACGTCACACGGCTCAATTTTGGAGAAGTTGCCACGAACAGCTATATGTTGAATTTCGGCAGTTTCAACAGCACATGAGTAGGGTTCCGGCAGAAATCCACCAGGTACAAATCGAACAAAATGTATCTGTTAATGCCCTTACACTGATCACAGAACGTTTAAATCTTATACAAAGAATGTTAACAGATTTGTACGATTGTGTGATGAGAGGTCGACCTTGATATGTACTGAATTGTTGCTTTTTTTTTTTTTCTTTTTTTTTTTACACCGATTCGTTATTACCACCAGATATTTTTTACATTAATTATTGTTTGTTATTGACAACGAGTCATTATTTCTTACATTTATTATTGTTTTGTTCTTGGCAGTGAATTATCATTATCATTACCCACTGAGCAAAAGTACGTCTAAACTACGTCTTTTCGACGTCTTTGTCGGATGTTGAAATTACGTCCCCTGAAGAGCCAGAAGGAAAGTTTTTATGACGTCTTTTTTCAACGTCTTTTCGACGTCCAATATCGACGTACACAGGACGTCTCTAGGAGGTTAAAACTGAGTTCAGATTTCTGGACAAAATAAACACTCTTAGGCTGCATTCAATTAAATCTCATTTTTTTTCCCATGCAATTTATCTTTCTACTTGTAAAAACTTAAAGAAACAATAACATAAAAATAAAATACATTTCACTCATTATACAGTGGATAACAATTAACAACAAACAATTTAGTTTAGTTGGGTCCACACATTATGTTCACCTGTTGGAGCTTCACTTTTTAAGCTTTTTCATTTTTATTAAAACTGCAATTAGCATAAAATTCTTAAATATGGTATTCTTTATTCATGCAATAGTCAAGTGTTTGTGTGCCAAAATATTATCTGCATGCACTATAATAATATTAATAATAATAATAATAATAAAAACACAATATACTACAATGCAAGAGTTTTTGATCTGGGGTTCAGGACCAAAGCAAATGGGTCCACAAAATATTTTATACCATATCTTCCAGACTCCAAGTCATATTTTTGAATCTTCTGAGATGTGCTGAATTATTCCAAAGTAACTTATATAATGCATGTAATGTCAAAAAGCCTAAGCACAACGTAAACATAAAAGTGGGCACTTAAAAGTTTCTATAAATATAGTTCTCACTCTCTCAATTCTGTCTGTACACAGTAGCATTGTCTGTACCTCTGTGTTTTCTACATTTCAGGATGAGGTTCACAGAAACTGAGATAGCAAGTGTTTTTTTTTTTTTTTGGTTTCTTTATTTAACAAAAGATATACTGCTTGTAACTAATGGCACTAGAATTAGTTTATTTTATACATAGGCCTAAATATTTTTATTTTTGTTCTGTTTTGAATAGATGATTTGAAATTGAGGGAAAATAAAATATTTACAGTGTTTATAGTTTTTAAGTTTCTTTACATTTGTTTTATTTATCAGTATTTAAATTATTTCGGAAATTAATAGTAAAATGTTTCTTATACACCGACAACTTATGTGTTTTTTCCTGACCTGGTGCAACTTAGCCCTATATTGTGTTGTATTAAACAAATGTATTATTTAAAAATTGGGGATATTTAAATGAATAAATAAAACAATCATATTATGTTCATTATACTCCAACCCACAATAATTTTAAACTTTAAAATCTTGTAATTCTGAGGGTGTCCTTGAAAAATCTTATCTGCAAGGGGTCCCTGGCTCCAAAATGTTGTAAATGTCCTGTGCTAGTGGACAGGCATCCATATACAGCAGAGACTAGTGAGGAGGAACTGTCCTATCGTCACAACAGATCTCTGTCTTCACCAACTGCCCTGAAACATGAAATATAATATAAATTATTATCATAAATATAAACATAGCTTCACAATTCTCATTTTTACCTCTGTGGTGAAGATATGATCAGAAAATTCTGCCAGACTGATTTTTTGTCTTTAGTAAATCATTTCAAAACGTGATTTTAAAAAATTATTTTAACATTTAAATTGCCTAATTTCACAGGATCGCGTGAGCATCCAGGATACACCACAAAGGCCGTTTTAATACAAGAACGAACCCTTCACACAAGACAAAGTTTTGAAAATCTTACATTATTGTTAATGTAGTGACAGAATGTATTTGTATTTGCCAGTAACGTTCCTAAAACAAACTCAGTAGTGTTAACGTTACCAGTAGAGTGTGTAGATTATGAATCAGAAGTTAAACTTTTTTTGTTGCTGTTCCCGTCCTGAAAAGTAGAAAAAATATAAACAAAATAACAAAACCGTTGCTTTTATTTGATCAAGTAAAATTACGGTCACCTGTTTTAGTGACCAATTTTAATAATCAAGTTAAAAAGAATCATCATAATTTTAACTCAGACTGTAAATTGAACCACCTAAAATAAACCAACAGGGATATGTACAATTACAAACAGAATTTGAAAATATATAATCTTTCTAATCCAAATAAATAATTTTAAATATTAATCTGAAGTGAAATTTAACATTAGATTGATAAAATGACGAATAAAAGCACATTTATGCTTACCTTTGGCTCAACACCAGTAGTCAGATGTTACTGTTTGAATTTCAAAGTAACGTTAACGTTAATTAGCTTCGTCCCATTGTGAAGGTCCTTCATTAGTCAGGTATCTCTGTAGGTTTATAAAGTGTCCTCATCGTAGAAATAAATAAATTAAAGGATGGCGGTAGTTATATCCTCAGTCTTTCGTAATAAATTGATGTTTTTTGTTTTTTTTCACTCTTCAGAAGATGATCAGAGGTCATTAAGACCCAGATATGATTTTCAAAACAATACACAACAGTTATGTGAAATTATTAACAATCATTTACAGATGTTACCGTCTGTTACCAACACGAATGGTTGGGTGCAGCTATAAACAGCGATGATCAGGTCGAAGAAGGCCTATCTAATAACGACCGCTCAGCTCCAGATATCGGTCTCAGTCAGACTTACATAGACAGACTAGTGAGAGAAGGAGGTAGTGTGGGTGATTTTACGATTGTCCCAAGACCTCGATTTAATGGTTTAGAGATTTGCAGAACTTTACATTTTCGTGAAATAGCAACAGATGATTTTGCAGCTTATAATATATTTTTTGCACGATATTTTGAATTAGATTGTATAGTTTTCCAGATTATTAGCTGATGAGTTTTTTTTTTCTTCCACATATCTCTGCAAGGTGCAAGTCTCCCCACTGATATTAATGCAGTTCTAACGCCTGATAACAATCACAACGTTAATGTATTTGTAGGCCAAATCGAACAAGCCATTCAAAGCAATACGGATGTGGGTTTTGATACCGCTTTAGAGTTATTTATCTCTGTAGCGCGAAACAAACAAGGTGGTGGTCGTAGGAAGTTGGCAGACCTGGCTCATAATCAGGTCATACAGAAAAATAGAATGCATTTGTTCACCTCCAAAAATTTTTGCAGACAATGTGTTTTAGCATGTGCATAGCTCAATTTTAAAATCCTCAATATAAAAATATGGATGAAATGCATTGCATTAAGGACTCACATGCAAGACATTGCATTTGTACCAGCATGAAGATCATTTTTTAAGGGATAAGGCAATATAATGATTGTTTGAGATACTGTAGATCTGATTTCTGTTAAGAAATGCATAAACAAACACAAAGTGACGGTTCGAGGTCTCAGTGTGATCTCATAAAATAATGTGACAAATGTTACAGACAGTACAGAATAAAATGGTCCAGTGATAAACCATTTATTATTATTTATTTATCGCCCACAATTCTTGGGGTTTCGACTCTTTTATATTGCTCCAAGGCTGTAGACTTGTTTACACGTACTACCAAGACTTTAAACAGAGATACATCGACAACTATAGTTTCTTGTCGATGAAATTGTCAAAAATTACCTCTGCTTTAAACCTAAACACCAGCGAAAAAGGTTTCATCATTTTAATCTCTTGCAAAATGCAAACTATATTGGCTCGTATCTGTCAAAAGAATATTATGGATATCAGTCTGACGCTGAATGTGCAAATTTGCAGGAGAGGTGTTTGACTTCAAAAAGCAACTAGCTTTGTACTGCACGAATGACGATGTTTTGCTACGTGAAGGATGTATGAAATACAGAACAGAGTTTACAGAATGTACACACGTAGACCCTTTCGGATGTATAACGTTAACCAGATGTGCTATGAAAGTGTTCAAAATGCTTTTTTTAACCTGTGTGAAAAGTCCATGTTGTGTTTACTTGTGTTATCATTGATTATTTATTTCATGGTCACTCTAAGTGCTAATATTGCCCACAACCCATTGCGTGCGGGAGGGAGGAGCTTTGCGATCAATGGCTTTGCGGTGATGTAAACATGGCAGCCGGATGCTGCAACGGAGATGAGCCCTCAGCTTTTAAGTGTAAGAATTCTAATGTTATTAAAGGTTTAATAACTAATTAAAGTTGTATTTTATTTCGTTACACACATTGCACATGAACGTCAGAACCAGCCGCCTCACAAACGACCTGCGTTTGGTTCTACGACGACACAGCCCTGCTTCTTCATTCCTCAACTTGGTAGAAGAACACATTGTAAAATGTATTGTGAAAAAAATGATGACAAAAAAAGATGGGAATAGTAAATACAATTTTACTGGACATAAAGAATGAATGAAACGTTAACAGTTGTGGTGTGCGTAACTAGGCAACCAGGCTGTCGTTCACGTTGCATGACGTCATCGAAGTATGTCCCAGAACGTGCATACTCTTTTGCTACACACTCAAAAGTATGTACTTTTTTTGTGAGGATAAGTAGGTTGTAGTATAAGTAGGCGATTTGGGACTCAACGAGAGAGAACTGCTGTGAGTTGCTTCTGTGGCAGCTCCACATTAAAAGACAAAAATATGGGTTTCATATTGAGTGCAAGACGATGTATGTTAGGGATTGCACACAGTGGACTCTAACTGATTTTTAGAGTGTGTTTTCTATTCATATTTCGGAGTATTTTGATAGTTTAATTTCTGTGTGCATGAACTCCATAATCTTTTAATGTGCTCATTTTTCCATGTGCTTTCTAATCGAGTGAAATCTTTTCTCGAACAGATGGAGCTGCATTATATCTTAGTTAGACTCACTATTCTGTCCTTTGTGCAGGTAATTGTTGTCATAGCATATAAGAATTTACAGTGTTAAGAAAATGTTGTATTTTGGTAGTGCACTCAGTTCACTGTTTTATTAAATGTTTCCCATTAATTTTATTCTACGTTTAACATAAAATAGATGATTAATTTGTACTCACAAAACATTACATTTAAGAAGAGAAAAAGAAAGTAAAGCCATGTTGTGTTAGAAAAGTTTGTATAATTTCCTGGAGAAATTACATTTCTGAATTTGTCTTATTTTTATTTGTTGTTTTGTTAAATACAACAAATGTGAGTCCTAGGCTCCTACAGCCTTGTGAGCAGTTGATAATAGACGGATTATTGTGTTAATAATTTGCCATCAGTTGGTTATGTTATATTAATGTTTCAGCAATCATACAACCATCGATTGACTTGGGTTAGGATAGACCTTTCTCTAATATATTAAACAGTTTGTTATCATACAGATTGAAAGCCTGAACAATCTCTCTTAGAGATGAAACAACTAATCGATTTAATCGATTAAAATCGATTATTAAAATAGTTGTCAACTAATTTAGTCATCGATAGTTGCTAAACAACTTTTATTTGTTCATTTTGTGCATATTTTAAATCTGCGCTGACCAAAGTGTGGCAGTAATGAGCAGGTTGTGCTCAGCCAGTACAGCAGGAGAAGTAGCGAATAGCCAATAGCTGGCCTCGTTTTATGTCACGTGTTTCCCGAACTGCGTCTGCAGCATTCAGCGAGATGGTGGAGACAGAAGGCAGTGAGTGGAGTAAGCTCGAGAAAGAAAAAGAAAAAAGCAGAAGATTAAACTAATCGAACGAAGTCATCCAAAGTGTGGGAGCACTTTACCCTGAGCCTTCAAAACAGAAGAGTAACCTGTAAACTCTGCACTACTGAACTGTTTAAGACTTTTATTTGTGCAGATTCTCCAGTACAAGGTTGTTTGCAAATGTTTAGTCGTAAAAGCTAATATCATTGCGTTTTAACAGTTACAACTAAAAAGCTTTACTTACTAACATGTTCTGTGTTCAGTTTGTCGTTTACCAGTTCATAATTCAGTCGTGCAGCCTAATTATGACTGAATGAGAGAGGTAAATGTTTAAAAGTATTTGAAATAAACTTTTTTTTCTAAGTATTCACTGCTCTTTTTCACACAGCAGTTTTTTTTTTTTCTGGACAACCTTCTGATGGATTTTACTTTCAAATGTGAGTTCCAGGGTTTTTTTTTTTTTTATCCTATTCATGAAAAAACGATCACTGTCATCTTTTCTTGCCCTCTTTGCAAAAAAAAAGCGTTTTTTTTTTTTTTTCCACGACTGCCTTTCATAGTTATGAAAGATAAAATTCTTTTTTGATAGACTCATATAAAATTAGCAGCTAGCTATAGCAACAGATCTAGTTTCATCTCACTCCAGTCTAACTTTAAATTATTTTATATGTAATTTACTACACATTGTCATAGGCCTATACATACTGTGGATTATTAAGGCTAAATTTTACTTAACACTCTTGCTAAATGGGATAAGCACACTTTCTCTTTTCAGATGTGTATGTTCTTCTAAGAAGTAATGATTTGTTATACACCGATTCCGACACTGAAGGGAAGACCAATTGCTTTAACCATTCATTATAATGAATCGGCTAAAAGGAGTCATTAGGTCACAAATAAGACTTTAGCGGACGTGTTGTGTGGGAATCCTGGCTTTTAGGACATCGCGAAAGATTTGTCAACACGCATAAAACACCTCATAACTGTGTGTGTATATATATATATATATATATATGTATATATATATATATATATATATATATATATATATATATATATATATATATACATATATATTTTTTTTTTTTTATTTATAATTTTTGGTTCCAATTTTATTATTATTATCAATATTATTATTATTAATCAATTTCACTACTGGCCACTGTATGAAAAATATTTGGGTATAATATGTTGCAGTTCACTTTATTTTGCTATACTCACCTGCATAAATGTATTATAGTGTCCTGCAACTACTAGTAATAAATAAATATATTTGGTGTCTGAATAATTGCTGGTTTGACTGTGCATTCTTGGTAAAACTACAAAGTAATTCAGTCAAGAGCAGTGAGTGATTTTTCTTTCATTTTCTTGGATTAACATTACAGCAGCTATAGCTAAATTAGGTGCGGTCACTTTAAGAGATGATGAACCCATCCAATATAATACACTTAAATTTTTTTCTAAACTTTTTACTTTTAGTTAAGAAATAACAGACAGTTTTTTTTAACATACTTTCTAAGACGGTATGAACTTGACTGTATTTGTATTTGACGGTACAAGAGCAAAATAAGGCAACTTCAGTGTTCAGGCGTTTTGAGACGCCTCTCTCTGCATGAGCTCTGAACACCAGAACACCGCAGTGCTGAATTGGGCTCTTTCACATCCTTTTCTGTTTGTTTAAACTGCGATTTATATTTGTTCGTTCAGGTGCAGGGGGAAGTTCAGTTCAGTGTTGCTGTCTGTGAGACGCGGCTCTCTCTCTCTCTCTCTCCGCATGCTCACTGAACACAGCTCACGAGTAACAGCTTCTCAGTTGAGCTTTTACGCGTCTTGTTTGAATGCTTTAAACTCTTTTGAATGTTTAAATCGCCAAGTGGCAAGGCTTAAAAACATGTTAACTTTCACCCCACTAGCGATGACCCTGGGATCAGCTGATTTTGATGTGAGGGAGAGAGACTGCGCGGGGTTGGGGTGCTGTGCTCGTTCTCTCCGTCATTACTCACTTACAAATCCCAATTACAGCCGCCAAAAAATTTTAAATGTAGGAAAAACCCTGCATTCAGGTTTCATGCCACTGGCACTTTATTTGAAGGATTGTTTACAATTTCACAGCACAAGCTATACGCTGTCTCCCAGTTGTGTGTTTACAGGAAAATGTGGAAAGTGCAGTTTGATGACAACATCGCATGTTGTTTACTTGATGTGCTTACGCGCCTATAGCTAAGTTAACAACACAGAGATATTTGAAGCAGTTTTACTCACCGCCTGCGGTTCCAACACACGATCGTGACCCTTTTCCGTTGGGGCTGCATTATCCTTAAGAAATAAACGATGTGCAAATCCGTCGTCAAACTGGGCCTTGTTTGTAAAACAAGCATCTTCGAAATGCAGGGAACAAACACAAACACTTGCACAACTCCGTTGATGCTCTGTAAAAATAAACTCCATCCACTGGTCCCTTAATGCTGTTTTTTCTTTGGTAATCTGTGCAGGGTTGTCTTGCCCTGGCAACCAAAAACACACTCCTTTTGTGACATTTGGCGACGCTCTCGCTCTGATCAGTGAAGTCTGTTGTGCTCTCAGTGCTCTGCTATATGGGAGCGTGCGCTCTTCCGGCAGAAGTGCCTTAGGACCCATATAAGGAAATTCCGCTCCAACTAACGTCACACAGAGCCATACTCGAAAAAAACTTTCCCAAACTTGTGACAAACCGGAAGGAGTATTTTTGGAACAGAAATACTCCTTCAAACGTACAACTTAATTTTTTTTAACTTTGTCCATGTTTAGCATGGGAATCCAACTCTTTAACAGTGTAAAAAACTCAGTATGCATCAAATAGCATTTCACCCCCCCTTTAAACTACTTTAGGAGCCCTAAGGACTGCCGTGGTGAAAACATTATTTGAAATCTTGTGAAATTTGCTAGAGTATGGGTCAGTGTTTGATTGCAGAAGAGTTCGACAAGGATTACTAACACATAATAAAACAACTCCAGGTATATTTTTGATGATGATATGACAATGCAAAATGGTTAATATCTCTATGAAGTCTATGTTGAATGATAAAGACTCTTTGTTAATAATTTAATTGGCAAAACTAAAATATAAGTACATAAAGATTAAGTGATTAATCGTAAAAAATAATCGACAGCTTAATCGATTATGAAAATAATCATTAGTTGCAGTCCTAATCTCCCACTCTCTCTTCATATGGGTGTGTGCATGCGCCGGAGGTGGACGATTATCGACTACTAATCGAATAATACTCCGCAATTATTAATTATTACTTTTGCTTCAAATGCACATCCCAATGTGTGTGTGTGTGTGTGTGTGTGTAATATATATATATATATATATATGTTGTTAAGGCTCTGAAATGTGTTATTTTTTTTTTAAATGACTGGGTAAAAATAAAATGTTTTACCACTGGACACGATATATTTTGTTTTTGAGCAACATACAGAAAATTATAATATGTTTTTTCTTCAGCGTTTCTGGCCTGTGTATTAACAGACTTCATATTTTCACTGAAATTACATTTTGGAAAATGATTGCATTGCAACGCAGTTTGTGCAAATCCAGAGCAGAGAACGCTACCGCAAGAACGCTATAATAGAAAATATTAGTGGTTTTGAAACTGTGACATTTTTGGTATCTGGTAATAGGCCCATGCCTAATTGTGTATACCTGCTCATTAGTAGTTACTTCATAGTTATTTTTCTTGAACCGTGACTAGTAGATCATTTATAGTAGTTTTTAAGCAGCTATGACAGAATTCATTAGTTATTGATTAGCTAACTGTTACTTAAGGAGAAATACCTTTTAGTCCTTCAGTAATTTCTTATTTTTTATTCAGTAAGTAAGAAACGGTATTCTAAAGTTTTAGCCCAAAATGTTTACACTAAATGTTTGCTAAATGAACAGATTAGTTGATTGCAATTTAATTCTACTACAGTTACTACTTGAAGCTGATAAATAATTGTGATGAATCTATTGCAATTATTTATAACCATTTACCGTTAGAGCTATTTTTTTTAACTTTGTCACAAAAAGAAAATGCTCATATCTCATTTCATGCCGTATTATTAGTAGTAGTACTGCACTTGCTATGTCTGGAAGGGAATAGACCCCGAATGAGACCCCAAGATTATAAAGGCTGTTTCCACCTGATATTGAGAGATGTTTTGGTCGATCTGATCACAATTGGACTAGGGCTGTGCAAATAAATGCTATGTTCATGTGCATCTAGTCTGTCAAGTCACCTTTATTTATATAGCGTTTTAAACAAAATACATTGCGTCAAAGCAACTGAACAACATTCATTTGGAAAACAGTGTCAATAATGCAAAATGACAGTTAAAGGCAGTTCATCATTGAATTCAGTGATGTCATCTCTGTTCAGTTTAAATAGTGTCTGTTTTTATTTGCAATCAAGTCAATGATATCGCTGTAGATGAAGTGACCCCAACTAAGCAAGCCAGAGGCGACAGCGGCAAGGAACCGAAACTCCATCGGTGACAGAATGGAGAATAAAACCTTGGGAGAAACCAGGCTCATTTGGGGGCCAGTTCTCCTCTGACCAGACGAAACCAGTAGTTCAATTCCAGGCTGCAGCAAAGTCAGATTGTGCAGAAGAATCATCTGTTTCCTGTGGTCTTGTCCTGGTGCTCCTCTGAGACAAGGTCTTTACAGGGGATCTGTATCTGTGGCTCTAGTTGTCCTGGTCTCCGCTGTCTTTCAGGGCAGTAGAGGTCCTTTCTAGGTGCTGATCCACCATCTGGTCTGGATACGTACTGGATCCAGGTGACTGCAGTGACCCTCTGATCTGGACACAGACTGGATCTGGTGGCCACGGTGACCTCGGAACAAGAGAGAAACAGACAAATATTAGCGTAGATGCCATTCTTCTAATGATGTAGCAAGTACATCGGGTGTTATGTGAAGTGTTTCTGGTTCCGGTTTACCTAATTAATGCAGCCTAAAAATCCTTTAACGGATTTGGATATTAAAAGCATATTAGTATGTTAAGTGTAAGCCAGGTTAAAGAGATGGGTCTTTAATCTAGATTTAAACTGCAAAAGTGTGTCTGCCTCCCGAACAATGTTAGGTAGGTTATTCCAGAGTTTAGGCGCCAAATAGGAAAAGGATCTGCCGCCCGCAGTTGATTTTGATATTCTAGGTATTCTCAAATTGCCTGAGTTTTGAGAACGCAGTGGACGTAGAGGAGTATAATGTAAAAGGAGCTCATTCAAATACTGAGGTGCTAAAGCATTCAGGGCTTTGTAAGTAATAAGCAATATTTTAAAATCTATACGATGTTTGATAGGGAGCCAGTGCAGTGTGGACAGGACCGGGCTAATATGGTCATACTTCCTGGTTCTAGTAAGAACTCTTGCTGCTGCATTTTGGACTAGCTTGAGGTCATAAATACATGGATTAACATTTCTGCATTTGACATTGAGAGCATAGGCCTGTAATTTAGATATATTTTTGAGATGGAAAAATGCAGTTTTACAAATGCTAGAAACGTGGCGTTCTAAGGAAAGATTGCGATCAAATAGCACACCTAGGTTCCTAACTGATGACGAAGAATTGACAGAGCAACCATCAAGTCTTAGACAGTGTTCTAGGTTATTACAAACAGAGTTTTTAGGCCCTATGATTAACACCTCTGTTTTTTCTGAATTTAGCAGTAAGAAAGCCGGTTCTTTGATTAGTAAGTTAATAATTAGTGTGCTTTCAGATGGAGTGGCATTTACTGTACAGAGTCGTGGTTCACTGACAAGCTACACAATATCATGTTCATAATCGCAGATTAATCACATTCGATTATGAACTATGCATGGCCTATCAACGAACTAGGGCTCTGTGTATTAAATGCTGCTCCATCTGTATGAACGTGAAGGAGATTCACTAATAATCACAGAACCGGCTTTACAGGTTACACACGCATGATCATTGTATTGGATTAGTTGCAAAGCTCTAAAGTGGACAACGCTAAAGGTGTAGATGGTGTAAAATGTTTTGAGCTTGTCCAATTTTGACCATTTACAGACATAGTGGAAATTAGCCTGACAGAATTAAAAATTTGCCGGCTGAAGACATCAGTTTGGTTTGAAGATGAATTACATACCAATTACAATGTTCTTTCAACATTCCTGATTTCTAACACTCAGTATTGGGTGTTGTCTTTTGGCTATCAGAGCAAAAATGAAAGCTACTGTTCTCTGTATTTTTCCCATTGAGCCATATTTTGTAATTTATATTTAAATAGTGCAAAATTTTGTTCATTAGATTGAAATGATCCAAAAAGATGGATTAAGAAAGTAGTTTTAAATGAGTACATGCCTCCCTCATCTACTTGATCCGATCGACCAAAACCAAAGTTGGCATAAGTTTCAAGCTAATAATAATTTTGAAATGTGACATAATGTGAGTGCCAAAATATGTGTTAGAACCAGGCCTAGTCTATAACACTCAATAAGAAGCCACTTCCTTAAATGTAATCTAAACATTACAAGTTGATATCCTACTTTTTTTCTCAAAATGTATTTCTGAATGACTTTCCTGCCCAGGGCTTCACTGCACTTCACAGAATATGATACTCATTATTCCTGACTACATTTAGTAAAGAGAAGCATCAATTTAGCAACTGAACATTTAACTTAAAAATTTTCTACATTGGTAACAAAAAACAAAAATCCCAGATGTAAAAAATGAATTGCTAAAAATGCCCGGTTTAATAACGATTGGAAGAATTATATTACCTTCACAAAGACACTTATCGACATTGTTCATATGCCACAGAGTAAGATTTAAGTAACATTTAACTAGATTAATATGGAGAGGCAATCTAATATAGACCTTCATTTATGTGTTTTTGACTTTTCACTGCAAGGTTAATAACGTGATAACAGTTCACTATTTGAGTTTGTACATCACAATGGACTCACTAACTTAAAACTAATGCTGTATTCACACCAAACGCGAACAGAGCGTCTGGCGCGAATGATTTAAATGTTAAGTCAATGCAAAGGCGCGTTTACGTGCGTCTGGAGGTCTCGCGGCGTGAATAACGCGAATTCGCCTCATTCGGGCGTCTAGTTCGCGCGAATGATGCTTTTTGTGCATTTAGCGTTTGACAGGAATTCGCGTCTTCTGCCCGAGTTGAAAAATTTGAACTTTGGCATCAATTCGTGCCGGGTTAACCAATCAGGAGCCTGCTAGGAGTCACTCATTCAACAGTATGTTCCTGCAGCCTCTGGTTGTGCAGGAATACCCTTCTCCACTCGTTCAACAAGGAGGCTGCTCTCGGCGGATACATGATGACGGAGCTCCCGCTGATCGCATGGAGCTCATCTCCGAGATCGGCGAAACACATTTTTTAAATAGACGCTGTCATTATAATTAAACTGCATATTTGAGTTTAAAACAACTACATTCTCGCCTGAAATACTTTTAAAACTACATTTCATGACACAATAACAGTAATATTTTGAAAATTATCCGAATAAAAATGGCGGTTGAAAATGCTGCGTGAACTCAGCTGGCAGAAGCCCTCCCATGACGCGAATTCGCGTCTGTAGTGAAGTTAATTTAACGCGCGAATGATCTCAAAATGGTCAAGCGGCAAACTAGACGCGGTAGATGCGAATTTGACGCTCTGTTCGCGTTTGGTGTGAACACAGCTTAACGTTATCTAGTTTTAGCCAGAGATACCTTGGTGAAGCTCAAGATGGCGTTAACATTCTGCTTGATCAGATGAAAGGTTTAACTTGGTGTGGATATGACAACCCATAAATTAACATTTTTGTCTTTATTGTGATTGGGGTGGGATTGGACATTTTTATATAAAATACTCACAAATTGTGGAACATTTTATTCTACATTTGTATATTTACACCAGAGATTCCAGCCTCTGTCAAACAATGAGAAACCGCTTGTATTACTGGTGTAATGTGCAGCCTGCTTCATTCTAGCAGCTGAATATGTGTTCACCTGACACATCATGAGGGACAATAAGTGACCCCCAGTCCATCTCCTGCACACTTAATAGAATTTTTTTGGGGTCAAGACATATTTGCAGCTGACTATTACTAATGCTTTTTATTTTAGCGTATTACTTACCGTTTACTGTATTACTTTTATTAACTTCTACTTTTGTACCTGTTAGATTTTTGTAATGCCAAAAAAGCACCCTAAACGTGTGTGTGAGTTAAGAGAGAGAGACAAAGAGAAAGTGTGTGAGTTAAGAGAGAGAGAGAGACAAAGTGTGTGTGAGAGAGTGTGTGTTGCACACACTTGTTTATACCACATTAAGATGAACACAATGTCTCCTTAAGTATAATAAAACCTGAAACTTTTTTAATTGTGTGGGGTCCAGCCTTTGGTCCCCATGAGGGAAAAAAAATAAAAATAAAATACTATATGAAGTTTATCTGAAAATGTAACAATGCAAACAGGTTTTCTGTAAGGATTGGGTTAGAGGATAAAAATGGTGTTTGGTCAGTATCAAAACAACAGAAGACTATGGAAAGTCCCCAAAATTCACAGAAACATGCATGAGTATGTTTGAGAAAGTGTTTGTGTGCTTGTGTGTGTGAGAGAATGTATGACAGTGAGACAGTGTGTGTGTGTGTGTGTGTATCAAAATGTACAGTTACCTAAGTGGACATAGAGTTCCTCAAGGCCATGAAAGTTGGGGCCGGTTTAGGGAGGCCCACAAACTCCCATGCAGCAGTGAAAGCTTTGAGGAGGCCCTTGAACACCCCACCCTTCAAATTGAAAAAGAAGAGGGCTGACTGGTTCCCCTCAAAGCTTCCACAGATTTTTAGAAATTCAGCCATGCAATTATACTCCCCCTTTGTGATGGAGAGTATCACATGGCCGAATGTTGCACATGTTTTGTGCTTTTTTACCTGTGAAGTAAGATAATTATGAATAAGTGTATGACTATATATATATAAACAGACAAATGCAAACAAAACAATGACTACTACAACACTCACAAAAATGGCATGGCCATCTCTTCCTTCTTTGGATGCCTGAAATTCCTCCACGGTGAGGTTCATGATTACCCATGGGCCTGTGGTCAGAGGTTACAATCATGACCCCACCGAGGAGACCAAAGAACAGGTCCAGCTGCCTCTGATCATGATGCAGTTTTTCTAAAACATAAACTATGAAATCAAACTCTTAATCCACTTTTGTATTTTGTTGTCTGGAATCGACCAAAAGCCTTGTAACTTACGCAGTATTTTGGGAAGCACCTCCGAAGTGGCCCTCACAAACTCAGAATGGGCAGCTGGATCCAAAAGGTTTTCTGATTTAAAAAAAGAGGTAGTTTGATTAAGCACACCAAATCACACATCAGGTCCAGTGTTTAATTAAAGGTCCCATATTGTACAACTGTCTGGAGATTTAATTTAGGTGTCGATGTCCTTAAGAATATGTAATTGCAGAATAAGCACCAAAAACCATCCTAATATATTTTGTTACAGCTTCTCTCTCAGTAGCTCTGCCAGAATCAGGTAGATTTTGGCCTGTCTAATTAATATTTGTAAGCCTCTCCTCTGATTGGCCTGTTGTTTTCTGCGTGATGCATGTTACAATTCCAGCCTCTGTCAAACAATGAGAAACTGCTTGTATTACTGGTGTAATGTGCAGCCTGCTTCATTCTAGCAGCTGAATATGTGTTCACCTGACACAACATGAGGGACAATAAGTGACCCCCAGTCCATCTCCTGCACACTTTACTAATGCTTTTTATTTTAGCGTGTTACTTACCGTTTACTGTATTACTTTTATTAACTTCTACTTTATGCAAATAAATGCGAATGTACAAATATTTGTAATGCCAAAAAAGCACCTAAACGTGTGTGTGAGTTAAAAGCGAGAGAGAGAAAGAGAAAGTGTGTGTGTGTAAGAGAGAGAGAGAAGGGGGGAGAGAGAGAAGGACAAAGCATGTGTTGCACACACTTGTTTATACCACATTAAGATGAACACATTGTCTCCTTAAGTATAATAAAACCTGAAACTTTTGAAATTGTGTGGGGTCCAGCCTTTAGTCCCCATGAGGGAAAAATTAAAATAAAATATTATTTGATGTTTATCTGAAAATGTAACAATGCAAACAGGTTTTCTGTAAGGATTGGGTTAGGGGATAAAAATGTTGTTTGGTCAGTATCAAAACAACAGAAGACTATGGAAAGTCCCCACAATTCACAGAAACATGCATGAGTGTGTGTGAGAAAGTGTTTGAGAGAATGTATGACAGTGAGACAGTGTGTGCGTGTGTGTGTATCAAAATGTACACTTACCTGAGTCGACATAGAGGTCCTCAAGGCCATGAAAGTTGGGGCCGGTTTAGGGAGGCCCACAAACTCCCATTCAGCCATGAAAGCATTGAGGAGGCCCTTGAACACCCCACCCTTCGAATTAAAAAAGAAGAGGGCTGACTGGCTCCCCTCAAAGCTTCCACGGATTTTTAGAAATTCAGCCATGCAATTATACTCCCCCTTTGTGATGGAGAGTATTGCATGGCCGAACGTTGCACATGTTTTGTGCTTTTTTACTTGTGAAGTAAGATAATTATGAATAAGTGTACGACTATATATATATAAACAGACAAATGCAAACAAAACAATGACTACTACAACACTCACAAAAATGGCATGGCCATCTCTTCCTTCTTTGGATGCCTGAAATTCCTCCACGGTGAGGTTCATGACTACCCCCGGGCCTGTGGTCAGAGGTTACAATCATGACCCCACCGAGGAGACCAAAGAACAGGTCCAGCTGCCTCTGATCATGATGCAGTTTTTCTAAAACATAAACTATGAAATCAAACTCTTAATCCACTTTTGTATTTTGTTGTCTGGAATCGACCAAAAGCCTTGTAACTTACGCAGTATTTTGGGAAGCACCTCCGAAGTGGCCCTCACAAACTCAGCATGGGCAGCTGGATCCAAAAGGTTTTCCGATATAAAAAAGAGGTAGTTTGATTAAGCACACCGCAGATGGTGAAGTCCTTTAGGAACTCCAAACACCGACCACACGCAAAGCAAAACCGAGTTAAGCTGCTCATGTGTTTGCCACAAAACAGGCAAAACATCCCTCGGTCGCAGTCCATGCTCGGTCACCATAAACTTTATTTAAGTCATTTATTCCACAATACGAATTTAACGCACTCACCAAAAACAACAACACCTTTCACCACGTCACTTCCGATGTGTGGTACATTCCCTTTCCGTGAAGAATCTGTCATTGTAAATTTGTTTCGGGACTGGTAAAAGTGTTTTGTGTCTTGTTAATTTGTTTTCTAAAATGTAAATTTGTTTCTTCCTTGGTAAAAGTGTTTTCCCCGTGTAATTGTGTTTAATGATTGGTAAAAATGTTTTCC
Organism: Carassius auratus; assembly: GCF_003368295.1. NCBI lineage: Eukaryota > Metazoa > Chordata > Actinopteri > Cypriniformes > Cyprinidae > Carassius > Carassius auratus. The sequence goes on from NW_020524209.1 coordinate 183,278, forward strand.
AAAATGTAAATTTTGTCTCGAGCTTTGTAAAAGTGTTTCACACTTTGTAATGTTGTCTTGCACTTCCCGGCCACGGTATAGAAGTGAGGAGACCTTCATCGAGCAGTCCACGGAGTAGAGGAACAGGCTGATCACTGTCGAAGGGCAGGACCCATCTTCACTCCAGGACAGTGGGTTTGGCTATCTGCTAAAGATCTCACCAGATTTCGATAAGTGGACCTCCTGCTGCCAGGCCTGCCTGTTTTTCAGCTCCTCTTTTGAGCACATTTTTATTATAAGAAGAGCCCGTTTAACGGCTTTCTTGGACACTCTCAGCCCATCGGGGCCTGCCTCCTTCACCCAATTAATAAAGTGGGAAAGGTCCACTAATTTGTGCACCATTGTGGTGGCCCGATAATTGTGGTGTTCTTTCAGCGTTTTGATATAGCTGAAAAAAATAAGACAGACAAAATGGATCAGCCATCTTCAGTGTGAGTTGGATGAATGTGTGTTTTCTTAATTTCTAGAGCACAGACAGCAGAAATATTAATGTCAGAGCTTATCGATACTACTGTACTACTTTCATAATTTAGCCCTGAGACTGATTAAATACCAGGTTTTGTTACCCATTCCCAAAGTTTAACCAGATTTCTTTCACAACACACATTTTAAAACAATTACATATCACAGTCATCTTCCATTTGTCAAGTAAGTGTTTTAAAATTATCAAACGACAGCAAATTATCCCCCCCCTCACAAAAATTTTTTTTTACTTTACATGTATTCAATCTAGAATATAAAATATTTTTCATTATATTAATACTTTTAGCTGCACCTGTAAATAAATACCACTGCATTTGTCTCCTATTAGACAAAGAAGGCCAGCCTACTCTGCTATACAAGTGTAGGACCTCGGTGAACAGTCACGCCAATAACTGCAGAATCGGCTGCTTCTGCCAAAGTCATTATAAGAGCCTACTTCCTCCCATCTGCAATCTGAACACAGTTAATGATTAGCTGAGGAAAACAATGCTCAAGATTGTCTGGACCCCTTTTTGTCAGGGAAACAAATGGCTGAAGGACTTTGCGACATTAAGTTTAGTAGCCAAATAGGAAAAGGATCTGCCGCCCGCAGTTGATTTTGATATTCTAGGTATTATCAAATTGCCTGAGTTTTGAGAACGTAGCGGACGTAGAGGAGTATAATGTAAAAGGAGCTCATTCAAATACTGAGGTGCTAAACCATTCAGGGCTTTATAAGTAATAAGCAATATTTTAAAATGAGATGTTTGATAGGGAGCCAGTGCAGCGATGACAGGACCGGGCTAATATGGTCATACTTCCTGGTTCTAGTAAGAACTCTTGCTGCTGCATTTTGGACTAGCTTGAAGTCATAAATGCATGGATTAACATTTCTGCATTTGACATTGAGAGCATAGGCCCGTAATTTAGATATATTTTTGAGATGGAAAAATGCAGTTTTACAAATGCTAGAAACGTGGCTTTCTAAGGAAAGATTGCGATCAAATAGCACACCTAGGTTCCTAACTGATGACGAAGAATTGACAGAGCAACCATCAAGTCTTAGTCAGTGTTCTAGGTTATTACAAGCAGAGTTTTTAGGTCCTATAATCTCTGTTTTTTCAGAATTTAGCAGTAAGAAAGCCGGTTCTTTGATTAGTAAGTTAATAATTAGTGTGCTTTCAGATGGAGTGGCATTTACTGTACAGAGTCGTGGTACACTGACAAGCTACACAAAATCATGTTCATAATCGCAGATTAATCACATTCGATTATGAACTATGCATAGCCTATCAACGAACTAGGGCTCTGTGTATTAAATGCTGCTCCATCTGTATGAACGTGAAGGAGATTCACTAATAATCACAGAACCGGCTTTACAGGTTACACACGCATGATCATTGTATTGGATTAGTTGCAAAGCTCTAAAGTGGACAACGCTAAAGGTGTAGATGGTGTAAAATGTTTTGAGCTTGTCCAATTTTGACCATTTACAGACATAGTGGAAATTAGCCTGACAGAATTAAAAATTTGCCGGCTGAAGACATCAGTTTGGTTTGAAGATGAATCACATACCAATTACAATGTTCTTTCAACATTCCTCAGTATTGGGTGTTGTCTTGTGGCTGTCAGAGCAAAAATGAAAGCTACTGTTCTCTGTATTTTTCCCATTGAGCCATATTTTGTAATTTATATTTAAATAGTGCAAAATTTTGTTCATTAGATTGAAATGATCCAAAAAGAAAAAAAACACAGTTTATCAAATAAAGGCACAAGTGTTCAAAAGTGGACAAGCGAGATGGATTAAGAAAGTAGTTGTAAATGAGTACATGCCTCCCTCATCTACTTGATCCGATCGACCAAAACCAAAGTTGGCATAAGTTTCAAGCTTTTAATAATTTGTGAAATGTGACATAATGTGAGTGCCATAATGTGTTATAACCAGGCCTAGTCTATAACACTCAATAAGAAGCCACTTCCTTAAATGTAATCTAAACATTACAAGTTGATATCCTACTTTTTTTCTCAAAATGTATTTCTGAATGACTTTCCTGCCCAGGGCTTCACTGCACTTCACAGAATATGATAGACTCATTTTTCCTGACTACATTTAGTAAAGAGAAGCATCAATTTAGCAACCGAACAGTTAACTTTTCTACATTGGTAACAAAAAACACAAATCCCAGATGTAAAAAATGAATTGCTAAAAATGCCCGGTTTAATAAAGATTGGAAGAATTATATTACCTTCACAAAGACACTTATCGACATTGTTCATATGCCACAGAGTAAGATTTAAGTAACATTTAACTAGATTAATATGGAGAGGCAATCTAATATAGACCTTCATTTATGTGTTTTTGACTTTCACTGCAAGGTTAATAACGTGATAACAGTTCACTATTTGAGTTTGTACATCACAATGGACTCACTAACTTAAAACTAATGCTGTATTCACACCAAACGCGAACAGAGCGTCTGGCGCGAATGATTTCAATGTTAAGTCAATGCAAAGGTGCGTTTACGTGCGTCTGGAGGTCTCGCGGCGTGAATAACGCGAATTCGCCTCATTCGGGTGTCTAGTTCGCGCGAATGACGCTTTTTATGCATTTAGCATTTGACAGGAATTTGCATCTTCTGCCCGAGTTGAAAAATTTGAACTTTGGCATCAATTCGTGCCGCGTTAACCAATCAGGAGCCTGCTAGGAGTCACTTATTCAACAGTATGTTCCTTCAGCCTCTGGTTGTGCAGGAATACCCTTCTCCACTCGTTCAACAAGGAGGAACGACTGATGTTGTCAGTGAGCAGTCAACCGGAGCTATATGACAAAAGTTCATATTCCTGTAGAGACTGGAATATAAAGTATATATATATTGTGTGTGTGTGTGTGTGTATATATATATATATATGTATATACACAAAACATATTAATAGATAAATTGGCCAAAGATAAGAAACGTTTCATTTTACCCCAAACAAATTATATTTTATCTTGAACCACTAAAGACACATCAGAGCCAGTGGCAAATGTCAGAAGGTCTAGCCGAGGTAAGGCTACTCTCGGCGGATACATGAGGACTGATCTCCCGCTGATCGCATGGAGCTCATCTGCGAAATCGGCGAAACACATTTTTTAAATAGACGCTGTCATTATAATTAAACTGCATATTTGAGTTTAAAACAACTACATTCTCGCCTGAAATACTTTTAAAACTACATTTCATGACACAATAACAGTAATATTTTGAAAATTATCCGAATAAAAATGGCGGTTGAAAATGCTGCGTGAACTCAGCTGGCAGAAGCCCTCCCATGACGCGAATTCGCGTCTGTTGTGAAGTTAATTTCACGCGCGAATGATCTCAAAATGGTCAAGCGGCAAACTAGACGCGGTAGATGCGAATTTGACGCTCTGTTCGCGTTTGGTGTGAACACAGCTTAACGTTATCTAGTTTTAGCCAGAGATACCTTGGTGAAGCTCAAGATGACGTTAACATTCTGCTTGATCAGATGAAAGGTTTAACTTGGTGTGGATATGACAACCCATAAATTAACATTTTTGTCTTTATTGTGATTGGGGTGGGATTGGACATTTTTATATAAAATACTCACAAATTGTGGAACATTTTATTCTACATTTGTACATTTACACCAGAGATTCCAGCCTCTGTCAAACAATGAGAAACCGCTTGTATTACTGGTGTAATGTGCAGCCTGCTTCATTCTAGCAGCTGAATATGTGTTCACCTGACACATCATGAGGGACAATAAGTGACCCCCAGTCCATCTCCTGCACACTTAATAGAATTTTTTTGGGGTCAAGACATATTTGCAGCTGACTATTACTAATGCTTTTTATTTTAGCGTATTACTTACCGTTTACTGTATTACTTTTATTAACTTCTACTTTTGTACCTGTTATATTTTTGTAATGCCAAAAAAGCACCCTAAACGTGTGTGTGAGTTAAGAGAGAGAGACAAAGAGAAAGTGTGTGAGTTAAGAGAGAGAGAGAGACAAAGTGTGTGTGAGAGAGTGTGTGTTGCACACACTTGTTTATACCACATTAAGATGAACACATTGTCTCCTTAAGTATAATAAAACCTGAAACTTTTTTAATTGTGTGGGGTCCAGCCTTTGGTCCCCATGAGGGAAAAATTAAAATAAAATACTACATGATGTTTATCTGAAAATGTAACAATGCAAACAGGTTTTCTGTAAGGATTGGGTTATGGGATAAAAATGGTGTTTGGTCAGTATCAAAACAACAGAAGACTATGGAAAGTCCCCACAATTCACAGAAACATGCATGAGTGTGTTTGAGAAAGTGTTTGAGAGAATGTATGACAGTGAGACAGTGTGTGCGTGTGTGTGTATCAAAATGTACACTTACCTGTGTCGACATAGAGGTCCATAGGTGAGAGTAGGAACGTAGATTGACCGGTAAATCGAGAGCTTTGCCTTACAGCTCAGCTCCTTCTTCACCACGACAGACCGGTACAGCGACCGCATTACTGCAGAAGCTGCACCGATCCGTCTGTCAATCTCACGTTCCATCCTTCCCTCACTCGTGAACAAGACCCCAAGATACCTGAACTCCTCCACTTGAGGCAGGAACTCTCCACCAACCTGAAGAGTTCCTACTCTCACCTATGGTCATGAGCTGTGGGTCATGACCGAAAGGACAAGATCCCGGATACAGGCGGCCGAAATGAGCTTTCTCCGTCGGGTGGCTGGGCGCTCCCTTAGAGATAGGGTGAGAAGCTCGGTCACTCGGGAGGAGCTCAGAGTAGAGCCGTTGCTCCTCCACATCGAGAGGAGCCAGCTGAGGTGGCTCGGGCATCTATTTCGGATGCCTCCTGGACGCCTTCCCAGGGAGGTGTTCCAGGCACGTCTCACCGGGAGGAGGCCCCGGGGAAGACCTAGGACACGCTGGAGGGACTATGTCTCCCGGCTGGCCTGGGAACGCCTCGGGGTCCCCCCGGAAGAGCTGGAGGAAGTGGCTAGGGAGAGGGAAGTCTGGGTGTCTCTGCTTAGACTGTAGCCCCCGCGACCCGGCCCCGGATAAGCGGAAGATGATGGATGGATGGATGGATGGACATAGAGGTCCTCAAGGCCATGAAAGTTGGGGCCGGTTTTGGGAGGCCCACAAACTCCCATGCAGCCATGAAAGCTTTGAGGAGGCCCTTGAACACCCCACCCTTCAAATTGAAAAAGAAGAGGGCTGACTGGCTCCCCTCAAAGCTTCCACGGATTTTTAGAAATTCAGCCATGCAATTATACTCCCCCTTTGTGATGGAGAGTATCACATGTTGCCGAATGTTGCACATGTTTTGTGCTTTTTTACCTGTGAAGTAAGATAATTATGAATAAGTGTACGACTATATATATATAAACAGACAAATGCAAACAAAACAATGACTACTACAACACTCACATAAATGGCATGGCCATCCTTGTCTCCTTTGGAAGCGTGAAATTCCTCCACGGTGAGGTTCATGATTTCTCTTGGCCTGTGACCAGAGGTTACAATCATGACCCCACCGAGGAGACCAAAGAACAGGTCCAGCTGCCTCTGATCATGATGCAGTTTTTCTAAAACATAATGAAAACAAATCATTCAACACAATGAAAACCATTAACTATGAAATCAAACTCTTAATCCACTTTTGTATTTTGTTGTCTGGAATCGACCAAAAGCCTTGTAACTTACGCAGTATTTTGGGAAGCACCTCCGAAGTGGCCCTCACAAACTCAGAATGGGCAGCTGGATCCAAAAGGTTTTCTGATTTAAAAAAGGTAGTTTGATTAAGCACACCAAATCACACATCAGGTCCAGTGTTTAATTAAAGGTCCCATATTGTACAACTGTCTGGAGATTTAATTTAGGTGTTGATGTCCTTAAGAATATTTAATTGCAGAATAAGCACCAAAAACCATCCTAATATATTTTGTTACAGCTTCTCTCTCAGTAGCTCTGCCAGAATCAGGTAGATTTTGGCCTGTCTAATTAATATTTGCAAGCCTCTCCTGTGATTGGCCTGTTGTTTTCTGCGTGATGCATGTTACAATTCCAGCCTCTGTCAAACAATGAGAAACTGCTTGTATTACTGGTGTAATGTGCAGCCTGCTTCATTCTAGCAGCTGAATATGTGTTCACCTGACACATCATGAGGGACAATAAGTGACCCCCAGTCCATCTCCTGCACACTTTACTAATGCTTTTTATTTTAGCGTGTTACTTACCGTTTACTGTATTACTTTTATTAACTTCTACTTTATGCAAATAAATGCGAATGTACAAATATTTGTAATGCCAAAAAAGCACCTAAACGTGTGTGTGAGTTAAAAGCGAGAGAGAGAAAGAGAAAGTGTGTGTGTGTAAGAGAGAGAGAGAAGGGGGGAGAGAGAGAAGGACAAAGCATGTGTTGCACACACTTGTTTATACCACATTAAGATGAACACATTGTCTCCTTAAGTATAATAAAACCTGAAACTTTTTTAATTGTGTGGGGTCCAGCCTTTGGTCCCCATGAGGGAAAAATTAAAATAAAATACTACATGATGTTTATCTGAAAATGTAACAATGCAAACAGGTTTTCTGTAAGGATTGGGTTATGGGATAAAAATGGTGTTTGGTCAGTATCAAAACAACAGAAGACTATGGAAAGTCCCCAAAATTCACAGAAACATGCATGAGTATGTTTGAGAAAGTGTTTGTGTGCTTGTGTGTGTGAGAGAATGTATGACAGTGAGACAGTGTGTGCGTGTGTGTGTATCAAAATGTACACTTACCTGTGTCGACATAGAGTTCCTCAAGGCCATGAAAGTTGGGGCCGGTTTTGGGAGGCCCACAAACTCCCATGCAGCCATGAAAGCTTTGAGGAGGCCCTTGAACACCTCACCCTTCGAATTAAAAAAGAAGAGGGCTGACTGGCTCCCCTCAAAGCTTCCACGGATTTTTAGAAATTCAGCCATGCAATTATACTCCCCCTTTTTGATGGAGAGTATCACATGACCGAATGTTGCACATGTTTTGTGCTTTTTTACCTGTGAAGTAAGATAATTATGAATAAGTGTACGACTATATATATATAAACAGACAAATGCAAACAAAACAATGACTACTACAACACTCACATAAATGGCATGGCCATCTCTTCCTTCTTTGGATGCCTGAAATTCCTCCACGGTGAGGTTCATGACTACCCCCGGGCCTGTGGTCAGAGGTTACAATCATGACCCCACCGAGGAGACCAAAGAACAGGTCCAGCTGCCTCTGATCATGATGCAGTTTTTCTAAAACATAATGAAAACAAATCATTCAACACAATGAAAACCATTAACTATGAAATCAAACTCTTAATCCACTTTTGTATTTTGTTGTCTGTAATCGACCAAAAGCCTTGTAACTTACGCAGTATTTTGGGAAGCACCTCCGAAGTGGCCCTCACAAATTCAGCATGGGCAGCTGGATCCAAAAGGTTTTCCGATATAAAAAAGAGGTAGTTTGATTTAGCACACCGCAGACGGTGAAGTCCTTTAGGAACTCCAAACACCGACCACACGCAAAGCAAAACCGAGTTAAGCTGCTCATTTGTTTGCCACAAAACGGGCAAAACATCCCTCGGTCGCAGTCCATGCTCGGTCACCATAAACTTTATTTAAGTCATTTATTCCACAATACGAATTTAACGCACTCACCAAAAACAACAACACCTTTCACCACGTCACTTCCGATGTGTGGTACATTCCCTTTCCGTGAAGAATCTGTCATTGTAAATTTGTTTCGGGACTGGTAAAAGTGTTTTGTGTCTTGTTAATTAGTTTTCTAAAATGTAAATTTGTTTCATCCTTGGTAAAAGTGTTTTACCCATGTAATTGTGTTTAATGATTGGTAAAAATGTTTTCCAAAATGTAAATTTTGTCTCGAGCTTTGTAAAAGTGTTTCACACTTTGTAATGTTGTCTTGCACTTCCCGGCCACGGTATAGAAGTGAGGAGACCTTCATCGAGCAGTCCACGGAGTAGAGGAACAGGCTGATCACTGTCGAAGGGCAGGACCCATCTTCACTCCAGGACAGTGGGTTTGGCTATCTGCTAAAGATCTCACCAGATTTCGATAAGTGGACCTCCTGCTGCCAGGCCTGCCTGTTTTTCAGCTCCTCTTTTGAGCACATTTTTATTATAAGAAGAGCCCGTTTAACGGCTTTCTTGGACACTCTCAGCCCATCGGGGCCTGCCTCCTTCACCCAATTAATAAAGTGGGAAAGGTCCACTAATTTGTGCACCATTGTGGTGGCCCGATAATTGTGGTGTTCTTTCAGCGTTTTGATATAGCTGAAAAAAATAAGACAGACAAAATGGATCAGCCATCTTCAGTGTGAGTTGGATGAATGTGTGTTTTCTTAATTTCTAGAGCACAGACAGCAGAAATATTAATGTCAGAGTTTATCCATACTACTGTACTACTTTCATAATTTAGCCCTGAGACTGATTAAATACCAGGTTTTGTTACCCATTCCCAAAGTTTAACCAGATTTCTTTCACAACACACATTTTAAAACAATTACATATCACAGTCATCTTCCATTTGTCAAGTAAGTGTTTTAAAATTATCAAACGACAGCAAATTATCCCCCCCCTCACAAAATTTTTTTTTTACTTTACATGTATTCAATCTAGAATATAAAATATTTTTCATTATATTAATATTTTTAGCTGCACCTGGAATTAAATACCACTGCATTTGTCTCCTATTAGACAAAGAAGGCCAACCTACTCTGCTATACAAGTGTAGGACTTCGGTGAACAGTCACGCCAATAACTGCAATAACCTACTTCCTCCCATCTGCGATCTGAACACAGTTAATGATTAGCTGAGGAAAACATTGCTCAAGATTGTCTGGACCCCTTTTTGTCAGGGAAACAAATGGCTAAAGGACATTGCGACATTAAGCGAAGTGATAACGTGATCATACAACAGAGGAAAGGTCTGTTGCGAAATGCCCCCGCTCATGAGGAAACTAATGGGACATCCTGAGTCCCTAAAAGGGAGCTGATTTAATTAACTCTTTTTACAAGATACAAGGACGCTGTGTATCAAAGCATCACATAATCCCAACATATGGAAACGCCACAGCATTGTATCATATGAACTGAATGAAAAGATGGTATTTTGAACATGTGTTGCACGACACGTTAGAGAAGTTATTAAATAAAACAAACAAAAGTCATGTCCCCATGTATTAAAGTGAAGCGTCATGTTTAGATATGCACGGTCCGTCTTGCATCCAGTTGATTGGAGGATCATGTCGTGCGACAGACCAAAATCTTCCCCTTTAAAACCACCATGCCTAAATTGCTTCTTGCTTGCTCATTCCTCTTCAACCCATCAGCGTGCTTGCAAGTCATAAAGAACTTCAACTTTCCGTGACAGAATCTCCAAAGCTCACGCCGCGCAAACGAGAGGACTCGGAAGAAACTTTGTCCACCGTCAAGGCAAGAGCTGTTGAATCTCTCAAAATCGCCGGGCAGTCAACCAACCAATCGAGGCAAAGGGCATCCCCAAACGTCATCTACACAAACCGCGAATCCCAGCCGGGATTCCCCTTTCAGCTCGTCGCGAGCCAAGGAGACGAAACGACACCGCGGCCAGCAGCACAACCACAAGTAAAGGCAAACAAACCTCTATCTATTGCTGAAACGGTGCAAGGTCGTTATTAAGTTGTAAAGATAATCTAGGGCTCTGCTTTTATTGATTCTTGATACGCCTGTGAATTTGGTATTTTTTCATTAACTCACTTCATAAATCCGTTGCAGCTGTATGTGTATGTATGTTTGTGTGTGTGTGTTCATTTAGTTTTAGATCCATATAACCTATAGAAAAGTTCAATAAATTATTGTTTCATTTATAAAGAAGTATTGTCTTGTGTGTTGTATTTTAAGATTAAACTTTGCCCAGACCCTGTGCTACCTAGCCTGTAACATAAATTATCTTTCTGTTTGTATTGTCTTGTTCATGAAGTAAACTTAAACTGAATTTTAAGTTTGGTGGACGAACTGTTGATGAAGAATAAACAAAATCAATTTGGACTCAGTTCAATTAAAGCAATTTGAATCTTTAGATTTAATTCTTCTCAAAATAAATGAGCTAGTATTTCCTTACACAAGGTACAATGATATGGCGATGGTTTACTATCTGATATAAACCTTAGAGCACCATGATAAACAGCATCTAAACTAGAAAGAAGAAGTGAGGGTGCAAACTGACACACTACATAAAAACAGCACTTAGTACATCCCATCGTGGCATTGTGCTATGCACTGGCTTTAAAGGTGCCATATGCAAAAATTAAGATAAAAATATCCATAACATGACCTACACGCATCTAAAGAATGAGAAGAAATAAGGGCGATGATGTCATTAAAAAAATGTCAAGTTATAGTGCTGCAGAGATATCAACCTCAATTAGCATTAGCATTACTAGCCCCGGCCCGACAGGTGTCATAATACGAGTCTCGGCCATGGGAGGCGGTATGCGGGCAACATAACCACCAGCCAACCTGCAATACACGAATAACTCGCACGGGTTGTGGGCGTGTACTTGAACCTGATGTCAATCGTGGGGAAAGTACAGCCCACTACTTCATTTCAGTTCAGGGAAGAGAGAGAAATGATGTCTCAAGCCCAGCTCTGGTTACGTTGGTTGGTGCTAGCTTTGATCAGCTGTCTGATGTTTACCAATGATGTTGACAGTATGCTGTCTGTCAAGTTAATTTAATTCATATAATGTGTATATACAATTCAAAATGTAATATGAACAATACGAATAGGAACATATTGACTGGTAAAGGTGAAGGGGAGTAGCTTGAAGATGTCATGTTTCAATATCACTTGACATCACCCCAATGTTCCTCTGGAGGCAAAACGTCCTCTTTTAGGCTTCGGCTAAGGCTGTAGTGTTGTTGTGAAAGTAGGGGCGGAGCATAGAGACTATGCCGTTTCTCGTTTGTTACTCTAGAGTAGACCAATTCACTTTATTGAGGCATACTGCCCCCATCTGGTATGGAATGTGGAGTATGACTTGATTTTTTTTGCCAGACATGACAGATAGCACCATTAAACTTTAAAAAAATAAAGGTCCATATTTTTTGGAAACCTTGTTAGTCTGAATGAAAGAAGAGCCAGTGTAGTAGACAGCAGCTTGGTTGGTGCTTGATTGACAAAGGAAACAAACACATAAAAAAGGACTTGTTACAAAGTCTATTATTTCTAATTTCTCAACTTCATAGTAAAATTACACAACAATCAATTCAGATTATTCCTATTATATTCGATTATCAAAGATCTAAAACAAAATCTTAACTTAATGTTCATTAATGGTGTGAACTAATTGAGACATGCTGGGGAGGTAGAGGGAGTCATCAGGATGTGCCATGTTGAAACGGTTTACAGATTCCTCCAAGACTGAGCTCTTTGGTGGTTTCATCAGAATGTTACTGAAAATGAAAATTAACGATAATTGTGTGTTCATTGTGTCAGATCCAACAAATCATATAACTCAGTTCAGATCATATTACTTTTTATGAGCTACAAAGCATTTTTATTTTTTGGATCAACAAGAATTCAGCAGCTTACAACAGCAAAAACTATCCTAGCAAATAAAGTTAAAACATTATTAAAGCAACTTGTAATCAGTAAAAAGTTAAATACCAAATTCATTACATACAAGCAAACATAAATACAATATAGTCTGCTGAAGTTAGAAACAAAGTAAGGTTTAACTTTATTTCAGGTACAAAAATACAATAACAGTTCAGAGTTCAAACGCTCTCTGAAACGCGCCTCTATGTGTGTGCGGCAGTGAGCACACACACACACACACAGCGTGCGAACCGCAAGAACGAAATTGAATTCTCTTTTAGTGATGAAATGGTTTAAAATCTATTGAATAAAAAAACAAGCAAGACAAAACACGTGCAACTTTCAAGAAGACAAACTAGGCAGTTGATGGCTCCACACACCTGTATTCTTCTCTTGGCTAGTGTTCTTTCAGACAGTTGTTTGGCCACAGTCCTTTTCCCCACACAGTAATCTGACTGACATACACCTTCTCGCCTGACTTTCTGCATGTTGTCACACTGGTCTCTCTTGTGGTTGGAAGGGGGTGCTTTGTAAACAGATAATAGTTGAAATGACTTGCCTAAGCAATCATGTTGATGCACACAAACAAACCAAAATCACATTAGAGTATTGCAGATTTCAGTCGAGTTAGTGTGGACTACCTACTATAATTATAACATGAGCACTCATTGGGCACACACTGTCGATGATGGCACCTATCTGCCCAACAGGAGAATGGAGGCCGAGGCTGGAGATGGTCGGTTCAGCTACACTCACCAGTTACAGTCAATTGTCGTTGGATCACAGTCGTCTCCGATGAACATTTTTAAAACTATCTCGTGTAAAATGATCAGTACAGAGGCGGCTTTTGGTGGTGATCCTCAGCTCTCCATTTAGGTGCCTCTTCACAAAATGAATCCACCTCTTCTAGATGTGATGGTTGTTGGGAGAATTAAATAAGGTCACAGATCTGGTTTGTAAGCGATGACATCCGGGCAGTACACATTAGCAAACTGTAGCTGTAGTAAGTAACAGTATGACAGTAACTAGCGGTTAAGTGGTGAACTGAGGTGAATGTGCTCTATTTATATTGTTAGGGGCGGGCCAGAAGCTCACGGGGACGCAGTGGGTCATCAAGCCCCCGTTTAAATCCGGATGGTGAGAAACTGTTTAACAGTCTTACTCCACAATTCCGTGTTTTAGCAACACATTTCTAACATGTAGAATGTGTTTAGACATTTTTAAGACTTTAAAGTATCAATGAGAGGCATCAAAAATGTGCAATGACCTGTTTCCTGGAGAGTCCATCAACACATTTAATTGAATTATTCATGCTTTTTCGCAGCTCCAAAGCTTCTTCCACAGAGCAATAGGCTTTATCAAATTTAAGTGCAGCTTGTGGTCTGTGGCACATGAGCGCTGTGGCATTCTGCACCTCTTTCTGGCTAAGATGCTTCTGAACCTGTAAAAAGGAAAACAGGTGTACGTGTTTGTGCATATTACAAGATCTCACCAGATTTCGATAAGTGGACCTCCTGCTGCCAGGCCTGCCTGTTTTTCAGCTCCTCTTTTGAGCACATTTTTATTATAAGAAGAGCCCGTTTAACGGCTTTCTTGGACACTCGCAGCCCATCGGGGCCTGCCTCCTTCACCCAATTAAAAAAGTGTGAAAGGTCCACTAATTTGTGCACCATTGTGGTGGCGCGATAATTGTGCTTTTCTTTCAGCGTTTTGATATAGCTGAAAAAAATAAGACAGACAAAATGGATCAGCCATCTTCAGTGTGAATTGGATGAATGTGTGTGTTTTCTTAATTTCTAGAGCACAGCCAGCAGAAATATTAATGTCAGAGTTTATCCATACTACTGTACTACTTTCATAATTTAGCCCTGAGACTGATTAAATACCAGGTTTTGTTACCCATTCCCAAAGTTTAACCAGATTTCTTTCACAGAAGTGTCCAAAGTCTTTGGATCTTTCAATTGTGACGATTTTGGCTCATATTTAATAAAAATCTCAACAAATTAGAATACTTCATAAGACCAGTTATAAAACTGTACTGTATATGTACTCAACACTTGGTAGGGGCTGTAATTACTGCCTCAATTCGGCGTGGAGGTGATCAGTTTGTGGCACTGCTAGCCCAGGTTTCTTTGACAGTAGCCTTCAGCTCATCTGCATTTTTTGGGCTCAAATTTATAATTTTCCCCTTGACAATACCCCATAGATTCTCTATGAATCAGAATCGAGAGGAATTTGTTATCGTGATAAAAGCTCCGCAGTACAACAGAGTGACAGAGACAGAACAAAAAACACATAAAAGAATAAAAAATACAAAAAAGTAGTTAAGGAATGACAATATACAAATTGACAATCATATGTTCAGGTATATTACAAAAAGCAGTTATGTATGTACAGGTATATTATGTGCAAAATTTAAGTGTACACTAAGTATAGTTTTAAATATAAAACTATTAAAGCAAAGAACTGTGGGGATTTGAAATGGTAACTAACATGCACAATTGCTGGTGATGTAGTTTTGTTTTCTTGTACTAAGTTGTTTTTTTTCTTGATTTCTCACCATATGATTTTGATATGAAATGTTTTAAGACCGTTTGGCCAATACACACACAGAGGGAGAAAGTGGACAAGTCCCCAAACAACTAAGTCCTTACACTCACGTGTTCTGCTGTATTGATGTTAAGACTTAAGCACTATTCGGACGGGACTAGTTTTCTAAACTACGTTTGAGTTTCGATTCTTACCACCTGACGTCTGTGATTTTCATGTACCAATTCGGACGGGACTAACATCTCCGTGTTTATTACAGAGGTGGGAGGGTCTGATTTGTGCATCTGGGCGTCACAGAGATCATGCGTGCATTGTTTTCATTCAGAATGATTGCCTTAGTATTATTACACAATAAATACTAAATGGCTTGTATTCACCTTATTTTCCATGGCAACAACGGTGCCGCCATTGCGCTCGTTTTGTCATCTTACTTCCGGCTAAGGGGCCGGATGTAACGTACCTAAGCTAGTGGCTGGCTAGATAACACAACGCAGAACGAAGATAAGTATGATATATGCTCAGTTAGGGGCTGCATAACAATTGTATTAAAAAAACAATTGCACCAACGATGTAGCGAACACATTGCGACGCGGTCGGAGTGTTGTGGTGCACTTTACAATTTACACCCAGCACCTAAAGAAGAGAAGCACCTGAGGAAATGGATGACGGCGCTAAATTTGAAGCGCCCACCCAAGCGCTCTTATGTGTGTTCGTACCATTTCATGGACGGGAAGGCGACTGACGAACACCCTTACCCCGAGAAATGACTCGACTACGATGTCCCGTTAAAGAGGTCACGCCGGGGATGAAAAGGTTGTCAGATTCGGGTAAGCTAACCTTAACTAGCTATGTGTTTGCTCGCCTAACGTTAGATTTATGAAGTCCGTTCTATGAATACATTTATGATCAGTAACAGGCAGTTAACAAAGACCACGAATTTTCCATGATTTCCATTGTCCACCTATTTATTTAATATTTACGGTAGTACAAGATATTATAGTACATTACAATAGGTCACATTATTGCTGCTACAGAGATTGCAGGTGATAGCAGGCCAGCTAGCTTCATTTCTCATTCAGATACTGACCTACGTTTGAACACTACATTTAACAGTGTGTATACTGTTTTGTCTCTAATGCATCTCTCTCTTTCTCTCTCTCACACACACACAGTTCTAAGTTCGGGTCACATAATATATTAATTTTCATGATATATTGTAAGTTCTAATGTTAAAATGTTGAATTATTTCCACAGATGTATCGATGACCGCCAGTGATGCAGTGGACAGCTGTGAGGGTGATCAGATCCACATGCCCCTGATCTTGCTGAAAGTCACCAGAAGTTACCTGCTGTGATAATTATTTTTTATGAACCTTTACAAAGTCACCAGAAGTTGCCTGCTGTGATAGTTATTTTTATGAACCTTTACAGTGTCACCTGACATTACCTGCTGTAAATAGTTTTTATTTATCTTAATTTGATCCTTTTTTTCATCTTTAATCTCTGATTTGAAGGAATAAGTCATGTCAAGTTTGCAAGTTAATTCAATCTTGGTTTATTACATATGGAAATTAAATGTTGAAATTTTATAGGATGGTCAGTAGAAGGTGTCTCTTGCTTCCTGAAAACAACAAACACTGATCAACACATCACAAATGATTTTATACAACTTATATTAAATTATCCATGTATTAAAAACAAATCACAGTCTGTCTCTTGTTTAACACAACTGATTTAAAACAACTTATTTCATATAGTTAGTCTTCACCCACATCCTCTACATCCCATCCCAATTACCTAATATCCTATCCTTAACCTAATTATTCTCATTCCTGCTTATTTACAAAGCTGCAAGTATCTTGTTGAAAGCAGCAGGTAGCCTGTCTGAAACTCATCTGACAAGAGGAAGCATACACTTAAAATAAAAGGTTTGTAGTCTAGCTACAGTCTTGGCACAGAATTGCTCATTGTGTGGCACATGTAACTTGCTGTGATGGATCCCAGATGAGCAGCTTACAGGTCCTCAGCCCTGTACAGAGCATGGCAAACCTAAAATACATTTCAAAGCTTTCACAGTTGTCTTATTTCAGAATCATTCATTATTATTACACTTGACGTTTATCTACAATATTCATTGATTAGACTTAATGTACACCTACCAAATCTTACCTTTACCTTGCCTTTTGCATATACACTGCAGAATTAAGAGGCAAGTTGATTTTCTGATCATATTTTTTGGTAAAATTTACCAATTCCAAACCAAACCAATCTTAACTATTAATTTTGCATTTAATCTTTTATAAGTGATATATAATCTTTTTTTGGCTTGTTTTATCTGTAAAATAAAATCTGCCTAATAATTATGCATACCTGGATTTAAGGCGTTTTTCACTTCCAAGTTCCAGCCTCCTCCTTTTCTAATGCATAATTGATAAACGTTCACTTACCTTACTCCACTGTACAATTAAGTTATTAGACAAAATACTTAGTCTGATGATGGTCATCAAACACGTTATTATACTTTTAAACATTTATAACTTCGTGTATATTAACATCACACACACACAAAACTAACCAGCACCATGCTGAGAGGTTTAGACTGCTCGACTGGCTGGTTGCACGTTCAATTTTAAAAAGACGAAAAAACCCTCGTTGTGTAACAGTACACGACCAACTGTCTTACTATGTAAATACTGGTAAGCCTCGGTCCATTTTTTTAAAATCATTTTTCCTTGCTGCTCCATCAACTCCTCCTGACAGGGCAGTTAAATATATAGGTTAACTGGCCACTTCTTCATATTGTCTAACATTACCCACGTTAACAGCGTCGATGGATGGGACAATTTGAGACCATTTGATCGTCGTAAGACGTTTTCATCGTGCTCCCAATTTATAACATAACGTTCTTTGTCATTTCTCCACAGTTATAGCTAGCTATAAACAATCTTACAACTACTAAACTAGTAACCGGACGTGCCGTTATCGGTTTAGCGGAAGTCGGATGACAAAATGCGGAAATGCGAAGTATTAAAAGTGGGCGGGGCGGAATAAGGTGAATAGCTAAACCATGTTAAAAGCACTATTCGGACGGGACTAGTTTTCTAAACTACGTTTGAGTTTCGATTCTTACCACCTGACGTCTGTGATTTTCATGTACAAATTCGGACGGGACTAACATCTCCGTGTTTATTACAGAGGTGGGAGGGTCTGATTTGTGCATCTGGGCGTCACAGAGATCACGCGCTCTGTATGCGTGCATTGCATTCATTCAGAATGATTGCCTTAGTATTATTACTCAATAAATACTACATGGCTAGTATAACAAAACCATGTTATTGTGTGGTTCCTTTAGTTTAACTTGTTTTCCTTTTTTTAAATTAAATGTAATTAAAACATTATGTAACTGAGTACATAAATGAACGTGAGTAATCTTACCTGATGCTGATATTACAATAGCCGGTATTAACAGTTTACGCGATCTTGCTCTTGATTTTATTATTTGTATTATTTTTTTATTATTATTTATTTGCCACTAAGCAAATATATCAAACATCCGCGCGGTAAGAGCATCTACGGTAATTCACGTTGGCCAAAACACACAAGGAAACGCGTTGTGAAATAAAATATCACCGGCCATCACAGACATTCGCATTCGGACGGGATTAGTTTTCTCAGAGGATCACTGAGTTTGCTGAAAAACGGTAGGTAATTTGCTCTGGAATTATCACAGAGGTTGTGTGAGAAAAACACAGACGTGGCAGATTCGGACGAGATTAAAATCACCAAGTACGTCTGTGAAACGCAGATTTCTCTAACGACCCCCTGTAAAACTAGTCCCGTCCGAATAGGGCTTTAATATGTAAGGGAAAACACCCAATCTGGCAACACAAGCCACCAGTGTCACACCACCGTCCGCCGCATGCGTGACGCGTCATCAAAAAAAAAAAAAAAAGGCATCGAGGCGACAGCAGCATGTAGCAAGAAGGCGTATTCGGATGGGACTAGTTTTCTAAACTTCGTTTGAGTTTCGATTCTTACCACGGGACGTCTTTGATTTTCATGTACCAATTCGGACGGGACTAACATCTGCGTGTTTATTACAGAGGTGGGAGGGTCTGATTTGTGTATCTGGGCGTCACAGAGATCACGCGCTCTGTATGCGTGCATTGCATTCATTCAGAATGACTGCCTTAGTATTATTACACAGTAAATACTAAATGGCTAGTATAGCAAAACCATGTTATTGTGTGGTTCCTTTAGTTTAACTTGTTGTCTATGGAAGCATATGGGTAGCAATATTCAATTTGGGATGTAATATGCAAAATGACAATGCATTTACATTTTCCAATACATTTGTGCAACGTTTGGTCCAAAATGAAAATTAAATTACATAATTTTAATTTGGCATTTCATACACCAGTTTTAATATGTAAAATGAATACTAATTTTAACGCTTTATAAGTTGCAAAATTAAAATGAAAATGTATTACAGAAATGATTAGATACTCTCACTTGAATCCTCTTCTTGAGATGTGAGTCTGTGACCTTCTGTAAGCCCCGCCTTGTTCACGCAGTGATTGACAGGGCGGGAAGGGGCGGACACGTGATCGGCTCGGACTGGATTTTCAGTGTGCACATTGAATTTTGCTACATTCATTGTGGGACATTGAATCAAAATGCAATCGTAAGTGTCTTGACTGTGAGTGTTAATGCATTTAAGAAAAATTGCATTTAAATGATCATTTTGCCACAGTTTTTGCTTGAACATGTTATACATATCTAATCATTTCTGAAAATGAAAACTTACCGTATGTTTAATTTTCATAAAAGTACGTATGTAATTAAAACATTATGTAGCTGAGTGCATAAATGAACGTGAGTAATCATTTATGGGGGATTAGTTTTCTCAGAGGACCACTAATTTGCTCTGGAATTATCACACTGAGGCTGTGCGAGAAAAACACAGATGTGGCAGATTCGGACAGGATTAACATCAAGTACGTCTGTGAAACACATACTTCTCTAACGACCCCCTGTAAAACTAGTCCCGTCCGAATAGGGTTTAGATTTAGTCCCTAATCAATGTGCTAACTCGTGCTGCTGCTGGGTTAAAGGAGAAATGTCTTGCACCTCAAGGTGTGTAAGGCATCACAATATTGAACACAGATTAATAACTCTTAACTTTCATTGTTGAACATTTGTTTGGTCTTTCTCTCTGTTTCAGGAAGTGAAAGAAGTCACATGAATTAAAAGAAGTTCTTTTTGCTGAGTTTCCAAAACTCAGACAAGGTGGTGGTTTTGAATGACTCAAAATTGCTGCAACCACTCGGAAGTCGTCAACTGAGCCTCAATCCATGTCCCAGTGAGGGCTACCACATCAGACACCAACATGATTTTTCTGACTTTATTATTTATAGGTATGTATTGGAGTGAAATTATTTTTGCTTCATTCTGTGAACTACTGACAACATTTAGAATAAAAAATATAGTTTTTATTTACATTTGCAGTAAAAGAAAACTGGAGAAACATGTCAAAAGTGCAGATAAGATGCTCTGTGTTTTCAGACCTCATATAGAACAAAGAAAGCAAGTTCATATTCACTTTTAAGAAATAAAAGGGTTATATTTGTAAGAAAAGTTCAAAAATGAATATTTTATGAAATAACATTGATTTTAATCACAGTTTCCACATGTCTTGTGTTGTATTTGTACCCCGAGGGAAACCCACCAAATGTGTAATGCACGTTTCTTATTTTCATCAACAGCTCAATAAACTGCTCTTACCTCTGAGATCCGGATCTGTGATGAGAAGACGTGGAGATGTGGAGGATCGAAGGACCGTTCAGTTCAGGATAATATGTTGCTCATAAATAAATTATTCAGAGACTCTTATTTTAATCATGTTTTTCGCATGGCTTCCCTTTATTAATAGACAGTAACTCATTAGTAATAAAAATGTTTAATAGGCTTGCATATCATTTGCAATTCTTTCCTGCATTCTCCCTTTTTTGGTAATAACGTGTATTCCTACACAAACAGAGTACATGGCCTTTATCACATCTAATAACGAGTGTCAACAGTTCAAATGAAAAAATATGGAAAAATAGCAGTTTTTTTAGTTCAGGCTGTGTTTAGCAATGCATGTAAATGCTAGCATAAAAATATCTGTAACACAATATCTTATGCAATATTTTCTGTAACACCTCTTTGTATATTTTATAATACGATTCGTTTAGTTCAGGCTGTTCAGCAGTCCCAGACCTGTACAATAACCCAGCAGGATTCTTATCACATACTTGTCCATTGAACTAAACAGACTTTTACTTGCAGTTTTCTGAGCAGCTCCAGGTTAAAAACAGTGGCTTATTGTTATTTCTTTTAATAATGCAGTATGGCAGCAGAATATGTTCTTAACATCATCACCTATGTGTTTCAACTTTAAGTCCCAGGAGGACTTCTTCTGAGGGAGAAAAAGACCACGTGATTCCTTCTTCACCTTTCCTGAAGAAGAAGAACAACTTGAAGTGGAGAGCCTGATGACATATACTGTATCACAGAGAAAGGGAATACAGCTGATCATCAACAATCATTGGTTGTTCTCTTCCCTCTCTGAAGGACCTTTACCACTCCCGCTGCCTCAGCAGAGCTCAGAGCATTGATAAAGACCACTCTCATGCTGGTTCCCACCTGTTTAACCTGCTGCCATCTGGCAGGCGCTACAGGTGCATTAAATCACGCACAAAAAGACTTAAGTATAGCTTCTTCCCCAGAGCTATAAATATGCTGAACACAAACATGCACTGACCCCACCCCTTCCATCTTATTCAGTGCAATATGTGTATATCATATGTATCCTTTTTTTTGTCTATTGTATGCCATGCACCAATCCGATACCAAATACATATAGGGTCAGTATTGCCGATACTGATACCAATACGATACTTTTTACTTTTGTGTAGGGGAGTGCAGTAGGTCTATGTCATTGTTTCTGAGGTGGATGAATGATCAATTATTTAGGCAATATTTTTATTAATGTATCGAGTCCACAAAATTATAAGTTATTAGGCACTGTAGAATTAATTCTTTACAGCGTTTTAAAATAATAATAGAAAATAAAGAATAAAAAAAATTCTCCCTTTTTTCTGGTTTTAAACGCAAATGAAATAAAGTGCACACAATTATTACTGAAGAACAAACACAGAAAAATAATCCTTTGCAATTACATTCCTTGAACCCCTTCTGAGTGTGCTATCAGCTTCGCTCAGTTCGCTGGTCCTTGGCGCGATGTGTCAGTGAGTCACGTGACGACAACAACTAATCACAGCAGAGCAGAGCAGCGGGAGGAGTAGCAAAGTGGGCCAGCATGTTAAAGCAGCGTTTGCTCAGGATTGTAGAAGTAGAAGACACAAGCAAAGTTTAATGAAAGTAGATATTTAAATTAAAATATCAATTCAATTACAATTGTATCGATCCGATACCAATACCAGTGTTGGCATCGATACTATCGATATTTAGATCGATCCGCCCACCCCTATCAGTGACTAACTATAGACTCTCAGCTACAGTAACAACCCAAAGCACAGACTAAAATGATGAAATTATGACACAAAATAATTAGTGAACGTTTTGTAGGGGTTAAACCAACAACAACAAAACTCTTTTGACTGAAAAATATTCAACTGAGCCCCATTCCATTGCCGTACCTGTCACATACTGAATTTGATTTATTTTAACAACAAATTTAAAAAAAATTAGTACATAATACAATAAGAACAAGTAAATTAATGATAAACAATAGCACAAACAATAACAATAACAAGTAATGTGTTCAGGTAGGTCTAACTGTAAACTATTCAACTGTAAAATAACACTGGATGATGAAAGACAGCAGAAGGTTAATTTAGGCAGATACTGTTACACAGGGCGCTATGCTTACTTTTCTTTTTAGGAGCGCTTGTCCTCCTAGTTTAAAAGAATTAGGAGTACCGTGTGATCAATAATCAAAAATTCTGGACATAAAATATTAAGGACATGTGAGTCCTTAAAGTATCTACAGGGGTATTTTCTTTTACCTTTACAATGGCATCTACATTCCACATAACGTGTAAACATTTTACTAGTTAGACTTTTTCCAAACACTTTTTCCAAACTATAATTCCTGACTAAATGTATAATCGAGTGAAACATTATGAAGTTTCAATAACAATATACAATACTATACCATTCAAAAGCTTGATGTTAATAATATAAATGTGACAAATAGAGATAACTTTAACAAATGTAAAAACAATGCAGTTTTTTCAATTTATTCCCCGTAAAAAAACCTGATAAATATTCTCAGCTCTTTACAACATTAATAATAATGATGATGATGATAAATGTTTTTGTTTTGTTTTTTGGTAGAAAACAAGATTGTTAAAAGGATTTCTGAATGATTGTGTGACTGGAGTAAGGATGACAAAAAATTTGTTTGAAAGTCAGCTTTGATTGTCCCTAATAAACTGTTTAACTGCTCCCCCAAGTGGATATTAAATTATGTTGTGGGATAATGAAATATATTCTTAATAAACTACAAACATAAAATTATATACTTTTATTTTGTTCCCACATTCTTTCTTGTAACTCCTCCCTCTCAGTGGCACAGCTGACTGAGAGGCTCATTATGCAGCTCATTATGCAGGCCTTTGTCTTCTCAGGTGTAAATCACAATGATATTCATGATAGTTGACGCCTACTCACATATGACTTTTACCAACAAAAAGTGTTTTAGAAAATTTAAATCAATATATTGTTTTCTGTGAGTGAGTAAACAAGATGATTTTCACATCATTCAGAAAGAAAAATTCTAGGCTACAAGCTCCAGTTCTCAACAGTCCCGGGAACCAATTTTATGTATGTGTTTTATGGCCTTATTCAAGTGACTTAACATTTTTAGTTTTTCACTAACCATGCATAACATTTTTTTCTCAAAAACACAATCATGTACATGCAGGCATTTCACATATTATTATAGCCCAGTTTGTGCTGATTACAGTGATATTAGACTTTACCCATTTAGATATTTATGAGAAACTGAAAAAATCACAAATATCAGGGCATGACAAAACTTCTCCAGGCCCCAAAAATACCCTTAGACTCCAGAGGGTTAAAGATGCATTCTCGCCCCCTACAGATTCCGCTAGGTATACAGCCGCACTGAAATATCAAGGTGAAAGTCATCATAGCTTGCTTAGTATAGACCCAGCTCTCAACCCAACTTTGAGAAAAGATTAACGGCGATATTTTTTTTTATCGCCTGATAAGAGTCTCATGTTAACGCAGCACGTTATCGCCGATAACGGCCCACCACTACTTTTGAGTGACATTTTTGAAACACTTAAGTGGGAATTTAAATATATTTAAGTGTATTTAATAGATTTGACATGCATGTAAGTGAATATTAAGGTAGTTCTGTTTAAATAATTGTAAGATTATATTGAATTTCAGAAGTTACTACTGATCTTTTATGTAATCGTATATATTTTTTTTAAAGATTGGTTTGATTAATAGATTAAAATGTGACAAGTGCATTTCAAAATAGTAATTCTTTCAGTTTTCTCAATCAAACAGTGAAAATGTTTTCTACAATTGTTTGTTGACTACAACGCCCATATCCATCTTCATCTCCTACCTCAGTGATCTCCAAAGCTGGTACCTCAAGCATGTCTTCCTCCATGTCTGTGAGTGCAAGATCTCTATTAACCCTTAATCGTCCCTCAAATAGAGTTAACACTTAGGTCCCTTGGGGTCATATAGATCTTTTACAGTGCGATTGCATAAGGAAATAATTTTTTTTTTTATATATATGATGAACTATATATCGTCGCTGTTGGGTGGAATCCTTGAATCTCCAAAACCATTATTTTTCAGGAAATAAAAAAACGGCATATCTTTTTTAGATATTCAGCATTGTATTGTTACAGTTGGTATTATACCTTATATTGCTACCATATACTGTTGTGTGCCAACATAAACAAAACATTTCCCCAAAATCATGTTTTATTGGATATACAAGTTTAATGACTTGGGAGAATGGAGATACGAGTTTAAGCTCTCATTGATAAGAATGGTATGGACACAGACGTCGCTGCTGCCAGCAGTGTTCATCAAAGTCTGTGACAAGAGACGAGGCTTTACGAGTTAATCAAAGCAAATGATTGTGGTTACATACGTCTTCCTAAACCCTATAGCTATATGATTCAATACCAAAATAAAACGATAAACTGACTAGGCTGTCTAATAGGCGGAAATTAATCTGCACGCAAAATTGACAATCACATTGAACCTTTTGGCAAGAGAAAAGCTAACAACGGTAGTTAAATAAACCTTTGAAATAGCGAATAGGAAGATGTAAGAGCTATGAAGTGATGCAATTAAAAAAAATTATGGGCTGATTAAGATGTTTATTAGGTGGAAATTTGCCTAATCTGCTCGCAAACTTACCTTCGATGCTCACGGCTTCCTTCTGCACCGAATCATTACAGCTATCGATTTCTTAACAAAACAGGCCTAGTCAAATGTATCTAACATAACTATTTTCACTCGTTATTGTATCTAAAGAGGCTTACTTGGTGCCAGTAGACAGCCTTTTTTTCTCCCATAAATAAAAACCTTGCTACTTGGGGTGTTTTACATGCACAGTGCCAAGAGAGACATAATCTATAAGTAGGCCTAACAGTTAAGTCAGAAAAATAATAATAAAAACAATAATTTTTAAACTTAAATGCACATGCATAATAAGCCTAGGAATAAGTAGATATTTGAAATACATCAATAACTGATATCATAGTGTAACACAGATAACATTGCCATCATATTGACTGTGTTAATACTGCATCTTTTATTAAGCTAGTGAAGTAAATTCTCATAAAAGCTGTGAAAGTCCATTGGGATGGAGGTGTTTAAATTTCAGCACTTTGATCTTCAGGTGGTCTGGTGCATCTGACAGAGTTCCTCTAAGGAGACAAGCATGGTTGCTGCAAAAAAAAAAAAAAAGGTCAAATGATTGTTTCCCTAAATTATACGGCATGGTTACATATGATAACGGGGCAAGAAGGCAGCTAGCTTCCTTAAAATGATGAATATGAGGGCAAATGCAGCTACTTGTTGAACATGATGGCATGCCTTGACATTGTAAGCTACAATCTGTTTTATCTGCAATGCACAGTGTTTAGTCTGCATTGCAGAGGATTGTTTTGCACTAAGTTCTGATCCTCAGACAAGCACCAGAACTAGCAGGGGTCAATATTGTGTTTTTTAAACCACATGAAAATCACGTTAGCGATCTCACCAAAGATGACGACAAAAACAATGCATAGTGGCTAAGTCAACGGCATGCGATTTTTCTGTGTTAAATTCATTATCCTCGTCAGATATAAAACCATGGAAGATAGAGGTGGGCAGATCGATACTAATATCGATAATATCGATACCAACGTTGGTATCGGTATTGATCGATACCAACGGGAAAATATCGATACTTAAGTTTCAGTTTCTCTCGTTTTGCCACCTGGCCGTGTTTGTCAAAATGCTGCTGCTGTCACAGAGCAGAGCAAGCTCTAAGAGTGCTGCTCGTGCTCGAGACTGCTCTCCGCCCCCTCTCCTGTGTTGTACCGTCACGTGACTCACCACTAGCGCTACCACCAGCAGTCAGGCGCGCGCACCGCTCAGCCGCGCATTTCTAACAGCAGTCAGTCAGAGGCGGAGAGAAAGAAGAGCGTTGTATGGCTGTATTTTCAGGCCGATCTACCCTTTTTGTGTTAGCTGTGAAAGGGATACTAGTTTCTATATTTAAACTTCACCTAGATGTGCACCAGAATTAATTATTTTTTATTATTTTATCAATAACTGATTCTCCAAGAGCAGTGGATATTACAAGGCGCCTATCAGAAATGATTGTGAAGGACCTGCAGCCTCTTTCCATAGTGGAAGATGTCGGCTTCAGGAATTTTGTATAAGGAGAATTTGTTTTACATTGTGAAGTAAAACGTTGTGACTTTAAGAAAACAATCCTGAAAAGAAGTGCACAAGAGGAGAAACATTTTTTTATTAACATGCTATTTGAAAAGAGAATTTGTTTTTACATTTTTTATATTTGTGAAGTAATCATTTTGTAACTTTGTTTATTTAAATAAATCAGAAGTAACCAAAAGTTGTTTCTGAACAAAAGCTTTCGTAGTACTGATTAATAACCCAAAATGCAAATCACAAAAACAAATTAAAAGTCATGAAAATTCATTTAGATTTAGGTTGAAGACGCATCCACCTTAATTATTAAAAAGTATCGATATTGGTATCGGTATCGGCGATACTGGCCCTGTATTTACTTGGTATCGGATCGATACCAAATCTAGCGGTATCGCACACCTCTAATGGAAGATTTCAGTCAACAAGATAACTAACGTACTGTCCAATGCTAGTAGACCTAGCAGAAAGAAAAATCTGGCATCGTCAGAAATGACAAGACACCTCAGCACTACTATTACACTGTAAACCCTGATAAGTTCACAGAACTCAAAAAATATTTTGTAACAGATTACACAAAAACATTTAAGTGATGTTTTTAAATGTTTTAAGTTTACATAAACTTAAAAAAATGAATTCCAGTTGCCTTAAATTATCTCAGTTATCTTAAATAATTATATTTCTGAACTTATAATAAGGGAGTAATTCACCCATAATTTTATCTATTTTTCAACTCCTATAATGTGGGAAATACACTCAAAATTAGGCTTTTGCTGTCCATCCTCAGTCTAACCACAGGCTCTACTCTTCACCACAACGGTAACACTACAAATCCAACATAACATAAACCTTTGTAAAATCTAATATAACACAACATTTATGTATTAACTTATGTCCCTCTATGTTAATCTTGTGTAAAAACACACAAAATAACACTTCATTTCTAAATTTATTTTCCTTGTTTTCTGATGCAAAGCATGCTGGGAACTAGAAAACACAATCATTTTAAGTTCACCTCAATACAACAAATTTTTGAGTTAACAGAACTTATTTAAATTAAGTCCAATGAACTTTCGTTATTTTTTGAGTGCAATTAACTAATTTCATTTGATTAATTTCACTGTTCGGTTTTACAGTGTACTTCAAGATAAAACTGTTATATATAATTCATATAACTAGACTTGTCACGATAACTAATTTTGCTGGATGATAAATTGTCCAAGAAATTAATGCGATAAACGATAATATTGTTGTTCTAAGACAATTATATAATGATAACTGCATAACAACGCAGGTGGACCTTTTCAAAGATCAATAAACCTTTATTTTATGGCAGATTCAGAGCAAGAAATACCAACATGTTGAATGTGTGGCTTAAAATTTAGCATGTTATATTACATTTATATGCCAGTTAGGGATGCTCATATTGACCGTTTAACCGTGCAACTGCCCAAGCGCTTTGGACAGAAGGAGAAAACGTGCGTGCAACAAATCACTGGGTGCGTTGACGCATGCAACCACATGACTTTAGACATATTTAGCAGAGCAAGCCAAATGAAGCGAGCGAAAAATAGGCCCATTTCTAGAGAAATGGCAATGGAGTTACTTTCAAAATATGCTACGCGGTATTAAAATAAAGCAGTAGTGCAAGTACAATGCAATATCACTTGCGACACAAACCAAAGCTGGCCACTCTAGCAAGACATTATCTCTTTATTCCCGGTACATCTGTGTCATCGGAGAGGGTGTTTTCTGCTGTCCACAGGCTGCGCTCCAGACTAACCCCACATCGTGACATAATTTTTTTTATAATAAAAAAATGACTTTGACGAGAACGGAAGTCCTTATAAGAGAATTTATAAACGCCGACAAAATGGATCAGACTCATCCGCATTTTAAATGGAGTTCAACAGATTGCAAGGAAAGCTTGCATTACTTCAATTTGTTGACCATTCAGTGTCTCATTCTGTCCTGACAAACTTCTCAATCTCAGATGACATTGTAATATTCATGATCAAAACAAGATTACAGAGTCTTCCAACAAAGTATAATTTGGCAACATGGTATCCATCAAGCATGAACCCTACTGTATATGACATCCAACTCAGCAGGAAAATGAAACTGTTATATACTTAACGGATGCTTCAATTACAAAGGACTTTATGTGGCCAGACATGACCATTTGGTTGATCTGGTTGCAAAGGACTTTCAAAAGGTAATTTATGGACATGATAGTAAGATTTACAAGCATAGCACTGTACGATTTAACTGGTTTTATCATAGCTCATCTGACAATGATTACTTTAAAAATATTCCAAATACTCCTGATATTGTAATTAGAAATGAGGTTATGAAATCTGTATCCATCTTTGAGGTGAGCTGCTGTTTTGACCTGTATATGGACCCTTGCTACTATTCTAAACTATTGAAATATCAATCACTGGTAGATCTCATTCACCAACTTGGATACAACTGTAAATTAGTAATTCTGGTATTTGGAAGTTTAGGCCATGTGCATAAACAATGTGATCAGTGTGTGTGTGTGTGTGTGTGTGTGTGTGTGTAACTCCTCTCTCCCGGGTCCTCTCTGAAGCTCCTCGCACTCATTCCAAGTGGGTCTCCTAACAAGGAGGCTAAATGGCTACAGCCAGTAGCGTCTGTTGCTAGTGCGTCTCTTGAGATCGGGGAGTGAGGTTTACCTGCACAGCACTACTCGTTGGCCTCCATTACATGTGTGTGTGTGTGTGTGTGTGTGTGTGCATGAGATACAAACTTGATGTGGCATGATGTGGAAGTTTCAAATTTCAATATTTTATTCAGAATACAACATTGATGACATTAAATGTTTAAACTGAGAAAATGTATGATTTTAAGGTAAACATAGGTTTATTTTGAATTTCATAGCATATACACATCTCAAAAAAGTTGGCACAAAGCCATGTTTACCACTGTGTGGCATCCCCTCTTCTTTTTATAACAGTCTGCAGACGTCTGGGGACTGAGGAGACAAGTTGCTCAAGTTTAGGAATATGAATGTTGTCCCATTCTTGTCTAATACGGACTTCTAGTTGCTCAACTGTCTTAGGTCTTCTTTGCCACATGCACTCATGCAACCCCATACCATCAGAGATGTAGGCTTCTGATTGCTGATAACAACAATTATATTGTGTACAATTAGTGTTGGGGGTATGATTATGGTCTGGGCAACACTCCACAAACCTCTCCATGCAGCCATGCTTGGACAGAGCGGGGAAAGCAGAAAGACAAACCCGCCTGGGGTACAGAACAGAACCATTATAAGCATATATAATTACAATTCACAATTACATGAGTTGTAAACAAAATGTGATAGAGACTGCTTCCAATGAAGAGACTGTAAAGAAAGAACAAAGTTAGATCGGATTACAGGTTCAGTTGGTGGAGTTGGGATTGAAGGTAATTATTTGTGCACTTTCTGTGCAAATGATCTATAACACCTCATTCACACCAGCAAGCACATGAAACTACTGTGTATCTTTTCCATTATTTGACAGAATCTGTCAGCTTAGCCTTCATCCCTAATATGTATTGAAATTATACTGAAGTATCTGTGCAACTACAGCAATACAGTTTGCTGAGAAGTCATCTTTCTAAGGAACCAGATCAGTGTGTGTGTGTGTTTGTGTTGATGTCTGTCATTCTTCTGACTCTCATGTCTTCCTGAAAGAAAACAGGAAGTAGGTTTCACTAGTTTTACAGAAGTAAAAGAAATTTCAAAGCTGTTATTCAACACAACGGTTCGGAGGAGAAAATAGAAATATTGTCTTGAGGTGAGTGTGTGATCTTTTTTTTAGTTATTTTCATGTATGAGTGGCATCTTATGATATATCATTGGTCACTCTGAGCTTCTGAGACTTTAATTCTGTGCTGAAGTCATTTTGATGCTTTTATTTAAAGCTCTTGATGTCGTGATCAAACATGATCAAGTGTGTCTGTCAGTGAATCATGGAGAGCTGCTCATTCTGATGTTGTCACACTGTGTGAAATCACTGTTTCTCAGTTTAATGTGATTGTTAGTGAGTCTTTGATTTCAGTATTTCTCATCATGCACTCTTTACTCTGAGACAGAAATTATCGCTCCACATCTTCGTGTGTCTGCAGACAGTGATGAGTGCTATAACATACTTCTTTGATACAACGAGCAGCATTTCTACTTCCATAAAAACGGTTCACTTCAGTTCACTGTAGATGTTGAACAACAAAAGTATAGAAATATAAAACTCTCAATATTGAAAACTCCCATTGCAAAAAATAAAGTGCCCTTAAATGTATAAAGTTTGAAAGTTGATAAAGACTGAATAGCTATATATCATAACAACGCTTTTTAATGAATTCACACATAATCTGTGCTTTCATGGATGGCTGAAAATCCCCAGTTAACTATAACACAAAATCATTTCTTTTACCCCACAAATAAAGTAAATGGAAATACCAGAAGCAGTAGGAAAATATTCATGAACTATTTCTGCTTGTTCTTTCCATTTCTCTCTGTTCACCATGTTTTACAATATTGAGCTGCTGTTGTTCACAATGAAAGTAAGCCAGTTCAAGTGCATTTAAACTGCAGAAAACCTAAATGTGAGTAAAATACAATAGTGTAGAACTGCAGGTCAGTGTAGCACAGTACAATTTCATCCAGGCACACAAGAAAGAAAATGCCTCCTTTCTCTTCAGACTCAAGCTGCTCAAACCCCCAAAATTTGGGGGCCCCAAGCAAAATGGACATGGAGGCCCCCCGCATGCACACAAAGCCTACAGGAACCACAGCATAGCGATACAGTTTAAGTTCACCCGCACTTAATATAAATAAAAAAGGTTTACAGTGCAAGTACTGCATGAAAAAATAGTTTGGTGGGAATTCAGTAGTGATTTGCAATAATATGGCAGCAAACACTTATCAGTTTAAACTCTGGGCTGTGCAGGATATCAGCTATAATTATAGAGCTTGTGGTACCTTCTGCTATATAGAGGAAACATCAGCACTGAGAAGTGAAGCATCTGTTGATGTTGAGGATGAAGTTGATGGTGTAGCTGAAAAAAAAAAAAAAAAATCTGAAATTACCTGTGAAGTACGTTTTACCATTTCACTGTTAACATATTGACAGAGGTCACTATTAACAGCTCAGGGGTGCGTTTCCCAAATCCATAGTTGCTAACTAAGTTAGAAGGTAGACACTTTGTAATAACAATCATTAATAGATGGTAAATTGATAGTTAATTAATATTTAGTTAATTATAGTTTAACTGTTAGCAAACAGTATTTTTACTTAATATAAAGCTTACCGAAAACTTAAAAGATATGTTAGTATTTCCATATTTTGATATTAGAAGGGACGGGATGCAGGCAGCTTCTTTCACTACCAATGCTTAAAAACATCCCAAGCTAATGTTTGATGCACAGAATTTATTGTGTGGTTTTCATAACCCCCATTTGGTAAATAGATTATAGTATAGCATGCTATTTGCTGTGCCTCTTTCATCATTGTTCATGTGTTCACATCCTCATTTAGTGAGAGGATAGAAGTTGAAATCACCGGAGCGTCACGCGCGCTTCAGTGTGTGTTAATAAAGGAACACGTGGTTCTGCTTCATTCACTAACAGAGACATGCAGAACATGCAGGATTCATATTTAAATAGACTGTTACAGCTTAATATTTATACAGATATTAGTCCATATCGTGATTTGAAGTGCAATTACCTATTTTTAATTAATTCATTCAAAATTTGGCAAATTATGTGTCATTCTGCGTTAAACTGTAAATTCCGTTTTTATGACTGGATTCCGCGATTCCCTCCGCGTTTTCTGCATCGCGGAAATCATAGGGCTCTAGTTGTGGTATACCAGCTTTATCTTGCAATGGACAAACACCCCAAAGTTCTCTGTAAGTTTGCTCGTGCCCTCAAATCAGAACACTGCTGACTCCTTGCAGTATGCGATTTCTGATCTGCGTCTTCCTTATACCATTAAAAAAAAACATATTCCTTCCGTTCAAAAAAAAAGTTGCACTAACTGTTCGTTACAAGCAGCATTTAGGTAGCTAACATAAACATATTTTTGCTAGCCTACCTGCTGCAAAATTACACCATTTGTACAAGACTGACAAGTACTGATGAACTATTTTATCCAGTGTAATTTATCACTTATCTTGTTTTTTCTTATCATCCTCTTCCTTTCTCTTCTTTCTCTTCTGGCTTCCTGAAGCATAATTCCGCTTCGTGACTGCCGAGGAGGTTTTGTATTTTGCAGGTAGCAGAGATCACGTGGTTGCCTGGCTGCTGTCAGCGACTACTGAGAGGGGGGGCCCCTTGAGGGGGATCGCGATAACAGTGTCATTACACGTTACTGCATTGATGATCAAAGGGGCGCGCACACATTGTCGTTGCATTTTATTCTTAACCAGTCGTTGTCTTGGGGCCCCAGGCCAGCTCGGGGCCCCAAGCTATTTCTTGGTTTGCCTGCCTTGTCGCGATGGGCCTGGACGTGATAGACTGAGATTAAGACTCCAGTTTCACATTTTGCATCTGCATAACAAAGTCAGTTATTTTAAACATGCAATGATTCAAAATAAAACTAAACAAGATGTGTACTAAAAAAATATATATATTTAGAAAAAAACATAATAATGAATGAAGCAGCACATCTCTTGCACGTCACACTCAACATAAAAAAATATATATATTTAGAAAAAAACATAATAATGAATGAAGCAGCACATCTCTTGCACGTCACACTCGGCAGCATGCGCACTGAACACGCAAAAAGAGTTATTTGGCACACGTAAAATATTTGAATAATAATTTGTCCCACAGTCCGCCTGTTCTTACCGCACAACAAATGCAAGCTAAATCTCCGCAGTGTTCTCGTTGAGTGTACAATTTCTAAAATGTTATTAGAATTAATTCATTTCTAAAATGTTATGATATTCAGTAAACCTGAAACAGATCACAGCAGTAGACCTTCACAGTCATCAGCAACGTGGTAAACATTCGTGCTGGTATGCATATGAATTTAATACAAAGCATTCGTAATGTTCATGACCTTAACCCATTATTATAGTTGATAAGACCAATGAATGGAGATGAGTTGTTGATCAAAATTAAAATAGGCATTAGTTGGCTTTATATGGAAAGTTTCAAGTTAACTGAATTAATAATTACTATATGATGTAAACTTAATCTTTAAATCTTTACGGACATGACACTGAAGAGTCCTGACCTCGTAAGTCAAGCTCTTATAAAGTCACTGCTGTTTAGACATTTTTCAGAAAGGTCTCCATCATTCTACAAAATACTTACTGTTGACATAAAAAAGGGCAGCCTTTGATCTCTCATTTTCAGTTAAAAACATTTTACTATGGGTGCACAA
Organism: Carassius auratus; assembly: GCF_003368295.1. NCBI lineage: Eukaryota > Metazoa > Chordata > Actinopteri > Cypriniformes > Cyprinidae > Carassius > Carassius auratus. Next base: position 217,382 of record NW_020524209.1, read on the forward strand.
ACAGCGATTTCATTCTCATTTCTTTTAAAGCATGTCAATGAAGTAAAATACAGATAAAGTTGACATTTGCATGGAATTGTTTAAATATGCAATTTGTAGATTCTGTGTTCCCAAGAAAGTTTGCTGGAGTTAAATAATAGTAAGACTAAAGAGTTATGTTAAGAGAAGTTTTGTTCCTTTAAAGGGGTGTTCAACCGGCTATTTTTAAAGGCTTGATTGTGTTTATAGGGTGCACAGTAACTTGTTCATGATTTGTTTAAAGGGGTCATCCGATGCAAAATTCACTTTACAAGTTGTTTGAACATACATGTGTGTTGGAAGTGTGTGTACACATTCACCCTATAATGATTAAAAACCACAGAGTAGTTTTTTTTTATTATTATTCCCATTTTAAATCAGGCTGTTCTGAGATTCCTCTCAGAATTACAGTAGGCGGACAAGCTAATGGGCATTAGCTTGCCGCGGCATTAACTGAATTCAGTCGCGTGTTAAAATTATTTGCTTACCCACCGCCAGTTGGCGCAAAGGGACAAATTTTGAACTGACTGTAATAATAAAATGACGGTTTGTAAATGAAGATGAAAGGACAAGTAAAACATCAATAGCATTATATTATAATATTTTAACATCCTTAAAAACCATTATATATATATATATATATATATATATATATATATATATATATTATATTATTATTATATTATATTATATATTATATATTTTATGAAACACTCACACATGGATTAAAAAATATATATTTTCATTCAAAAATAAATAAAGAAAATCCTTCAAGTTCCATATGAGGAACCGCACTAATAGCAAAAATTCTTATTAACTGCTATTGTTCTTGATTTTTCAAACTGTCTCCAATTATGTCTTAACTGTGTGAGCAAAAATTGAGTATGGTATATTTCAGCTGTTTTATGCGCTGGTGCCTCACGCGCACATATTAATTGTAAACAGCGCAGTTCAGCATGAGCAGAGGTCTACTGTGGCATATTTTTGCTCTTTATAATATTTTTCCTGTCGATACTGAAACACACGTGAACCACAAAGCCTATTTTACCTAATAAATAATAGTTTAGCTGCAAATACGCAACATCACGAATATGGAATTTGTATGTGTCCAGAATGAGAGAGGTAAACCCAAAATGTAAGCTAAGTGGATATACTGTATATCAATTTATTTTATTTACTTATTTATTTTGTGTTAACCCATTTTTTTAATTGCATATGAAAATTTAAGAATAAAAAAATCCTCCTACCCCCTAAAAATTATCTTCACATTCACTTGTGCGCTCTTGCGCAATACCTTCCTCTCGCGTTGCTCAATTTTGGATGACATAAAAGTGTTTGATATAAAGGTTGCTGTCCCATTTTGTATATGAATTGTTAATTTAATTTTTTTAAATTATTTTGTTAGTTTCATGGTAACATGCAATCAAGGTCTTCTGTTATATAGGCTATATTTAACATTCACTGTGGCATTTTCACTCGTTTAAACTTACAATTTTTAAGATTTTAAATTCAGACACAGACACAACCACAAAAACATGACTAGGTCTTGAGGGAAATATAGGTTTTATTATATTATTTTATTTTATTTTATAAAAACCGCCATATAAAATACAACTACTAACATATAACATTAACAGATTTTTAAATGTATTTAAAATAAGTGTATTTTAAATTAAAGTGTGGTCAACAGAGTTCCTTGGGGAACGTAGAAATTCGTTGATCCGGTCCTTTATGAGCCTGGGCCTAATCTAGGCTATCCAGGTTTTTTTGGGGGGTTTTTTGCGCATCTGAAAATGACTTCGTTCATCACATTCACTTCACACGCTCTGGCGCAGATCAGCCTCCCATGTTGCTCAGCTGTGGACGATTTAAAAATTTTGATATAAAGGTTACTGTCCCATTTTATGCAGGAGTTGTTCGTGTAAAATAATCAAATTATATTGTTAGTTCTAATTATATTGTTAACACAAGTTCATTTAAGCTATTTAACATGCACTGTGATATTTTACCATTTTTCCTTATAAACTCCTTGAGAATTTAAAGTTTGTTTAATAGTATATAAATTCAAGTAGATTTTTTTTTTTATTTAATTTAATTGCTTAAATTATTTTAACTAATTAATAATATGTTATCATGTTAGAAAATACGTGTTTATTCTTTAGGAAAATAAGAGAAAAAATAAGGGACAATCTGAATATTTGTTTTGCTTCACCTATTTATGTAGGCTACAATTATATAATAATAATAATAATAATAAAATAATGTCATCAAACAATATACCATTGGCCTGAGTAATTTTGACCATTATAGAATTGTGACTTTAAAGATTAGTCATTTAGGTGGTAAAATACTGTGAAATAAATAATGGCATGGATTTTAGAGCATAACTGAAGGTTTATGAAACATTAGACAATAAAGCATTTTTTTAAACAACGGAACTTAAAGTTGTGAACTAAAATATTATTTCAACCATATAGCATGTGAAAAAATAAAATGCACACTTTTCATAATATTTTATTATTAATAAAATGCATAAAGTTTCTGGTGTTTGGATTTGTACTTCAATATAATGAGCTCCAAGTTTAAGGATAGCCCTAGACAAGGCTCTCTCTCTCTCTTTAACAGCATTAGCTCAAGGAAATACATCTTCCTTCTGTTAGACTTTTCCTGCCTTGCTAAATGTTGGTCTCATGATCAATAAGTTGTATTCGCCTCAATCTGATTCAGAAAAGTCAAACCGCAGACAGTGAAGCCTCGGAGACCCATGCGCTGTGAGGCGGGAACAGAGGACTCCGCTTGGTCTTAAAGCCTTCCGCAAACATCCACAATCACAAATAACAATGATTTTCGTAAATTAATTATTAATTATTAATTGATAATTTGTTATTATCATTATGGTCTTGTGAAAATAATAATATGGGCTGCGAGAAAATAATGAATACAAAGAGTAGTGCTGCTGAGTGCAGGCATGTTTCAGCCCAGTAACACACAGATCCTCACAGCCAAAACACAGACCGAATTCTGTTCAGCTGGAGGGGGTTGGGTTTTTTTTGGGGTGTAGTTATGTATGGCTTGTGGGGGTCTAGATAAAGGTGTGAATTGCTCTTTCATATGGACAGTGTCTTATGAGGCTTTCAAAGTTGCTGAACTGGTTTATATATGACTGTTGTTTTGGTTATAGACTAAAAAATGGTCTGCCCCCACGTAAGATTTTTCTAGTTCTTGTCGTTCGTTTGTTATATTTAACTAATTTATTTAAAAATTGGTTTAAATCATAAATCTGATTTTTTTTTTCTAAAAAAAAAAAAATCTGGGATTTTTTTTTGTTTTTTTCTGGTCCATTTGCTATTGCCCAAATTTAAAAGCAAGTAAAGAAGGCTACCTTTAAAATCACTTAAGTTGTCAATTACTAAAACAATTTTTACCTCTTGTGTATTTTGTTGATTACAATGAGAGAACTTGAGTTTAATTGTGAGGACGGTTTATTAATTCATCCATTCTTTAGAGATTCAAAGATTTAATCGTGCAGGTTTAATTTGATTCATTTCTTGTTTTAAGCTAATTAGGCATAAATAATGGGAACGAAATTATACAGTGCTTCACGTTTAAACATGCAACAATTTCTTAATCAGTTTACAGACAAATGTCTTTTTCCCAATAAGTTATGTCAAAATAAAGGACAGGTAATGAATAACAAAAATGCATATTGTTTTATTAAAGAAAAAATATATATATTTAAATTATAAATTAAAATATAGGCCTAATATATGAATATATTGACATTTTGACAGATCAAGTAGGCAAAACTGACGTCTATTAGCGAAAATGTGCTTTAATGTGCTTGTTTGATAACTTGTGGTTAAAGCACCACTCAGCGGTCAAAGGCTGCAAATGCACCTTATACCACCGTCGGAGGTACGTGCAGCGGTAAAAAGGGCCTTTTGAAAGTCTACCTACTGTACATTCTTCTGCACAGGTTCTATGAAGCCCCTCCCTCAGAAATACACAATGGCCTCAGATTGGTTAGCTGGCTCAGTGTGTCATAATTCGCTAACCACCTAGTATGGCGAGTGGAATGTGACAGGATTACCTGCTGAAGTCGACAGTCATGTACTTTTACGTGTGAGAAGGGTACGCCACCTCAACTAATGCGTGATAAGTATGCCGCCTCAACTGACGTGTGCCAAAAAATTTAATAAATTATTCATTAAGTACATTTCTGCATTACACTTACCCTCTAAATAATACATCATCATCGGAGGTGTAATTTTACCAAGCATTAAACAGTAATAAAATGAAAGAGAACATGTTTTTCTATAATCCAGTGATTCAAGTTAAAATAAGTAATATCTTAATTACACTTTCATGCATATAGTAATGTATTTGATTTTACTTAAAGGGAAGTATTTGTATTTTACTTAAAGGATAGTTCACCAAAATCAAGAACTTCATAATCAAGTAATCGCTGAGTAATCATTTATTCATTTTCATGTCTTTCCAAACCTGCAGGATTTTATTTCTTCTGTGGAACATAAAAGTTATTCTAAGACTTTCCTATAATCCAATACTTTTTCCATGTCCCTCAAAGATATGATTTTTGGCTTCCGATAAGTACAATGGCCAAGTACAATGGCCAAGTATGACCCATAGTCAAAATTCGTGCTCTGCATTTAACCCATCCAAAGTGCACAGTGAAACACACACCCGGAGAAGTGCCACTTTGTCACTTTAGTAGTTTATCAATTTATTTTCTGGTATTTTTTCCTCCCATTTTAATTTGTTGACTTCTGCTGTTTACAGATTTCATTACTTAAACATTGTTCGTACTCTGCTTGCTCATGGAATAAAGCAAAGTATAAAAAATTGACACTGCTTTATTTTTAAGAGCCAGTAAGATGAAAATTATAAGCTTCCTACTGTTTATAAGTCCTGTACATTAGGTTTAAATCCATCCAAGGTTAAAAAAACATTGTCATTTTGTCAAAATATCATTTTAAAATTACCTCAATTCTCAGAGATCCCCAAACGGTTCGCGCGAAGCTGTTCAAAAGATTCAGTTTCCTTAAACCCCACCTTTCGGTAGCATACTGTGTTCTGATTGGTCAACTAACATAGTCAGGTTTGATTGGTTGTTCCACACACACCTCCACGGTAAACTATGCGTTAGCATCTGTTTGGGGTGAATTATGTCTTATTCCTCTCACTGCGAAGCAAACAGTAAAATAAAAAACTTGAACATTCTCGCTGCTTTTTCTTCTTTGTGGGTGTGTTCAAGCCGCGCACTTCAGTTTGAATCTGAATAGCGCGTTCAGCGCGGGGGCGTGGTCACATTAGAAGGGAGACATGAAAAACAGACATCGCGTTGTTTTCATATGGATTACTTTATCACAGAATATCTGTTTTCAGCAGTACTTGTTTAGTTTTAAAGTATACGTCAAGCTTTCTATAGATATCGCTCTCATATCTCTTCGTTGAGTACTATCACACCAACCAGAGCATCTGTGTGGGGGGTGGGGCAGGTCAGAGCTTCGTTTCTCCCAACACGGTAGGCAGAGATTATTATGCAAAGTGTTCCTAGTGACGTACATAGAGATGGGCAAAAGATTTGAAATCTATAACGACTCGTTTCAGCGATTCAGAGTCGACTCCTTACTTTAGATGCCAAATAACTTATAAATCGTGTACTTTTTGGTTTAATTACTTTGCACATTGTTTACACTGATGGACAGCTACATCATACACTGTAATACAGGTAATTTTTGATTTCCCATCTGTGTGGCTCTTTAATATTGTGGGAAGAGGTCTTAAAGCCATCACAATTCACTGAATCATAATTTTGGATTGTGAGAAATCTAGATAAATGAAAAAAACACTAAGAATAAAAATCAAAGTATACTTTCATATTATGATCCAACTGTTTTTATGACTTAAAAAATACAAAAAAGTCACAACATGAAAATCATGTGATGTTTCAGATGAAAGTTTAATCATTTAATAACAAATATATTATTGGTTGGAGTTTTTGTAAATGTTTTACAATAAAATCATTAACCTTTAACTGTTATTTAATTAACAAAAGTACAAATAAAATAATAAAAAATATTAAATATAGTTTATAAATATACACCATTACACCATTATTTAGATTCTCCTGATTAAAAAGAGCCCAAAATCACCATAATCTGTCATTATCTAAAGATATTCCTCGTGAAGTTATAACACGCATTTAACTACACAGGAGCTTGGCAAAAAGAAAAAACATCAAAGGTATCTGTAATGGGGATTTCGTTCATAACCTCATGAAACATCATATATCATAGAAAAAGGCACGTCATTATTTGCAGAAAATCCATCATTTAGATCCTAAGATATCTCTCATAAAGCTATAATACATAATCAGTTATGACATGTAGCTGAGTAAAATATAAATTAATTAAAAAGAAATTTCCACCCTGCCAACGAGATGACTTCTCAGAAACCAAATCAGCCCCTGCCAGTACTCTATGCTTTTTGGGGGGGGCATTCTTTAAACTGGCGGCTGTCCTCTTGTACATTTGCCTTTTTGGGTGGTACTCTAGGTATGGGCCATTCCCGAGCTCGGAGCCCTTCCCCGGACAGCACGCCAAATACGCATACCATGCCTCAGCTAATTCTATGTAAGCGTGAACTAGTGAAACACAGTTTAAAAGCTTCCTACCGTTGGCCCTCCTTCACAAAACTTAACATCTAGCACAGTTTTATCAAAAGTATTTTAGACAAATGTAATTAAGCAACATTTCAAAACTTTAACCCACGGGGAAAATCAACTCATTAACAGTTTAAAATAGCCATAGGAAAAAAAAGTGGACTTGGTAACCCTGCATACAACACAAGTTGCAGGAGTCAGATCTGTTGCAGACACAGAAATCACTGGAGCGGCCAATAATGGTCAGAAATTCAGTGGGAGCAGGATTATGAAAACAGTCCCCCGTAGCGCTGTAATACAAAACTGCACTGGCGACTGTAGAAAGCAAAAGCTGAATTCTCTACATTTTGGGCGATTCAGAAATCCCGGCCAGACACATTTTTTTTAGGACCAAAAAGAGGACATGTCCGGGAAAAAGAGGAAATATGGAAATTCTTGCACAAAATAAATTCAAGCACTTTCAAGGACCTGCATCAATGTATGTTTATTTTCAAAATATTTCCAGGTCCTTGAACCTGACCCGTGGGGACCCTGTCTCAGGCTTAAAGGAGGCCAACAAGGCTCCACCCACTTTGTTGCATGATCCCGGGGGCAGGGTTTATGTTAATTTCAGGGTTTGTGATGTCACCAACCCAGGAAGAAACTTGTAGTCCCTACCAGCCGTTTTGCTGTAGGTCTTAAAAAGAAAATTCTGCAAAAGAAAATTTCTCCCTTTGCATTTAACTCTGAACATTGTAACTTTGTAAATTATGTTTATGCTGAAACAACAACATTACACACTAACTAAAGTTAAAAAGGTGAAATCATAATCAGTCACCCCTTTAATACTGTTCCTCCTGAACCATTAAAGTTGAGGCAATTACATACTTTAGCATTGAAATTGACAAGCATCAACTGTATATTTTACACAGCAGGCGAATAGTGCCTATAAGAAGGCTCAGCAGTGATTATCTTTAGTGAGAAGGCTAAAGGGTTTCAATGTAAGACAGGATATATTAACAGCAGTGTATCGAGTTAAAGTTATAAGCTTTAATAGCAGGTCAAGAGGTATAGCTATCTTGATACCCCAAAAAAACTGATAATATACATTTGTATTTATTTCATATAATAATTTACATTTAATTTACTTTACTTGGGAATTTCATTTAATTGGTGTGTTTCAGAACATGTTTTTGCAGCTGAGCAATTACTATACGTAAAATTAAATAAAAATCTATATACTCTGAACAGTGCACATGTATGCATTTTATTTCATTAAGAAACTAATTCATCTCGAATGTAGTTACATAACCCTTTCATTTTTTCTAGCGAAAGTTATCATAGTTGGGTAAACTTTTATAGTGGTGAATGAGAGACTACATTAAATATATGTTTTGTCACAATAGTGTTTCTACAAGAGGGGAAAATATAAAGAATTTGATACGATTACAATGCTGATGACCATTAATCAATTTCAATATCTTGATTAAATATCAATTCACATGAATAGGCCTACTCTACTTACTTTTCTTGGGTTAAATTCAGGATTTTGCATTAATTAATATTCACTTGTGTGTGCTTATACGAGTATCTTTTTAAAATGTATCATTTGAAAATCTAGTGTTTGATCATGTCTAATTTATTTATTTAAATGCAAAACTTAAAAAATAAGTAAGCAGTAAAGACCTGCAATACTCCTTTGAGCAACTAGACTAGATACATGTTTATTTATTAGAGTGGGTAAACAATGGGATTGCAGATGGAAATAAAAAAAAATTTCTGGCCATAAAATGACTTTAATTTGCCTCTTTGCATTGAATTTAAAACCCTTTTCTCCATTTAATATGGAGCTAAAAGTGTTTCAATAAAGGTAAATGCACACACAACATTCACATATGCACACATAGGATTCATACGTGCACACACATGACTCATAAATACACAAATGCGTACAAAATTCACAAATGCACACACAAAATTTAAAAAGCACAGAAGATTCACAAATGCATACAAAATTCAGAAATGCACAAGACAAGATTCAGAAATGTATTTCTGATGCACACACAAATATATCTTGATTTACAAATGGACTGTGAACTTCACTGCATTTGTGTATGAATAGGAATATCTCCCTTGTTTTAGCCAATCACAAGAACGCACTCCACGTGGCAAGGCAAGTTAAGTTTATTTATATAGCACATTTCATACACAATGGTAATTCAAAGTGCTTTACATAAAAGAAAGTAAAATAATAATGAAGAAAAATAATAACAAGAATAAAACAAGCAATTTTAAAACTTTTAAAATTATTTAAAAATTTACTTATTTAAAATGAATTTAAAACAGTTAGAAAATGATTTTACATAAAATAAAATAAAAAACCTGTGAAAATATAGTGAAATCAGTTGGGACATTGCACAATGCTCATTCAATAAATGCACAGCTAAACAGATGAGTTTTGAGTCTAGATTTAAATGTTACTAGTGTTTTAGCACATCTGATCTCTTCTGGAAGCTGATTCCAACTGCGGGCGGCATAGTAACTAAAGGCGGACTCCCCTTGTTTTGTGAACCCTTGGTATTTCTAACTGACTCGATCCTAATGATCTGAGTGCTCTGTAAGGCTTATATTCAGTGAGCATATCTGAAATATATTTCAGTCCTAGGTCATTTAGTGACTTATATACGAGTAAAAGTACTTTAAAATCAATCCTAAATGTAACTGGAAGCCAGTGTAAGGACCTGAGGACTGGTGTGATATGCTCAAATTTTCTGGTTCTAGTCAGAATCCTGGCAGCAGCGTTCTGGATGAGCTGCAGCTGTCTAATGGTCTTTTTGGGAAGGCCAGTGAGGAGCCCATTACAATAGTCCACCCTGCTGGTGATAAAGGCATGAACAAGTTTCTCCAAGTCTTGACTGGAAACAAAACATCTAATTCTTGCGATGTTTTTTAAATGTTAGTATGCTGATTTAGTTACTGCTTTGACATGACTACTGAAACTAAGGTCTGTCTCCAGAATCACACCAAGATTCCTGACTTGATTTTTAGTTGTATGACCCCTAGAGTCAAGGTGTGCATTCACCTTGAACACTTCATCTTTGTTTCCAAATGCAATGACTTCAGTTTTTTCCTTGTTTAACTGAAGAAAGTTCTAGCACATCCAACTATTAATTTCATCAATACATTGGCAGAGGGAGTCAATTGGGCTGCAGTCATTTGGAGATAAGGCTAGGTAAATCTGGGTATCATCAGCATAGCTGTGATAGCCAATTTGGTTCTCATTATTTGATTTAGTGGGAGCATATACAGGCTAAACAAGAGCGGTGCAAGAATTGACCCTTGTGGGACTCCGCATGTCATGGACGTCCACTTAGGGCCGTTTCATAGTCAATGCATCTGTACGCATACGCGTCCCCGAGGCTACGCATCGTTACGCTTCGGCCGCCATTATGCGTCGGTGCGTAGCCAAATGTGTCGTCCTAGTTTTTGATACGTGACGCACCGACCCACGCAATACTATGCGTTGTCGGTGGGGGTGATATTGCAAGTATTGTACATTAATTCAAGTATATTGTGTTTACAGAAGAAGAAGGTTTGAATACAATGGCGGGCGAAGAGGAAAAATTATGCGAACTTACGTATACGTATTCATCCACATTTATACGATAGTTCATCAACAACAGAATACACTCCTCTTCAGTTGCCATTGTGATCTGAATATCACGCGACCCGACTCTACTACCCCCTGTTGCGTGAGCGGTGTATTGCATACACGCATCACCCGTGACGCTTGTGTTCACTGTTTAGACTATGAAAGGGAGCGCGTCGCTCACGTCGCTCGCGTTGCTTACTCGCGTTTCTCGTGTTGGCTATGAAATGGCCCTTAGACTTACGCTCTCCTATACTCACATAATAGCCTCTCCCTTTTAAGTATGACCTGAACCATTTGAGTACAATCCCAGAAAGCCCGACCCAGTTTTCCAGTCTCTCTAGTAGTATGTTATGATCGACAGTGTCAAACACAGCACTGAGATCTAGCAATACCAGCACCGATATTTTGCCAGAGTCACAATTTAAGCGAATATCATTTATTATCTTAATGAGTGCTGTCTCTGTGCTGTGATGGGGTCAAAAACCAGATTGAAAATTGTCCAGGTATCCATTTGAGTTTAAGTATTTGTTCAGCTGATTAAAAATGAACTTTTCTATAATTTTGCCTATAAAAGGAAGATTAGATATTGGTCTAAAATTGCTCAAAATGGTGTAATCAAGATTGTTCTTTTTCAGGAGGGGCTTAACAACTGCAGTTTGTAGGGAGTTTGGAAATTTCCCAGAAAGAAGTGATGTGTTCACCACTTCTAAAAGATCTGCTTCTAAGCAGTTAAGCACACTTTTGAAAAAAGACGTGGGAAGTGTGTCAAGATAGCAGGTTGACGATTTTAGGTGCTGCACTATGTCTTCCAGAATTTTTCTATCAATTGCTTCAAAATAGAAATGGTATATTTTTGATATTGTGGCCTAATCTGTCTGACTTCTGCATTACTTGAGGATGTGCTAATCACCTTCCTGATATTGATGATCTTCTCAGAAAAGAAGGATGCAAACTCATTGCATTTGCTGTCTGAGAGCATTTCACTGGGAATCTGACTTGGGGGGTTTGTCAGTCTCTCAATAGTGGCAAAAAGAGTATGAGTGTTACTGTTACTGTACTGTTTGACAAAATTAGGTTTGAGAAGAAATTTTGTCTAGCTGTGGCTAGTTTCACATTAAAAGCATGAAGGCTCTCTTTATAGATGCTATAGTGAATTTTAAGTTTTGTCTTCCTACACATCCCCGCCACATCCGCTCTGCTTTTCTGCATTGTCTTTTCATAGTCTGAACTGCTGTTGATCTTCTCCAAACTGATTTCTGTCTGTTTGTTTTCTTACTGACTATTATTGGAGCAATATAATCAATAATATTCTTAACTTTTGAGTTGAAGGAATCAAGGAGAATATCAACAGAGTCTGCAGAAATGCTTGGTGTTAAAGATATATATCTAGAGTGTGTCCACCTTTGTGTGTGGGTCCATGCACATTCTGAGTCAAGTCAAAAGTGTTTAGAACCGTTATCATTTGTTTTGTAGTTTTGTTTTCTGCATATTATCTATGTGTATATTGAAATCCCCTGCAATAGCAAAACAGTCAAACTCTGAGGAAAGCATTGATAACATTTCTGTGACCTCTTCAACAAAGGCTGTAGAGTATTTTGGAGGCCTGTAAATAATAATAAACAGACTGCGTGAAGCATCTTTCAGTACAATACCTAGATATTCAAAAGACAGGTATTGACTAAATGATGCTTGGATTGATAGACATCTTTAAATAGAGCAGCTACACCTCCTCCTCTCCTAACAGTCCTGAAAACACTCATGTAAGTGAAGTTAAGGAGGGGCTGCTTCATTTAGGACTGTTGCACTGCAGCTGTCTTCTAGCCAAGTTTCATTTAGAAACATAAAATCCAGATTGTTTGTGTTTATAAAATCATTGATTAGAAATGATTTTTTTTTTAGTGAGCAAATGTTTAAAGATGCTAAATTGATGGCTGTGCTTTGTGTCTTTACATCAATCTTAGTTTGATGCATAATAGGCCGCAGATTAGATGAGTTTGCCCTTCGGCTTGAGAAGGCCTTAGACTTTCTATCACGTGATAAAACTGAAATAGAGAAAGCTACAGGCACACTAGGTTCCCGCTTGTTCAGTAGGCATTTGTGAATGTTGCAGTTATTATAGCGGGGACCCGACACATATCACTGAGAGCTGCTATCAGTTGTTTTTGGTTCACCTTCAGCAGATAGAAGGTTTGGGCCCTGGTGTTGTGGCAGAGGTCAAAGAGCTCTTGCATTAGCAGGGACCACAGGCTTTGGTGGTTTTGGGGCCTGCTGTTTTTTTTTTTTTTTTTATATCTGCGGGCTTGCAGCTAATGAGTGAGAGAGTTTAGTCCCAACATACACCACTTTCTGTGAAAAGCACAGAAGTGGAGATGCTAGAGAGAAGGATAATGTGTCTGGTGAGATGGGCTGTGTCTCTGGTGTTTCCGGTGGCTGTGATATGTTGTCCTGGCTTCCCTGGCTGTTTTCCAGAAATTCATCCCTGGGTGCTGAATTTTGTAGCTGTTCTGATACATCACAGTCTGTCTGTGATGAGCTCTGTGGGCAGGGCTCAGCCAGGATAGTGTCTCTCAGCAGTGATTGTTTTGTCTGCATGGTGTTATCAGTGTCCATGTGGGATATGTCAACCAGATGATGACTCTGACGCGGTGTGTGTGTGCTGAATGGATTGACACACTCTGCTGAAGGATGACGGAGGGAAAAGTAGATATTGTCCTTAAACACTCTAGCACCAAGTTTGTTTGGGTGGAGGCCATCCGGTTTAAACAATTGTCTATGGCCCCAGAAAAGATTGAAGTTGTCAATGAAAGAACGACTGAACTTTGAGTCTTCGAAGTGTTTCAAAGAGTTCACTGAAGTCCGTCTTGAGTTCTGACTGCTCTTTCCGAATATCATTCTTACCCTCATGGATGATGATTCGATTTGCAGTCTTGTGCTTCATCAGAATGTTCTGAAGTTCCTTGTTCACATCAGAGACCGTTGCTTGAGGAAGGCAGCATGTTGTAGTCCTGCTATGTATGTTTCTGATAACAGAGTCACCCACTATCAGAGTCCTGGGCTCGGCTGCGCTCTGAGCTGAAAGCCGCTGTCTGCTTGTGCTTGAGCGCCTGTTAGTAGCAATGTTTGCTGCTGGCTTATCAGATCCATGTTTAAATACATTTGGGGATTCCTCACCCACATTTATTAATGCTTCAAATCTGTTCTCCAGATGTATAGGGGGTGGTTGAATGCCAGTATTCACAAGCCTTGTCATAGTTGAATCTGGGGTAGAGGAAACTACAGCAGCAATACGAGAAACTCGTGACAATCTGATATTTTGTGTTCCTTTGGGTCTCGCTCCCTGTTTGTGCCATCGATCAGTTTCGGCTTGTTCCTCTACACTTGGTATAAACTCTTGAGATTCAGAAGATTCATGGGACTCACCGGCTGTATGCTGAGAGGGTCTATGACGACGGTCTGCTAAGTGTTCCGTCTGTTTTGGAAGTCAAGAAAGTAACTTTGTTTCAAGAATCACAATCCTTTGTAGAAGTTTGCAGCAGTTCATGCAACAAGTAGATCCAACAGGAGGCATTTTCTCTCTACTCTGTTTGAATGTAGGCAGTTGTTTTCCCGTCTCTGGAATGTAAGCTGCTGGCAGTGGGAGACAGAGTTTTCTTTTTTTGTAGTATTATTCAAGTAGTTTTTAGTTTTAGCGTTTGTGGCAAAAATCTGTTTTTTGAGCACTGTGCTGATCTGCTGATGTAGAAATAATAGAAAAATTTGAGAAAAAATACAGAAATAAGAAGCAAAGCGCAGAGCAGTAAGCTAGAACGTTCGAATGGTAGCAAAGCCGGACGTTCTAGCATACTTTCTGAATCTTGAGTGCATTTGTGTAAATGTTAATTTACAACTAACAATCCGATAGTGAGCTAGCTTCATAAGATAAAAAAACAACTATTGACAGACCAAGATTATAATAAAAATTACTGTGCGATTCTAATATAAACACTTATTCAGTAGCAGTAAATTAGATGTACCAAACAATCATATAACAAAGAAATATTATCTTACCGTCATCGTGAGGTAAAATAATGAGGAAGGATCACTCTGCAGTGATGCGCGGGTCAATGTTTAGACAACCCCGCACCCGACCAATGTTTTCAACTAACCCGCCCGCAACTCGGACCACAAAAAAAGAAAAAAAATTATATTTCCTGACCCGCATTTTTTAAAAGTAGTAAATGCGCATCGTAGTGTCATTGGGCCATAGACATAGGACGTAGGAACCTCCCTGGCCTATAATATCCATTAATCCAGCCTGTGGAGCAGGCACGGCGTCATGGCTTTTCAACAGGCCCAGCCCTTATTCCCCCCCCCCCCAAAAAAAATTCTAATTTTGTCAAGAATTATAAAAAAATCGACAATAAGCTAATAATTTGAACTAAAATAGTCTAGTTTGGCTATGTCTATTTTGATGTTTCCGCAAGTTCAGCAGACAGTGAGAGGTTCGGGTTTGTTCCGATCAGAGCTTGTGAGTGGAGAGTGCATTTCTGAATATTCCGCTCCTCTCACTCATTCCGTGGGGTCTCACTCAACCAATGGCTTGCTGGTTCGAAAATATGTGGAATAAGGGCTGCCTCCGACTAATTTTTTTTTTCTAGTCGATTAGTAGCTGTTCATTTAAGGCATTCGTGGACAAATCGCCCATTTATATTAATTTAATTACCTAAATAGGCTATAGCCTACAGGATAATAAGCCTTATGACCGCACGCATAAAGCTTGCCACAAAGAACCGGTTAAAGTAATGATTATGAATGTGTCTAAATTAGCAATGATTGTTTAGTAATTGTTTAGTAATACACTGTTTTTTTCAGTGTTGCTGCTAAGATGAAGTTGACGATGTGGACTCACCATGAACGCCAGAGAGAAATGCATAGTTGATATGGATTACATTATCAGAGAGTAGACTATTTATTTGGTTTGAATATTTTCATTTAAAAGTAGACATTTCGAGCTTTCTGTAATATATAGCCTATATTTCTCTAATCTGTGAGTCACAAGCTGAGTTTCAGTGCCCTCCAGTTCACATGCAATGCAAGTGATCGTGTTGGCGTCTCATTACATTGTCTGCTATATATTTGCTTCTTATTTATTAAATACAGGCAACTGATTGATAAAACATATATCAAAATTAAGAGACAATTTAT
Organism: Carassius auratus; assembly: GCF_003368295.1. Lineage (NCBI taxonomy): Eukaryota > Metazoa > Chordata > Actinopteri > Cypriniformes > Cyprinidae > Carassius > Carassius auratus. Next base: position 232,900 of record NW_020524209.1, read on the forward strand.
ACAAAACGAAAATCTTTTAAAAAGAGTTTTCTATAAAACAAAACTTAATGAAGTCGTCAAAATCATGTTTTACCAAAAACAGTGCCACTGCCTTTCAGCGACTCTGCCTCGAGAGTGGAAGATAGCCCTGAAGATGCCTAGTAATGGTATACCTTCAGTGGTTGTATACTTTTAGTTAAGTTATACCTTAAGAGTCTTCGTAGCGCGCAAAGAGATAACGTTATCAGAAAGTGCAGCCCAGGTATGATGCGTATGGTGCGTAATGAGATTCCAGAGCGCTCTTCTTTGGTCAGAACCATGGAGAGCAATCTGGTTTGTCCATGCACCAAAACTTTTAAAAATACAACAAAAAACTTTTAAAAATACAACAAAAATCTATATTATGCATACGCACAGATAATATAGAAGATACTGCAGTCAAACGTTTGACTGGGTTTGCGTTATGCATTAACTAGATGGAGCAGTGCTAAAGGGAATGTCAACAAAACAGTCAGATAAAGACGCCTTGATTATAAGGCGCACTGTCGTTTTTTGAGAAAATTAATGGCTTTTAAGTGCGCCTTATAGTGCAGAAAATACGGTTTAAAAGTGGCATATTCAAATGGTACAATGGTATTGCTCAGTTCAGCGTGTTGGGAAATCGGGCATTTGTTCCACGTCTGCATTTATTCAAAAGTTAATAACGCTCAACATTCCAAAGGTAAATAAGGATTTCCCAATTGTATTAGTAGGCTTAGGCTTATTTCGCCACGTGGATGCCCAATTGAAGCTCTCACAAAGCACAAAATGCAAGCATAGAATATGTTAATAAAGTATTTATTAACGCATTTTAGACGAAAAAAAAAAAAATACCCATGAAAGTAAAACTGAAAACTGAAACACACAATAAACACACAGCCACTTATTGGTAAAAAAAAAAGTAGCCTAATACAAGATAAACACAAGATATGCATTTGTATAAGAAAATAAAAAAGGCTGCATTGTTTAGTCTACACAAATATATAAATAAAACTAACACAGGAACCTAAATCAGATACAGTAAGCCTAACTTGGGCTTAAAAGGGTTGTAAGGTGCTGTTTGTGGCATAAAACGGAAGATTAGCCTTCTTTATTTTTAGCTTTCCACGCGCTGTGTAGAAATAAAATTGAATCAACCATCCCTGGGTTGAGATGGTTTCTTCTCGCCTCTATGACACGACCTGCGGAGCTGAATGTGCGCTCACTGGCTGCACTTGATGCTGGAACGCAGAGGATCCTCCTTGCCAACGCACGAAGCCTCGGGAAGGTGGGTGCCTGTCTCTCCCAAAATTCAAGCAACCGGTCCTCATCACAGTCATCCAGCGTAAAGCGTGCAGCACAGTAACGGTCCAATTCGGTCATTAGGCCCACATCAGCAGCATTATCGGCCCATTCAGTGAAGTCCACTCTAGGTCTTTTCTCTCTCTGACTTTCATTAGTGACATCTATGGATGGTAAAATAGCATTTGACAATAATGTCATTTACTAGCATTAAATTGAAATATCCCATTCATCATTAAAAACGCAGCCACTTACCCTCGCCTGTAGATGTGCTTGAAGTCTCAGGAGATTCTGCGGCTTCAGAAAACACAGGGTATATGAGGTTTCCAACGATTCTGTGGTCTCGGACATCATTTTGAGACTTTTGTAGTGGAGGAAGAGGGAGATTTTGTGCATGTCTGTGAGGATTAACTTTTGAAGGTTAGAGCAAATGCGCGTGTACGGAGCAAAGCCATGTACTCAGGGTCTCCAAAGACTGGTCGGCAGTGTGCGCTCAGATTGTAAAACCACAGCATCACTAAATGCAGTGTTGGGTAGTCCTCTCCCTGCAATTCCTCAGATGCTTTCTTGAAAGGCTCCAAGAAATCTATTACGGTTGTGAGTGTGTTTTGATAAATGCCTTCCATGTGGTCTGACTGTCCTCTGCGTTCGAGTAGCTCGTGAATTTCCCTGTATTGCTTGCGCACAGATTTGAGCATGTCAATTGTGTTATTCCGACAAGTCTCACACTCTAAGACTAAGCCATATGGGAGAGCTGTGCTTGCAATGGCTTTTTAAAGATATTTGACAATGCCCTTGTATGTGTCAATCATCTCCGTTACCTCCTCAATGTCAGATCCACTGAACGTATGTTTCAGAATTGTGTTCAAAACATGGGCTGCACATGGTATCCAGTGATAATTTTTTAGGGCAGCTTTAATGTTAGAGCCCTGGTCACTCACGAGCAACACTTGACAAATGAGATTCCGTTAGAAGACAGCTGCTCATTAAACTGTTCATGGATGTTGATTGCTGTTATGGGCAATGTGGAATCGAATTCCACTGTGCACATAAGACGGCTTGCCAGCTTCCAACCCTATGTGATATAATGGCACGTCAAGACAGTGTAGGACCTTCTGATAAAATCATCAGTCCACATATCAGTAGTTATTGCAATCCCTTCATTGTCATGCACCGCTGACTTCAGAACCTTGGACAAAGCTTCTTTCTCGACCATGGCGACCACAGACTGTTTGCCTATGAGGAAGCACTCCATTTGCGTTGACTGAGCCATAACGTGCACCAATGTTGATGAGAGCCTGGACTACATTGTAAAACCTTCCCCCAAAACAATATCAAAGGGGCGCAGGTCTGTGCAACAAAAGTCCATGCAATAATACACAAATTTACTCTTCACTTGAAGAGGAATTTTCGTGTGGTCAGGGCGCATAAAGGCATCTATAGTTTGTGGGTTTTTTCATAGAAAGATTAAAAATATGGGAGAAACACAGGGAAATACTTAACCTATTAGCCTGCACCCCGATGCCCTTGTCTTGAAAACACCTAAACTCGCACGTGTCAGTGTTTATGAATAGATTAAATGAAACGGGACAAATTTAATCTTGACAAACTATGTAACATTATAAAGATCTAAGCCTCAAGCATCGACGACAGATTGCTGTTTTTCAATGGAAAACTTATGAAGACTGTATTTGCTACATTTGTGTAAGCAGTACACATACAAACATGAACGATGGAAACGCTGTACATGCCAGATCCGTCGTAATAATGAGTCATAAACACATCCACAGCTGTAAATCCCGGTTTAGTTAGAAAGGTAAGGGTCCAATGAACGACATCTCATGGAGCACGTTTGGTCCAATGAAGCAATAACGTTGTAATATGGATCATAATACCTTTGTTTACGTTACAGTTCTTCAGCGACAGAACTGTTTGTGTCCATTACGGAATAACTCATGGTCGGAAACTGCGTCTTGGTAGTAAAAACACGGCATGGTTTTGCAGCGTACAGTGTCACAAACAGAATGACACAATCCACCGGAAAAAAGAATGAATGAAAGATAGGCGAAATATTGTTTATTTGAATTTTGGCGCTCCCTGCTGAGGGCTCGTAACGCGCTCTGACGCACCTGTCAGCTGATGGAGGCGGAACGTATAGCGATCGCCTTTTTCTTTTGTTTGTTTGTTTTATTTTTCAACAGTTTTTATATATGTAAGAGTGTGTTTTATGTTTTATGTGAATGTATCTGCATGATTACTATCTGTTTGAGTGCAAATCAGCCCAAATCAGCTCGCTATTACTGTATGATCATGGCTATCGAAGTGAACACGTCTATATGAATAGAGAGAGTGAATTATTTACTTTTATAGCACATTTGTGTTATTACCATTTGTATGAGTGGGCATCAGCACATCAGCACTTATTTGCATCGTAATTGCTGCATTTCTAGCAATCTCAGGATTTTCTGTAATTGGCAAACAAAGTTAAATCTTTTTTATTTTTCTTATTATTCTTATTTTTCTTACTCAAATTATTCTTATTGTATTTTACTAGTGCTCAAATAAATCACTTATAAGATGTCTAAGTTTCTGTCTACAGTAGTATTTTATAATTGAAAAAACTATGCAGTGGTATGTTTACTGACTAAATAGTTTGTAGAAGCCTTCAATACTATTGGGAAATATATTTTCTTAAATTTGGGGGGTGGGGGGGTCTAGACATAGTCTCAGAAAAATATTTGAAGGAGTCTAATTTTTCATGAGATCTTATCCAGATTGTAAATAGAAACTCATGAGACATGTGGCTTTCAATCCATTACTGTTCTAGATGTCTCCAGGACTTTCATGTATTTTTATATCAAATAGAAAAATATTTAAGTGTGTTAAAAAAAAATTTCAAGGCACTTCAGTGTCTTTTGATAACTTTTAATATTTTTGAGCATTATCAAATCTGGTTGATAAAACGTAAAGCCCATCGTGTTTTCTTTCCAAAGACACCAAAATTATGTTTGTAACACACTGAAGTAGGAAACTGTTGCAATTATAAGTTTGGTAGAGCACTTTGAGCTGCGAGTCCCATAATGGGGGGGCTGCTGGCTAACAGGTTAAATGGGATGATAGCAGGATAGAATGGTAAAATACAGGAAAATCCCGGGATAAACAGGAGGGTTGACAGGTATGACCTACTATTGACAGAAACACTGCAAATACATTGGATGAACCTATCAGGCTAGATGAAATAATTACCTGTATTAGCCTCATGCGGTGTAACAAGGCTCCAGGGCCTGATGGGTTCCCTTTAGACTTTTAATGGTTTTTAAGTATGTTACAATGTTATATTATAATTTTTATTGTTGTTTTACTTCGTTGTTTCATCTCTGTTTGCAAATCAAAATTGTACAATTACAGTCAGTTTGCAACCCGTGCCTGTGCGCCACCTGGCGGTAGTTTCGCAAATAACTTTAACACGCGAATTACTTGCAATTAACGCCACGGCCCTGCAGTGGCGGTACATGTGGCAGTATTACCCATTTAGGTTGTCCATCTACTGTAACAAAACTCAAAGCAATTATTGCAGATTTGCTTAACCTGTTAGCCAGCAGCCCCCGTTATGGGACTCACAGCTGAAAATGCTCTACCAAACATATAGTTGTAACATGTTACAAATATAATTTTGATGTCTTTGGAAAGAAGACCTTTTGGGCTTTACTTTTTATCAACCAGATTTGATAATCCTCAAAAATATTAGAAGTTATAGACACTGAAGTGTCTACTGATTTGATATAAAAATACATGAAATGAGTTCTGGAGCAATCTAGAAAAGTAATGGGTTGAAAGCCACATTAATAGCGAGCTGATTTGGGCTGATTTGCACTCAAACAGATGGTAATCATGCAGATACATTCACATTCAACATAAAACACACTCTCACAAATACAAAAACTGTTGAAAAATAACACAAAGAAAAAGGCGATCGCTATAAGTTCCGCCTCCATCAGCTGACAGGTGCGTCAGAACGCGTCATAAGCACTCTCAAGAGGGAGCACCAAAATTCAAATATACTATCTTCATTTTGGATCGCTTCATTTTGTTTGTGACACTGTACGCTACAAAACCATACCGTTTTTTTTTACTACCAAGACACAGTTTCCGACCGTGATTTATTCGATAAGGGACGGAAACAGTTCTGTCGCTGAAGAACTGAAACGTGAACAAAGGAATTATGATCCATATGACGTTATTGCTTGCGTTGGACTAAACGTGCTCCATGAGATGTCGTTCAGTGAACCCTTACCTTTCTTTCCTAAACAGTGATTTACAGCCGTGGATGTATTTATGACTCGTTATTACGACAGATCTGGTATGTACAGCGTTTCCATTGTTCATGTTTTTATTTGTACTGCTTACACAAATGTAGCAAATACTGTCTTCATAAGTTTTCCATTGAAAAACAGTGATCTGTCGTCGATGCTTGAGGCTTAGATCTTTAGAATGATACATAGTTTGTCAAGATTAAATTTGTCCCGTTTCATATAATCTATTCATAATCACTGACACGTGCGAGTTTAGCTGTTTTCAGGATGAGGGCATCGGGGTGCTGGCTAAGAGGTTAAACAACTTTCTGATGATTCATATCACAATCTCCAATCACAGCTTCATAATCCAAATAACATTTAACCACATGTTAAGAGTGAAAGTAATTCAGATCTTTTTCTTCTTGTCCTGCAGCTGTAAGTCAGTGCAGGCCAATGACATCTGTTAAAGAGCTGCTCGTGGACTCACTGAAGGAGCTGGTAGAAGCTGAACTGAAGGAGTTTCATTGGCACTTAATGAATGCATATCATAAGTGTATATCGAAGTATGAATTGGAAAAGGCAGATATATTCGACACAGTGGAAAAGTTGGTGGCATGTTTTGGACCTGAAGGAGCTGTGAAGATCATGGTGGACATCCTGAGAAAGATGAAGCAGAATGATCTGGCTGATCAGCTGAAAAATGAACACAAGCAAGGTAACATTTCATTCAACATGACTGTAATGTGAGTAAAGTACAAGTGTGATGGTTTGACTTAAACCTCTTTTCCTGTTTGCTTTGCTGATCTGATTAATGTGTGAAAAATATTTTCCAGTGAGTAATTCTCTCTTTCTCTCTCTCTCTCTCACAGCTCAGGCTGAAGGCAATATGAAGACATATGTCCCTGTTGGAGGTAATTCACAACATATCTGGAGTAAATATCAATCACTGTCTGTAAATAAAAACTAGAGAAAATATAACTGCAAGCATTAAAGGGCCAGTCACACCAACGGCAGATCTTATATAAATATGTATTGAATAGAATAGTGCATCCAGTGCAAAAGGGAACACATTCATTATTAGCTAAACATTTTCCCTGAACAAACTCCTAATTTGCTGCTCATTGATAGTTAGTAAGGTAGTTTTTAATTTTATGTAAGGTGTAGGATTAATGGATCTAAAATATGGTCATGCAGAATAAGGTATTAACATTTGCTTTATGAGTACTAATAAACAGCCAATATGCTAGTAATATGCATGCAAATAAGCAACTAGTTAATAGTGAGAACTGGTGTTACTACATGTCACCAGTGATACCCAGTTCACAAAGGTCTACAAATTAATTAAACATGTTATATTGTGATACAATTGTTTATTAAAGTTAGTGGCACTGTCACCAAATTGATTCAATGTTATAAATACATGATTACAATCACACATACAAAGGTTCATTTAAGCAGGTCAAAATATCCTGTTTGATGTTCTAGATGATGTGCTAGATTAAAAGATGTCATTCATCTTTAGTAACATTTGTCAGCATGGCCTAAAGATGATCTCAATCAATACATCAAAAAAAAAAAAAAAACTTTCAGAAATTCCAAAATTGAAACCCAGCTGTTAGGATGGTCTGTGCTGTTTTTAGCAGTATGAATGTAATCTGTCTGCATCGATTAATAATAATAATGATCATGGTGATATGAAAGATATTTCTCCAATTTATTTAATGCTTTGGTCAATCTGATTGATTTGTTTTTCATTATAGAACTACAAAACTTCTTGAAAACTCACAAAAACAACATGATAAAGAAAGCAAAATTTATTTTTGAGGGCAACAAAGAAAGTGACACAGATCTCAAGACTGTTTACACAGAACTGTTTATCACAGAGGGAGATATGAAAGATGTCAATCATGAACATGAAATTCTGAAGATTGATGATGCTTTCAGGAACAAAAAAACACATGTCAAACTAATCAAATGCAATGATATATTTATTGAACTGGGAAAAAACAACGAGGAGAAGATTGTGCTGACCAAGGGAGTAGCTGGCATCGGAAAAACTGTCTCTGTACATAAGTTCATCCTGGACTGGGCAGAAGGAAACACCAATCAGGATATAGACTGTGTCTTCCTGCTTCCATTCAGAGACATCAACATGATTAAAGATAAAGAGGTCAGTCTCCATGAGTTTCTTCTGAAATTTTATCCTGAACTGAAGGACCTGGAGAAATCAAAGTTATATAAGAAATGTAAACTAGCATTTATATTTGATGGACTTGATGAGAGTCACCTGCCATTGAACTTTAAAAGTGAAACACTGGACACTGTTGAGGAAAGAGCATCTGTAGATGTGCTGTTTACAAGTCTGGTAAAAGGTAAGCCACTTCAATCAGCTCTTGTGTGGGTGACATCACGACCAGCAGCAGCCAATCAGATCCCTCCTCGGTATGTGGGATTGTTCACAGAGGTGCGAGGATTCACTGATGAACAGAAGGAGGAGTACTTCAGAAAGAGAATCACAAACAAGACTCAAGCCTCCAGAATCATCTCACACATTAAGACGTCTCGTAGTCTCTACATCATGTGCCACATTCCTTTGTTCTGCTGGATCACAGCCACAGTACTTCAGGATATTCTCATCAAGAACAATGCAGAAAACATCAGCACAACACTCACTGAAATATACATTCACTTCTTGCGGATACAGATGAACACAAAGAGCCAGAAGTATGATGAACAAGAAGAAAATGAATGTACAGAGAACTTAAAATTTAATAGAAAGATGATTTTGAAGTTAGCTAAGCTGGCATTTGAACAGCTGAAAAAGGAAAACATTGTGTTTTATGAGAAAGATCTGAAAGAATGTGGTATTAATGTGAGTAAAGAAACTGAGTTCACAGGAATGATTGCTCAGATCTTTAAGAAGGAAGATGGACTTTATAAGACAACAATCTTCTGCTTTGTGCATCTGAGTGTTCAAGAGTTTCTCGCTGCAGTGCACATGTTCCTCTGTTACCTAAACAAGAACATGCAAGAGCTTTTGTTTTTCTTTGAAGATTCACAAACTACACTCAAACAAAAGTTTCAGTTCTTCTTTAGAAATCTCCAATTTCATGACTTAACAAAGAGGGTCACTGATAAAGCAATGCAGAGTAAGAGAGGACATCTGGACCTTTTCCTGCGGTTTCTGATGGGAATTTCACTGGAATCCAGTCAGAACCTGCTCAAAGGCCTGATCACACACACTAAAGACACCAGTGTGAGCATCAGACAAACAATTGAACACATTAAAGAATTACAAAAACAGGACATCTCAGATGAAACTTCAGTCAATCTATTTTACTGCTTACTTGAGCTGAAAGATAATTCATTATATGAGGAAATCCAGAGTTATCTCAGTTCAGATGCACATCCAGGAAGAGACCTCTCATCTTCAATGTGCACAGTGTTGACCTACATACTGCTGATGTCTGAGAAAGAGCTGGATGAGTTCAACCCAAAAAGGTTCACGTCAAAACAAGCAGACTACAAGAGACTCGTTCCAGCTGTGAGATGCTGCAGAAAAGCCCTGTGAGTAATTTCACTGACTGCCGTTTAATTAAATGTTTTGTTCTATATCACTAAACAAATAAATGTTAAAATATTATGTAAAATAGTTCCCTGTCCTGATTATTAAGGCCACAATAAGTTATTGCAGAATCATTGAACATCAGGAAATAATCTTGTTGAACATTCTGTTTTGGCAGTTTTGACAGCTGTCGACTTGATGAAACATGCTGTGAAACTGTGTCTTCTGCTCTACAATCTTCAAACTCTCATCTGACAGAGCTAGACCTGAGTAACAATCACCTGCTGGATTCAGGAGTGAAGCTGCTCTCTGGTGGACTGAAGAGTTCACATTGTCAACTGGACATATTGAGGTTTGACATTCACATTTACTGACTCGTTATGTTCAAATATGTGGAAGAATAGGTGTTTCTTAACTATATCTAGCAGATATTTGTTCCTGTCTATATTGTAGTACGATTGTGTCAGTGGCTTTTTCTCCAAGAACACAAAACAGGCAATGCCTATTTAAAAAAAAAAACTGATGAGAAAACATTCATGCTTCCCAACCATACTGGAAAACCTGGGATTTTGTGAAGCTGTTTTCCAGGTATGAGAATGAAATGATGCCTACATTTCTTAATGACTTTGAACATTATGTTTCAGTGAACTTTAAAAAATGTTTCCTTTTCCTTATAAATTTAATTACAATAGATTTTTTTCACTTCATCAGTAACATCATTTGCTTTTTGTGGTTATAGCTTTTAAGAGTATGATGATTTATAACACACAATGAACATGTTGCATCCATTCGAGTTACAATGTATTATATTTCCCATAGTTATATTGTATTAGAAGTCTCATACCTTGCCTTTAAGATATTTTTTTAAGATCTGCACAATAATTTAGTACATCTTATTACTGTTTTTACCTTAAAATGACAAATCATTAATTCATCCAAAAGGCTTAATAATGTGATCACAATATTTATAAGTGGTTTTTGTCTGCTTTAAATAAAGAGTAACACTTTAGTATAGGGAACACTTATTCAGTATTAACTACAACTTTACCCTAAAAAAATCCTAAGTTGTTGCTTTATGTTAAAGGGATAGATAAAATTAGATGTTTATCTATCTCTCAAGTGGACATTGACACTCCTAATTGAGATTGTAGATAGAGTGTCAGTGGTCCATTTGAGAGTTAGGTAGCAGTAATGCACTTAAAAAGATATGTCAGGCTCCAGCTGTTGAGAACACACTCAGGACGTGCTCAGGACAGTTCAGTCATTGGGGTGGAAATCCGAGGTAAACCCCCCCCCCCCCCCCCCCCCCAACCCACCCACAAATACTCTTCAGTTTTTTTGCACAGATTGATCGTTTTGCATCTTTACTCATCAGTGTATCGTGACAAGCCTCACAGTTTAATTTGGTTTTGTCTGTATGTTTTTAAGACTCAAAGTCGTGATTCTAATTTTTTTTTTCTCAAACAGACATAAAATCAGATATTAAATCAGTTGAATGTGTATTCATTGTTACAAATATAACCAAACCGCAACAAAATAAGGGAGACAACATACACAACTGCAGCTTGACAATTTTTGTTGAACTTAAAACCACTAAAAAAAGTGTAAATGTGTCATCAGTATAAATGTACATCAGTATGTCAGCAAATGAAGGTAAGTTCAGCCAGTGACAATCCTAACAATGAAAAATACTGAAGATAGATGGTCAGGATGTGAAACCCATGGCCACTTTGATCCTCCTTCACCTCACATCCCAGCAGCTAATCAGAAGTCTCAAGAGGAACCAACACACAATAATGTGTGACATGTCTGTTTGGCTCAGGCCCTTATAAAGTGCCATAATCCAATTCAGGTGCAAACCATGCCCATCAACAAATCACCTGCAACTCTGAAATCAACACACACAACTAGTCACAGAAATGTGACATTTGCTTTTAACTCATTTTATTGTAATATCAGTATGATTATTTTGATGGTACCCTTTAGACAACTGTTGATAAGTAACTTAGCAACTCATTGCAGTATAAGTAGTATATCTGCTAACACTTTATTCTGATAGTTTCACATTCAGCTGACTATAAGCAAATTTGCAAATAAGTCAACATATTCTACCAACCCTAACCTTAACCTAAGTCTACTAATACTCTAAATGAGAGTTAGTTGGCATGTAGTTACAAGGGGACAATCAAAATAAAATTTTATGTAATATATATATATAACATAATATTGCATTCTTTTCATTTAAAAGTATTACAATTGAGCTTAAACTAGCTCAAAGCAAAATTAGCATTAACCTCACAGGAGACACTCAGAAACACTGAACCACTCCTAACCTCTCACAAGATGTAGTAAGATACTGTTGAGAACTTAAATAAATAAAAAATGTCAATATATGAGATAATCCTTTATAAATTAACTGGATTTAATTGTTTGATTCAGAGTCTACCTGAAATAATTCCAGCCTTGACTCGACTCGAGGAAAAGGACTCGAAATTTTAAAAGCAACATGAGCCTTTTATCTTTAACCCTCTGAAGTCGATTAAAGCGTATACGCGTTATGAGTAATTTTCTCCTGATAACCCCGAAAAGAACTTATCTATAAAGGGTCTACTTTTTTGTATACAGACATAATAACAACAGAACTTTGTACACTTATAAAATAAAGATAACAAACAAGGTGTGCTGTCTGCAGCCTTTGGCTGCGCTGATCTTCATTTACAAACACGTCATTAAAATGAACAGTAACTCTGTGAACATGAGACATGAGAGAGATATCTATAGAAAGCCTGACATGTCTACTTTTAGACTAAACAAGTGCTGCTGAAAACAGATATTTTGTAATAATGTAATCCATATGAGAGCAACGCGATGTCCGTTTTTCATGTCTCCCTTCATTATATCTAATGTGATCAGGCCCCCGCTGAACGCTCTATTCAGATTCTAATGTTTCAAACTGAAGCACGCGGCTTGAATACGCCCATACCACAGTACAACACAGCAAGACTGTTCTTCAAGTTCTTTTTATTTTACTGTTTGCTTTGCAATGAGAGGAATAAGACATAATTCACCCCGAAAAGATGTGATGTGGTTGAGGATTTGAGATTTCGATTTCCTCAGAAAAAAAGAATGAAGTACTTTATTCAGCAGAGATCATAAACATGTCTCTTTTTATTTATTTATATACTTGTACTAGTTTTCACATAACGTGTAAACATTTTACTAGTTAGACTTTTTCCAAACTATAATTCCTGACTAAATGTATAATCAAGTGAAATATTATGAAGTTTCAGTAACAGTATACAATACTATACAATTCAAAAGCTTGATGTAAATAATATAAATGTAAATGTAACAAATGTAACGAACAATGCTGTTCTTTCAATTTATCCCCCCTAAAAAACCTGGAAAAATATTCTCAGCTCTTTTCAACCTTAATAATAATAATAATAATAATGATATATATATATATTTTTTTTTTTAGAAAATAAAATTGTTAAAAGGATTTCTGAAGGATTGTGTGACTGGAGTAATGATGCAAAAAAATCAGTTTGAAAGTCAGCTTTGATTGTTCCTAATAAACTGTTTAACTGCTCCCCCAACTGGATATTAAATTTTGTTGTGGGATAATTAAACTACAAACATAAAATTAAATACATTTATTTTGTCCTCAAATTTGTTTCTCAAAAACAATCATGTACATACATACTGCTCACATATTATTATGGCCCAGTTTGTGCTGATTACAGTGAGATTAGACTTTACCCATTTAGATGTGTATAAGAAACTGAAAAAAGAACAAATGTCAGGGCATGACAAAACTTATATTAGACTCCAGAGGGTTAAATACTTGTATAACTGATTCAAAAGATGGACCGCATCCGGACCGCAAGCCATAACACAGCACCATTTTAAATGAACAATGCATCAAAACAAGAGAGCAGATCATATAACAAGCACTCAGGGTCATTTATGATAAATATCTTTCAGCGCTATATCCTCTAGTTTTTTAATCAAAAGCCGCTTTATTTGAAACCTTTCAGCTCCGTGCGGGTTCTCTCTCTCCGGATGCCACCGGCACAGTTTAGAGCTGCAGATGACAGTTATTTTAACAACATCAAAAACCACAAACAGCAGAAAAAACAATGTTACAAATATAGTTATTTTTCATACTAATTATCTATCTATAACCTATGACGCTGACTGTTCAATACAGACATGAAAAGATGTTTCTGATCTACATTTAGCATTATTAATCTGTAGTCTAAGAAGTTTTCAAAAGAATCATGTAATATAATTGGGAAAATTGTTGTTAGATGGTTTTTGTAGTGACATTTGTTTTCGCCAACCTAGGGAGGCAAAATAGTGTAGTGATGGGTACTCACATCACCAATGACGTTTGAATCCTGGGTTACTTAAGGTGTGGTAATTTGTACATCAATTAGAAAGATTGGTGGGATCTCTAACTTGTAGAAGCTCTTCTGTATCATCAACAAAAGGAAGACACAAGTGTAATAAAATAGATTTTATTTAAATAAGACAGAAAAGAGTAATCAACAACTACTAAATGAATACCATAAATGAAATGGGAATAAAGTGCATAAGATGCATAAAATGCAAGTGATTTTGTTGGGTAGGGGTGTGACGAGACACTTATCCCACGAGACGAGACAAGAGACTGGGTTCACGAGAGCGAGACGAGATTTGTTCACTTTTTTAAAGAAATCCTCAATGATGAAATATGTAGGGGAAAATTGTGTTTTATTCAACTGAAAAACACAAAATGCAAAAAATGTAGATGCATTTTAAAATCAAATTGTACCTATGAAATTAAACATAATTTAATGAATTTTATGCAGGTAGAAACAACATGTAAACACTGCAAAAGGTTTTGCCACAAACTCAACTGATAGGCAAGTAATTGCACAAAATTATATAGTATACATAAAAATAAATAAGAAACAACACAAACAATATCCATTTAAAGTAGCAGCCAGTCAAGTTTATTATTTAGTAAACTAATTTCCAAAAAGTTTTTTTCCATGTAAGTTTTCTCAACTCCTTTTTAACAGTTCAATTCATTTCAATTGAAGTCTATTTGTATATCGCTATTTACAATACAAATCGTTTCAAAGCAACTTTACAGAAAATTATGTTTCTACAATATTTAGTAGTAGCTTATAAGTGGTGACTCTCAGTTAGTGCATGTATGACAGGATTTTTAGAAAAATTAATACAAGACATGGTCAGCCAGACGATGAACATTCTTAATATTATTACTAATTAATAATTATTATATGTTGTAGTCACACTTGTAGCAATATTTGTTAGTTCTGTTTGTTGATTCTAGGTTAGCATCATCTGGGGTCCTCTGAGGGGGCAGCATCATCTCTTCTCAGGTGTTCTGGATCCAGACTGGAGCTTTTGTAAATCCTAGAAAAAAATTAAAACAGATAGAGACATCATTAGCATAGCTGCTGATCCAACAATGTAAAATTAATTAGTTTAACCCAAGCTAAAGAATAAGAATGCGCATTTGATCAGATGCAACTACACTCACAATTTAAAAGATACATTATGCTTGATACGAATGCTTGGTTTTTAATCTAGATTTAAACAAAGAGAGTGTGTCTGAACCCCGAACATTATCAGGAAAACTATTCCACAGTTTGGGAGCCAAATGTGAAAAAGCTTTACCTCCTTTAGTTGACTTTGCTAACCTAGGAACTACCAAAAGTCCAGCGTTTTGTGACCTTAGGGAGCGCGATGGATTGTAACATGGTAGAAGGCTATTTAGGTACACCGGAGCTAAACCATTTAGCGCCTCATACACTAAGTAGACATTCAAAAGGCCCTTTTTACTGCTGCACGTACGCTGCAGCCTTTGACCGCTGAGTGACGCTTTAACCACAAGTTATCAAACAAGAGCATCAAAGCACATTTCCGCTAATAGACGTCAGTTTTGCCTCACTGACGTGTTAGATTTGATGGCTTCAGTCAGGAAAAAATGAAAGAAAAACACTGTAGTTAAAATATTTAATATCCACAGACGAAAGTTTGGTACTTAGGAAGTTATGTGCATTTCTTAGAACGAATTCAAGCAGGATAAATGTCAAGCTTGTGCCTGAGTCTGTGTTTATATTTTCTCTAATCTACATGGTATTAAACCATATTTTAGATTTGACACATTTAAAAGGTGTGCAGTATTATTTATACTATATTAATTATGCGTTATATTATTCAAAATAAATTTTGGCTAACTTTGCATCGGATCATTAAAAGTGGTAGCCTATTTTAGGGGGGTTGGCTACATGGATTAATATGCAAAATGTAAATATTTTCATATATTATGCCTATATTTTAATTTATATTTTCAATATAAATATATTTTTTCCTTTAATAAAACAACGTGCATTTTTGTTATTCGTTACCTGTCCTTTAACTTATTGGGGAAAAACATTTGTCTGTAAACTGAATAAGAAATTGTTACATGTTTAAACATGAAGCACTGTATAATTTCGTTATTTATGCATTATTAGCCTAAAACAAGAAACGAATAAAATTAAACCTGCACGATTAAATCTTTGAAACTCTTCTACGTCCTCAAAATTAAACTCAAGTTCTCTTATTATTATCAACAAAATACACACGATGTAAAAAAATAGCTTCATTAACTGACAACATAAGTGATTTTAAAGGGAGCCTTCTTTACTTGCTTTTAGTGCTGGGCAATAGCATATGGCCTAAAATAAAAAAAAAAAAATCAGATTTAAATCGATTTTAAAATCAATATTCAAATGACAAAGAAATTTTTCAAAACAAGTTTTAATATAGTTATAAACTTATAACTGAGACAAGATGATAAAAAAAACTGTGATGTTATTACCTTAATGCTGGAAAGACCTTTATTTTATTATATATTATTATTTTTTATTATTATTTATTTTTTGTTAATACTAGCCCATCAGCTGTGCAAATTTTGTTTGTGAGGAAAATAACAGTACATTTTTGTCAGTTATTTTATCTAAACAGATCGATTAATTTCTTCAAGATTTCAAAATCAAATAGCCTACTGATAATGTAGTAGCACTGCAAGATTACATTTTGGTTGAATGCATTATTGCTAAAGCGATTGCGTGTGAATGTGCTGTATCTGTTTAAATCATGGTTTAACCCAAAGATAATCAATAAAAGAAACAGACAAACTTTTTTGTAACGTTCAAACATAAATTAAGTTTGTGAGAAAAAAAAATATACAAGTCATATATATAAGTTGCATTTTAACAGATTAATCACCTATTTTCATTTGCTGCATTTTTTTTTTTTAAACAAGACTTCACCCTAAGTTGGCGTGAGTGTACTGCTTATATGGGTGTGTGTGTGTGTGTGTGTGTGTATTAGCTGCAGGTGTGTAATCAGATGCAGGTGTGTGTGTGTGCAATCAGTCCCAAGAATGAGGCAGGATGGGAAATTGAGTTTGAAAAAGGGGATGGAAACAAAAATGCAGAGTCCTGAGTGGAGTGCCCCCTATTGGAGTTTATGGGCACTCCAGCTAATGATCATAACACGACCGCTGCTCGTGTGGGATGTCACGGTGAAGGGTTGCACTGTTTCCAATGAATATGTGCGTAAGGCACCACTAGCGCGATCAAATTAACAGGCATGCAACAAACTAAAAAATGGGCTTTTATTAGGCTTTATAGCATATAAGCTTGCCAGCTAAAGTAATGACTATGAATGTGTAGGGGGAAAATATCAAGGAGATATCTTAATTAGTTATTTATAGCCTACACTTGTATTTTCTGAGTCAGAAGGGACATGCACAGACATTTTGAGGGGGCAGAAGCTCAAGTGGAAAAAAGGGCGCTACTCATATTTATTTAAATTTTTCTAAACAAAACATTAAATATATTATGGGTGTGCAATATTGACCAAAAACACATCTTAATATTTTCTGGAATTTTATCGATAACAATAATAATTTAGGGAAGTCGTGGCCTAATGGTTAGAGAGTTTGATTCATAAACCTAGGGTTGTGGGTTCGAATCTCCACCTTCAATACCACGACTGAGGTGCTCTTGAGCAAGGCACCGAACCCCCAACTGCTCCCCGGGCGCCGCAGCATAAATGATGAACACTGCTCCGGGTGTGTGTTCACAATGTGTGTGTGTGTGTGTGTGTGTTCACTTTGGATGGGTTAAATGAAAAGCACAAATTCTGAGTATGGGTAACCATACTTGGCGGTATGTCAATCACTTAGATTATATTTTGCTGTGTGTTTTATTGTGCTGATATTTTAAGGACTACCATGGGCAGCTAACTTCTAAAGTTTTTGATATTCTGCATATTCTGTGTGGTGTTCAGTTCACAGCAGTGATAGAAATGAATCTTTTACAATAAGTTTACTTTTTCTTTTTTTTTTTTAACTTTTATGGTCATTTTTACCTACAAAAATGTAAAAGTGCATCATCTTTCCAGTCAAATTCTAAAGGGAACACATCACTTCATTTGAAAATAAGTTAATATTCCAACTCCTTAAGAGTTGAACATTTGAGTTTCACCATTTTCAAATCCATTCAGCCGATCTCCAGGTTCTGGCGGTTGCACTTTTAGCTTAGCTTAGCGTAGATCATTGAATCGGATTAGACCATTACCATCTCGCTCATAAATGACCAAAGAGTTTTGATATTTAAAATTTGATTCTTCTGTAGTTACATTGTGTACTAAGACCGATGGAAAATGAAAAGTTGTGATTTTCTGGGCCAGTATAACTAGGAACTATACTCTTATTCCAGCATAATAATCAAGGAGCTTTGCTGCCGTACCATGGGTGCAAGAGGTGCAATGATATTACGCAGCTCCTGAAAATAAGACTTCCATCAACCTACGAGACCATCTGCTTGCACAGAGAGTGTGCCATGCAACCATGGAGACATTTGTGAGAGATGAATCAGAAGATGTTTACCTTGGTGCAGATCCTGAACTATCTATCTGAACCAGAAAACATTGAAGATGAGCTTTTGGAATGTGAAAGACAAGAAAGTGTGTGGCTGAACAGACTGGGGCTGCATAATTTCATTGTGGCTATGCACACTATGGCAGCAAAGTTCCTTGATTATTATGCCTGGAACGAGAGTATTAATTCCTAGCCATATCAGCCTAGTGCATTGCACTGCTGTGCTGCACATACACGCAAAGGGGAGAAAGGCATCGTAACTCAGCAGAATAATTATTATTATATAGGTCGAGCTAAAGATTATCAGCCTTCTAGCTAGTTTAAAATGTTTTTTTTTACTTACTTTTTATTCTTACATGCCAATCAGCTAATCAACTCAAAACGCCTGCAAATGTTTCCTAAGCCTTCAAAATGGTCTTTGACAATCCTTGACACCCTTCACAAGGAGTGTAAGTCACAAAAATCCATTGCCAATAAGCTGGCTGTTTACAGAGTGCTGTATTCAAGCATGTTAACAGGAAGTTGACTGGAGTGAAAAAGTGTAGAAAAAAAGATGCACAACCACCGAGAGAATCGCAACCTTATAAGGATTGTAAAGCAAATTGAATTAAAGAGTTTAAGAGAACTTCACAAGGAATGGAGTGAGGCTGGGGCCAAGGCATCAAGAGCCACCACACACAGAAGTGTCAAGGAATTTGGCTACAGTTGTTGTATTTCTCTTGTTAAGCCACTCCTGAACCAAAGACAAAATCAGAGGTGCCTTACCTGGGCTAAGGAGAAGAAGAAATGGACTTGTTATTGGGCCAAGATCCTTTGTCCAGATGATGGCAAGTTTTGTATTTCATTTGGAAAACAAGATCCTAGAGTCTGAGCTCATAGCCCAAGTCCTGTGTTATGATTTGGGGTGCAATGTCATCTGCTGGTGTTGGTCTACTGTGTTTTTTTTTTGAAAACCAAAGTCACTGCACCTCTCTACTCAGACATTTTGGAGCACTTCATGCTTCCTTCTGCTGACCAGCTTTTTGAAGATGCTGGTGTCATCCCACACTGCCAAAAGCAGCAAAAGCTGGTCAAATGACCATGGTGTAAATTACTGGCCAGCAAACTCACCAGACCTGAACCCCAGAGAGAATCTATGAGGTATTGTCAAGAGGAAGATGAGAAACAAGAGACCAAACAATGCAGATGAGCTGAAGGCCACTGTCAAAGAAACCTGGGCTTCCAGACCACCTCAGCAGTGCCACAAACTGATCACCTCCATGCCACGCCGAAGACCCTACCAAATATTGAGTACATGTACAGTAAATAAACATACTTTCCTGAAGGCCAACAATTCACTTAATGTTTTTTTAATTGGTTTTATGAAGTA
Organism: Carassius auratus; assembly: GCF_003368295.1. Lineage (NCBI taxonomy): Eukaryota > Metazoa > Chordata > Actinopteri > Cypriniformes > Cyprinidae > Carassius > Carassius auratus. Next base: position 252,381 of record NW_020524209.1, read on the forward strand.
TTAAAAAAAATTGAGATTGTGAATTGATTTTTATTGTGAGCCAAAATCATCACAAAATAACCAAAGACTTAAACTACTTCAGTCTGTGTGCATTGTATTTATTTAATTCATGGATTTCACAATTTAAGTTGATTTACTGAAATAAATTAACTTTTCCACGACATTCTAATTTATTAAGAAGCACCTGTATAGTTAAGTAATATTCCATGACAAGTGACTCTTTTTCTCACAATGCAAAAAAACTACCAAAACACCTACAGTGTGTACATTATGTGAATTCTAGCATGCATGCACATTTAGAGTGTGCTCTTTCAGTGCATCATTCAGTCTATTAAAATACAGTTACCTCTTAAATGTCTAGGGGTTTAAAGGTAACGTAACATTATTGAGGGTTTAAGAAGAGCATTTGCCCGAGCCACTGCCACAACATAACAACAACTACCACAAGATCCCTTATAAAAGGTTTTATTAAGAGCTCTGAGAGCATACATAATTCTCAAATAAAAGAATTTAAAATTAAAAAACTTCAGGAGTGGGAACAATGGAAAACAACAAACAAAAGTATATCTGTTCTAGGGGATAGATTCTTTCTAAACCTATCAAACAAAAGAAAATCAACAACAAAATCATACACTCACTCCCGATCTAATCCTCAAACAAGGAGAAAAACATGTACAATACAAAGGAAAAGGCACCCTCCTCCCTACAGCATCCATGTAACAATATAAAAACTTCATAAGCACGGGAAGGAGGAGGCAGGAAATTTAAATCTACAGGATTCTGTGTAGTGTTTTTTTGGTCCAGTAATGAATATCTCCGTCTTATCTGAATTTAATTGGAGAAAATTAATGGTCTTCCAATCTTTGACATTTTTAACACACTCTGTTAGCTTAGATAATTGAGAAGTTTCATCTGGTCTCATTGAGATATATAGTTGAGTATCGTCAGCATAACAGTGGAAGCTAATCCCGTATTTTCTAATAATATTGCCAAGGGGTATATTGAAAATAGAAGGGGACCTAGGATGGATCATTGTGGCACTCCATATTTTACTGGTGATAACTGAGATGACACCCCATTTAAATAACAAAATGGTAGTGATGGGACAGGTAGGATCTAAACCATCTTAGAGCCTGCCCTTGGAATACATGTATAGTTTTGTAATCGATCTATGAACAGTATACATTTTCACATAAATTTATTAAAATTTTTATTGATTATTTGGGGGAAGTCGTGGCCTAATGGTTAGAGGGTTGGACTCCCAATCGAAGGGTTGTGAGTTCTAGTCTCGGGCCGGATGGAATTGTGGGTGGCGGTTGTGCATGAACAGCTCTCTCTCCACCTTCAATACCACGACTTAGGTGCCCTTGAGCAAGGCATCGAACCCCCAACTGCTCCCCGGGCGCCGCAGCATAAATGGCTGCCCACTGCTCCGGGTGTGTGCTCACAGTGTGAGTGTGTGTGTGTGTGTGTGTGTGTGTGCATTTCAGATGGGTTAAATGCAGAGCACAAATTCTGAGTATGGGTCACCATACTTGGCTGAATGTCACTTTCACTTAAAAGTTAAAAAAATATATATATGTTAAGGCCCCATCATATGTTTTTTTTTTCCTTACCATATTATTCTTCAAATTCAGTGTTTTAGCATGTCTAACTATTTGAATGCATAACACAACTTAATTTATTAATTACATTTTTTCCTTATGATTTTTTTTTCTTTAGAAATTCTGTGTTGTGTATTTAAATTTTTCTGGTTATCAAATGACACCTACAGTGGTTTAATTATTACAGTGGTTTTAATAATTAAAAAGGCATAAAACATGAATTTCAAGTGAAAAAACGTGACTCTCAGAGCAGTTCTGGAGATGTTGTTCATCTGCTTACGTCCTCATTTAATTAGATGGCAGACATAGAAATTACCACAAGCGTCAGGCGCTTCAGTGTGTGTTTAAACCCGCATCTGCACCATCCATTGACAGAGACAGGCAGAACATACAGGATCCATATTTAAATAAACTTTTGCTGCTTTACACTTAAATTAAAACATGATATGAACTAGTATCTGTAAATATAATTACCTACTTTTGATTAATTCAAAATTTGAGAAATTCCGTGACATTCCGTGTTAAACTGTGAATTCCATTTTAATGACTGGCGAAAGTTTCTGAATCCCCTATTCTAAAATGAAATGAGTCCCTTATATGATATTTAAATTATAAATATTTTTATACAAATATATTTTAGTATTATATAAATATCTTTGAGCACTAACTCATTTCTTATAAACAACTTTTTAGCCACTTCACAAAAATAAAAAAACAATATATACATATATTGACAGTGACTGTCATCTAAGTTAATATACTATTGTATAAAAAGGATAATTTTAAGCTCCCCACTCCTCCGTATAATCTTAAACATAACCATTTTGACAATATACAAAGTGTGACAGACAGATAAATGTACGTTAGTCACAATCATTTATTTAAAACATTACAAAAAGCAGTATACAGAACAGATAAAATGTTGTGTATGATACATTACCAGTGTTCTGTCAGAAAAACAATTTTGTGTGAGTTACAAAATTAAATTAAAGTGTTAAATCGCTGCAAACATTCTCCTGATCTGCAATTCCATCCTCAAAATCATCACGCTGCATCTCACTCAACACTACTCAACTCAAATTTGGCATGTCGCAAACAATTTATGGTGGTTGCAAATCACAAGTGACAGCCAATAAGGAGCGAGGTTTGATGTCACTGTCGCAAACCAGTGTCGTTGTGTTGAAGTGCCAATTTGGAAAATTTTAAGTTAACGGATGAGTCAGCAGCTATGTACTGTTATTAATGTATAATGATTATATTACAGCAAACAAATCTTTTTCTTACATGGTGCTATTCTCCCTTCTCTCTTGCTCTCAACGGAGGCGGTCGCATTTCTTTCCTCTCCCTCCCTGCCTTTCTTTGCTTCGCTTGTTTTTCTCTTGTCTTGTCTACTTGAGAGACTCTCTCTGCACTGCTCTCCTAAACTGGAATATGGATCTGATAAACTGGTCTCTCAACGCAATTGACACCATCTTCTTGACGAGAAGCCTGGGTTCGGGGGAACCTGACTGCCCTGCCGGAACGTTTGCAGCTGGCTACACGATGGACGCGTGGGCGAATTGGCGGGTCGTGTGTCTGGCGACTCTTTCCGTGGAGGACATTGAAGACATCTACCTATTCAGAACCATGATAACAGGTCTTCTGCTGATTGGATTAGGCTTTGCCCTGGGTTATCAGAAAATTAAGAAGACGGGAACAGCTGTCCAAAGCCTCACAAGTCTGTCCGTCATGATTGAAGCATTGGGCAGAGCGGTCAGCATTGAGACTGAGACTATTAACCGCAATATGGATAACATCATGAAGTAGCTCACGGATTTGGAAAAGAAATTGGAGAATTTGGAGACCAATGGACAAATTAAAAATCATAGTGACCGGGAAAAGAAATGTGGCTACTAGACCAAACAACTGGTATCTTATCTTCTTTTGGCTTTCTTTACCAGCCTTGGCTGGATGACAAAAATCTCCCAGGCGAGCAGGACAGCTTGACTTCTCTTGCATTCCTCAGACACCTGCTGATTGTTGACTCTATCTAGGACCTGACCAAGGACGTCTCCATGGCAACTTGCTGTGACGCTGTAAAATCTGCGGACTGAGGCATCTAGAGAGAGTCTCAACTCTCCAGGCCTACAAATACACAAACTCTTACACATATACAGATATGCATTCACCCTCCCAACCCCCATTCCCCGCCTTCGCCGCTTTGTTCCTCCAGTCTGGCAGGCGGGTCTGTGACTAGCGCTTTCAAGCTGCTGGGACCGGATGGCTGTTTGCCTGCGCTTGATAACCTCAACCACCCCAAGTTCCGTACCCAGTTGCAAAGTCATGTGTCTATGGTGTATTGATTATGTGCTTTTTGTGCTGAGGTGTTTTTCCTGTTCTCATACTGTGCTACCATAAGGAGCATAGTCTGGGTGTTGGTTTTTTTCTCCTCAATTACCTAATGTTATGCTGTACTTATTTCTTCCTCAAATACCCTGTCTTCCTGTCCTGTCTACCCCACTGTCATATTGTATGTATGTATGTATGTATGGACAGGTTGATGGCTAATTTCGCTGGTACTTGTGACTAGTGACAATAAAGGGCTACTACTACAATATTGTATCGTACTACTTCTGAAGACTTGGAATAAAATGCACAAAATAATGGACTACGTAAGAAATAAGAAAAAAAAAATTAAGTACTAATTAAATTGTGGCAGAGTGTTAATTTATTTATATATACAAAAAATTAAGTTCAAGCTTGGGTAAAGTGATATAATGAGATGAATCATGTAACAGGAAGATCTGCAAATGATATGTAACACATTTACAAGTAATGAGTAGTTTACAATTTAGATTAGAGGATGCAGAAAGCTTTGTAAATTATTTATTATGAACACTTTGTAGTGCGTACTGCAGGGTAAGTGCTGACTGGTCAGGGTATAGACAGCTGTCTTCTCTGACACACATGGAGTTGAAGGTAACCCCGGTTGAGAGGTTTATTTTATCCCAAGATTCACCACACTACACACAGAATAGAGAAAGGATTTAACACAACTCACTGGAATAACCTGACTAAGGCATTTATAAATGTATATCTATTTCAGAACAAATAAATTACTCTTTTTAAAAAATAGTGTTTTAGCATACCTGCATATTTGTGCTTTTGAACACAGACCAGTTTCCAACTTCTTCAATTAATCATATACCGATAATTTAGTAATGGTTTGTTCATCATTTGTTCATGATTAACAATTTTTTATTGAGATAATGATACAAAACTATTTTGACATAAATACTTAATTGATTTATAATGGATAAATAATTTATAAACTAATAACTTATAAACTATCTACTAATGATCTGTTTGATTTATTTCAAGATTTATTTTTTTAAGATAACATGTATAAATTGTTAGCATACCCCTTATTAATAATTTATGAATGTTAAGTTATGTTTTGTAAATGATTCATTCATCATTAACTAATAACTTATAAGTGACTTATAACTGAATTAAACATTACTAAAATGTTAACTTAACAATAGTTAATCATTTATGAATGTATATTTATGTTTTGTAAATGATTAGTCATCAATAATTAATAATGTATAATTTACTTATAACTGAATGTTATCATAAAGTGTTACCGATTTAAAACTAGGCAGATAAAGGGGTATAAAAAACAATAGTTATAAATAATATATACAAATAAAATTATTAATACTTATATTATTCATATAAAAATCCTAATTTGCAAATTAATGAAAATAAACCATCATTAAAAAAATCTAATTTATAATACCATTAAGGTTCTATGTATAACTTTTCAAGTATGGTTCTTTGTGGAAGCCTATAAAAAGGATTCTATTTATCACCAAAAAGGGTTCTGCTATAGTTTCAAGCTGAAGATTCTTTTCTGGTACTGTTTAGAAACATTTTTGTTAAGACTGTAATGCATGAAATCAGAATGCCATAACAGTAAGATCCTGAAATTTTGCAGGGGACAGACATATTGTAATGGTTCCACTTGAAAGTGTTGAAAGTGCTTTATAATGTATGTGGCACATAAATTCTGTACAAAAAGCAGTACTACTATTGGGTGATATCTATTAAAAACGAATTTAATGTTTTATTTAATAATGGCTATAAATTGTGGTAAAATGTTTAATCTGTACATATTATGGTGTTATCAAAGTTATTTTTACAGATATATTTACAGATACAAGAAGTATATACACAAACCTAAACATAACCACTTAAAATATGAAATGACATAATGCTGACAAAATGCAATATACAAATACTCATTAGATCACATTGTTTAAATACACCAGTTATGATTAGAGGTAGAGTTAGGGTACAGAACATACAGTTTGTACAGTGGAACTCACTGTCCCCTGGGAGGACAGGATGGAGGAGGCTTTCTAAAGGAAGAAGGCCAAATATCTTGAGTTGGTTGAGGCATGCAGGCCCCGTCCACACGGAGAAGTAGCTTACCCCAATCCAATCTTTTTTTTCCTCGTCTCAAGAAATATCCGCATCCACACGAAACTGATTTAGTATACATGCCAGACCAGTATGTGGCGCTGTAATTCTGACACAGAGATACACTAAAAACAGAGAAGAAGACTTGGACTATGCTCATAAACCTTGCGCGTGGTACACAATCGAACTTGGAATAATACATTTATTAATCTGTGTTAATGTTAGTTAATAAAAAGACAATCGTTCAGTGTTTGTACATGTTTTTGTTGCTGTTACATGACGTAGAGGTGTCTGACTAGGGGGGAGACGTGGGCTGATGACGTCATCGTTTCTGAAAATATATGGATTAGCCGTCGAGACGAAAACGCAAAGAAGGCGTTTTCAAATTTATCCACTTTGGGACCCGGTTTAAAAAAAATAGCGGTTTCACCTTACGAAAACGCTGGATGCGTGTGGACGAAATGCCTATCCGCTAAAAAATTTGTGCGTATTCACAGAAACGCGTCTCCGTGTGGACGGGGCCGCAGAGGGAGTGGATGGAGGGCCCGCTGTGAGCCAATAGAAGTAGGCTGCAGCCAATAAAAACATCAGTGAGGCCACCAAAAAAGACTCAAGGTGCTTATGGATCAAAAGGGGAGAAGTATGGAGTAGCGCGCTGCTTGGACACAAACCGGGTCCTGATCAACACCGGTTGGGTCGCCCAGGTGAGGGTGTCTGAAGATCAAAGACCCGAAACACCCTATCACCCTGGGTCCTTCACTGTCCAAGCTGCAGCTTTAAGGTGTTTCAAAATCTTTCCGCTGAATAAAGTGCTTCATTCCTTTTTTTCTGAGGAAATCCAAATCTCAAATCCTGAGGTCCAAATCACATCTTTTTGGGGTGAATTATGTCTTATTCCACTCATTACGAAGCAAACGGTAAAATAAAAATAACTTGAAGAACAGTCTCGATGCGTTGTCTTCTGTTGTGTGGGTGTATTTAAGACACGCACTTCAGTGAAACATTATAATTTGAATATGGTGTTCAGCGCGGGGCCCGGTCATATTAGAAGATAATGAAGGGAGATGTGCAAAACAGACATTGCAATGTTTTCATATGGATTACTTTATCACAGAATATTTGTTTTTGGCAGGACTTATTTAGTTTAAAAGTAGACATGTCAAGCTTTCTATAGATATATGTCTCATGTCTCTTCATTGAGTATTCACTGAGTTACTGTGACGAGTGGGGTGGGGTCGAGAGTCATGGGAATGGTCTCGAGTCCCATGGAGGAGATCGGAAGGATACAAAAGAGGAGCGACGACAGTGAAGGACGAGAGAGGACCAGGCATGGATTTTATTTTGTGTTTGGTTTTGTTCACAACTTCCGTCCGTGAGGGGCTGTCGCGCGTGTTTTGTGTAAATTTGATTATTAAAGTTTTGATTTTGATTGTCCTGTGACTATGGAGTTTTTAATCTTTTAAAATGGTGCTGAAATCTGGGAGAAGGAGGGACGTGCTGCTGAAGATCCCTCGCCGCTGTGGTCAATCCGCAGTGCCATCGAGCAGGGTGAGGGAGTGTGCCGCCATGGAGGCCGTGGACTTGAGTGAGTTGCCGGGGATGGACGAGCTCACTGCCGGCCGCCCGCGACGTGGAGGGGCGGCTGCCTTCTGCCTGAATGGGGAGGAGCTGGGAATAGGGGACTCCTGCCAGCCGTCGGCGTCGACCAGGCGGCCGTGGAGTGTCGTGCCGTCCGCCGAAGGCTGTCCAGTGCTACCACCAGGCACCACGGAGGAGATCACCCAGCTGGTGGAGGGCCGATTGGCAGCGTGTCTGGGAACCGGAACAATATTTTTTCTCTCTCTCCCCTTTCTCGTCTCTGTCGCTCCGCATCCTTCCATCTCCTTTTCTCTCACCTCATCTGTCCTACCCCCAGGTTCCTGCAGGTCACTGTGAGCGGTCCCCCCCCCCCGTTTTGTGTTTATTTTATTATTAAAGTTTTGGTTTTTATTGTCCGCCGGTTCTCGCCTCCTTCTTCCCGTGATTATGGAGTTTTTACTCTATTACAGACGCATTTGTAAATGAAGATCAACGATGAGACAGCACACCTTGTTTGTTATCTTTATTTTATAAATGCACAAAGTAAATCCTTTACAGATTAGATTGATGTATTGCTCTTATCTGTACGATCAAAACTGAAAGTCTAAAATAAGTTATTTTCTGGGTTCTCAGGAGAAAATGCTAATCGACTTCAAACAACAAGACAACCTCTTAGCCTGCACCCCGATGCCGGCGTCCTGAACGCCCCTCAACCTCCACGTGTCAGTGTTTATGAATAGATTAAATGAAACTGAACAAATTTAATCTTGACAATCGATGTATCATTATAAAGATCTAAGCCTCAAGCATCGATGACAGAGCGCTGTTTTTCAATGGAAAGTTTATAAAGCCTATATTTGCTACATTTGTGTAAGCAGTACATATAAAAACATGAACATTAGAAACGCAGTACATACCAGATGCGTCATAATAACGAGTCATAAACACATCCACAGCTGTAAATCCCAGTTTAGTTAGAAAGGTAAGGGTCAACTGAACAACATCTCATGAAGCACGTTTAGTCCAATGTAGCAATGACGTATTATGGATCATAATTCCTTAGTTCTGTCGCTGAAGAAATGAAATGTAAACAGTTTGCGTCCATTATGTAATAACTCACGGTCAGAAACTGCGTCTTGGTAGTAAAAAAACGGCATGGTTTTGCAGTGTACAGTGTCACAAACCGAATGAGGCAATCCACCGGAGGGTGAACTTATAGCAATCACCTATATCTTTTTTTCTTTTTCAACAGTTTTTATATATGTGAGAGCGTGTTTTATGTTGAATGTGAATGTATCTGCATGATTACCATCTGTTTGAGTGCAAATCATCTCAGATCAGCTCGCTATTACAGTATGATCTTGACTATCAAAGTGAACGCATCTATATGAATAGAGAGAGTGGATTATTTACTTTATGGCGCATTTGTGTTATTACCATCTGTATAAGTGGCCATCAGCACATCAGTACTTATTTGCATCGTAATTCATTGTTAATGCTGCATTTCTAGAAATCTCTGTTTTTTTTTTTTGTAATTGGCAAACAAAGCTAAATATTTTTTTATTTTTCTTAGTATTCTTTCTTTTCTTACTCAAATTATTCTTATTGTATTTTTCTAGTGCTCAAACAAATCACTTATATGATGGTTAAGTTTCTGTCTAGTGTTCTATAATAGAAAAAACTATGCAGTGGTATGTTTACTGACTAAATAGTTTGTAGAAGCCTTCAATACTATAGGGAAATATATATTTTTTTATATTTGGGGGGTGGGGATGTAGACATAGTCTCATAAAAATATTTGCAGGAGTCTCATTTTTCATGATATCTTATTCAGATTTGAAATAGAAACTCATGAGACATGTGGCTTTCAACCCATTACTTTTCTAGATTGCTCCAGGACTCATTTCATGTATTTTTATATCATTTTATATCAAATAAAAAATATTTAAGTGTGGTAAAAAAAATTTCAAGGCACTTCAGTGTCTATAAATTTTAATATGTTTGAGCATTATCAAATCTGGTTGATAAAAACTAAAGCCCAAAGGGTCTTCTTTCCAAATACACCAAAATTATGTTTGTAACACCCCGAAGTAGGAAACTGTTACAATTATAAGTTAGGTGAAGCACTTTCAGCTGTGAGTCCCATAATGGGGGGTGCTCAGGTTAAAGCATTTAATGTTTTTTTCAGATTTTCCAAGATCATCTTGGAATCATCTAATTCTTTACATATGAGCTAATTAAACAGGAAAACTTTATTACAGTGGCGAATGATGAACTCACTATTTCTATATAATCTATAAATGTTATTACTACAATTTATAAACTACCAATGAACTACAATAGTTTTATGAGTTATGTATTATTGTGATTGTATAAGTATTATAAAAGTATTATAAAGTGTTACCAATTACACTGTATTTAACACAATCGTACTGCAGATTATAAACGACATAACCTCATAAATTCACATTAATTTCGCTGTTTGTTTTGTTCTTTACACAGATTATGTGGGTGTTATCTCACTGCTCGGTCCTGTGAGAGTTTGTCTTCAGCTTTACAATCCTCAAATTCCCATCTAAATGTGCTGGACCTGAGGAACAATGACCTGCAGGATTCAGGAGTGAGGCTGCTTTCTAAAGGACTGAAGAGTCCAAACTCTAAGCTTGAGATATTGAGGTTTGAGCTTCAAATATTTTATTAATTCTGTTAGAGGTTAATTATAAAAAAACACTGTTAAGATTTATTCTGTATGCAGTTACTTTGTTCTTCTTGTTCAGACTTTCCATCTGTAATCTCACTGCTCAATCTTGTAAGAGTTTGTCATCAGTTTTACAATCATCAAACACCTGTTTGAGAGAGCTGGACCTGAGTAACAATGACCTGCAGGATTCAGGAGTGAGGCTGCTTTCTGGTGGACTGAAGAATCCAAACACTAAGCTGGAGATACTGAGGTTTAAGTTTGAAATGTTTCATCAATTATTTTACATTGTTTGCAAAATAATTACTAAAAAAATCACACTGTTAGGATTTATTCTTTACCCAGCTACTGTGTTCTTCTTGTTCAGATTTTCCATCTGTAACCTCACTGCTCATTCTTGTGAGAATTTGTCATCAGTTTTACAAACATCAAACTCTGTCCTGAGAGAGCTGGATCTGAGTAACAATGACCTGCAGGATTCAGGAGTGAAGCTTCTTTCTGATGGACTTAAGAGTCCAAACTCTAAACTGGAGATACTGAGGTAATGGTTTTCCATAAAATAGTTAACAAAATGTTGCCACAGTAAATGGCTGTAGAATTTTGTCAAATGTTACATCTGCTCTAAATGGAATTCCAAAACTAGAGACAAAAACAGCATTTGCAGGCATTTTGTCATATTTATACAGATGTCTGTAGTAGGTATGGTCTGGTATGAGATTCTGATGGTATGATAACCTTAGATAAAAATATTACAGTATCGCAATTACAGCTCTAAAATATTTTATTTTTAAATGTCTGGGTAAAACAACCACTTTTTTCCCCACGGAACACAATACATTTTATTTTTAAGAAACAGAAAACATTTTGGAACAGTTAACATGTCAGGCTAAATAATTAAATTAAATGATTTAATTATTCTTATTTAAATTAAGTGCAGTCCCTTAACCCTCTGGAGTCAATTAACGATAAAAACCTAATATAAAGTGGGACCAATAACAAACAAGGAGTGCTGTCTGCAGCCTTTGTCTGCGTTTATCATCATTTACAAATGCATCATTAACCCCTTTGCGTTCAAGGATCGGCGACGGCCCCAGATTATTAATGTTTCACTTTCACAGCATGTTAAACATCACTCTCTTACTTGATCTGGACAAACTTTGCAAAACATTGTTGCAGTGACAGTTATTTAGTAATTTATGTCAGGAGTGCAAAATAATAAATCCGTATTATGCCACATTTTGAACAGAAATTCACCACTCACTCATATTCAGTCACGTCAGCAGCGGTTTATTTTTGTTCACATAGACTCACTGAACAGCGTCAATAAGGATTTATAGACCAAAGATGCATATCCGTGGGGATATATGGATATATTTACTGATGTTTACTTCATATTTCTTCAGACAGAATCATAATTTCTTTTAATTTTCCACTGATTTACGCGATCTGATGATAAATAGCCTCTCCCAGTGATCTGTGTGAGTCTGCAGTCCTGTGTGCTCATGCTGTGTGTCAGACACACTCTGATTGGTCCTTCGCCTTGTCAATCTTTAGAGTGTCATAACCGGACACTGTAACATCGTGTCATATGGTTCGTGTATACTTTGTGGTTGTTATGTGCCCATAACAACACTGATACACCTCTGTACACACAAAATATTCAGTCCCACTTTATATTAGGTGGCCTTAACTACTATGTACGTACATAAAAAAGAAGTACAATGTACTTATTGTGTTCATATTGTATTGTAAAACACTTTTGCTGCTATTGAAGTGGGGTAAGCTTAGGGAGAGGGTTGGAGGTATGGGTAAGTTTAAGGGTGGATTAAGGTGTAAACTATGGGTCAACAGTGTAATTATAAATGTAATTACAGAAATTAAATACAGATGTAATTACATGTCGTTTTTTTTAAATATAAGTACAATGTAAAAACTTGTATGTACACAATAAGTACATTGTACTAAATTATTAATTAAAATGTAAGTAGATAGTAGTTAAGACAACTTAATATAATGTGGGTCCAAATATTCAAATAATAAACCTGCGATTACGGTAGTAAAGCTTGGTATTAAATTTTCTTGAGATCTGAGGCATTTTTATAAAAAATATAAAAACTTGTGCAGCGTTGTACAGTCCCTCCAGAAAAACGCGATTATGCGATCACTTGATTTAATGCATAATCAGCCAAAGGCCGCATATTTATGCGGGGTCGCATTTTTTCAAATACGCCGCTCTTTTGCCGCATAAATTGCCGATTTCAGAAAGCAAAATACGCGGGGCTAGCATGATTTCATAATCCCTGTATTTTCGTTGCAAAAAACTCACATTTATATTAGCAGAAAGTTGAAAAATTTTGCGTTTACTTCACACAAGTAAAGGGCCATTTTCCTCCTATTGCCATGGGAACCTTATGAAGTGAAGTAATTACGTGACGTGAACATCATCTGCAAACTCCGCGGTAGTGAAACCAGGGTGAAACTTGAAGCGCGCAAATCATTCTTATTTGCTAACAAAAATAAGCGCAAAAAAAAACGCGTGAAGCAGTTTCCCGATTTGTTAGATGACAGTGGAGCCAAATTATATTGTGAGAACTTGCGAAAACTGCGGTTTGATGAAATAGAGAAAAAAAGGTGATTCCCCCAACACCCCCTTCTCACTACGCTACTAACACTGTTGTAGTTTCATTCAGAAGTTGATGCAACTTTACAGTTGTAGGATTGCACTTTTTCTTACAGAACAGTACCAAAAACTTACAGTTGTAATTATATTAGTAGTATGTAAAATAATTTACGTTGCAGTAAGAGATTGCAACTTAAATATTCTGTGATTTAGTATGCTCGCTTATCATAGGAAGTAATTATTCTTTACATTAAGGTAGTAGCCTAGTGAGAAAAAGGTGTTGGGGGAATCACCCTTTTTTCATCAAACCGCAGTTTTTGCAAGTTCACGCAATTTCATCGCATTAAAATTGCAAAAATATCCCACATATTCCATCACAATTTTTAAGAAAATGTGCCGCAAAATCAAGGATTTTTGCCCGCAACAATCACAAAAAGAATCCGCGTTTTTCTGTAGGGACTGGATGTAAACGACCAAATTCCACCCGTGATTGCAAAAGTATGTTATTACAAACACTCAAGCGGGGTTTAAAGTGAGTTTTGAGTAAAAGTGTACTAATAAATTCATAAATTGTCTAATGTAGCTTGATGCTGACGTTAGCTCTAATGCTTCTAATAACAGGTGCATTTGTTTTTTATAATGCATTTCTGTCATAATAATTAATGTAAGATCGTAAAAAAATGTTGTATTTTTATAGTGAGACTTTTGATAAATATGGGGTAAATGCATACTGAGACTGAAGTGAGATTGCAGCTTGGTGGCTTTGTAAAGCTTTAAGTACCACAAAAAAGGCTAATAAAGGTGAAATAAAAACAAAATAATAATGATAAAAGAATAAAGCAAATAATGTGTCATACCTGGCGGAGGTGTGAAAGACTTGTTTTGTGAGAACAATAGAATCATGAATGGGGGAGTATTCAGAGCCAAAAACACAGACAGAGCAGAGCAGATGAAAAGTGACATAAATCAATCAGATAAGGCTACTCTAAAAACACACATGACATGGCCTTAGAAAATATTTCATAAAATTCACAATTTCACAGACTGGAAATTATCTGCTGCTCTGTCTTTCACGTAAATCTGGCTGAATGATGCCATTCCGGACAGTGTACTCCATCTGCCCAGCTTTCAGCTGTTTAGAGCAGATTGTGACACAGAATCGACGGGGAAATCACACGGCGGCGGGACATGCTTTTACATCAGTGAAAGGTGGAGAATGGATTAACTGTGTTAAAGAAGTCCTGATCTAGAAGCGCTCTTTATTAACTGCAAGCTGTTCTATTCTCCTCAGGAGATTCATTTGTTTATTCATATGAGTGTTAACATTTCTCCGCAAGCGCAGGTGAGCTCAGCTTTACAGAAATTCACTGATCAGAGACAGAACAACAACACTCTGACTCTGTTTTAATCATTCTCGGGGACTTTAATTAAGCAAATCTTTCCCATGAACTACCAAAATACTGACAGCACATCACATGTCCCACCAGAGACAGTAATATAAAAGATCACTGTTACACAGCAATAAAAGATGCTTATCACTCTGTCTCACAGGCAGCTTTGGGTCTGTCTGTTCACTCCCTGGTTCATCTTATACCAATTTACAGGTAAAAACGTAAATCTTCTAAACATGTAGAAAAGACTGTAAAGAGATGGACCAACGAAACAGAGGGTGCTTTAAAAGAATGTTTCAACCTCACTTGATTGGAGTGTTTTTGAAGCAGCTACTACCGATCTGGACAAAGAAACTGTAACATCCTATATTAGTTTCTGTGAGGATATATGCATTCATAGCAGGACTTATTTAACATTCAACAATGATTAGCCATGGTTTACAGTAAAACTTAGACATCTTTGTCAGGCCAAAGAGGATGCCTACAGAAATGGGGACAGAGTCTTGTACAATCAGGCCAGGAACACACTGAACAAAGAGATTAGAGCTAAAAAGTTAGAAGACCAGTTTACTTCCAATGACTCCATCACCATCCCCGTTCCAAATAAACCCAAGATAACAGGACTTAATGGCCAGGAACACACTGAATAAGGAGATTAGAGTGGCTAAAAGGACCTACGATAAAAAGTTGGAAGATCAGTTAATTTCCAATGACTCACCTTCAGTATGGAGAGGTCTGAAAGCCATCACAAGCTACAAGACACCATCCTCTTGCACTGAAGTGAATCAACAACTTGCTGAAGACCTGAATAAATTTTATTGTAGATTTTAACCCCCTCCACACCTGTTCTGACCAACCCCCCCCCCCTCCCCCTTCCTGCATTTTCACCAACCTGGTGCCCCTCAGGGATGTGTTCTCTCCCCACTGCTCTTCTCCCTGTACACTAAAGACTGTACCTCTAAAGACCTCTCTGTCAAGCTCCTGAAGTTTGCAGACGACACTATAGTCATTGGTCTCATCCCTGACAGTGACGAGTCTGCTTACAGACAAGATATTAATCAGCTGGTTGTCTGGTGCAGTCTTAACAACCTGGAGCTGAACACACTCAAAACAGTGAAGATGATAGTCTACTTCAGGAGAAACCCCCCTGCACTCCCCCCCCACTCACCATCATAGACAGCACTATGGCTGCAGTGGAGTCATTCAGATTCCTGGGAACCACCATCTCTTAGGACCTGAAGTGGGACAATCACATTGATTCCATTGGCCCAACAAATCTTATACTTTCTTCGCCAGGTGAGGAAGTTTAACCTGCCACAGGAGATGCTGAAACAGTTCTACCCAGCCATCATTAAGTCTGCCCTGTGCACTTCAATCACTGTCTGGTTTGGTTCAGCCATTCAAACAATTTACTTATTTTTTATCTATTTTTTTAAATATTGGTCTATTTATATCTACATGTTTTTTTTGTCTGTATGTTGTCTCTGTGTACTGAAAGCTTATATCACTAAAACATATTCCTTGTATGCGCAAGCATACTTTGCAATAAAGCTATTTCTGATTCTTATTATTTTTCTCATTGGACCACTTAGGCACATAGTGATAATTTTCATCATGCAGACAGAGTAAATGTGACAACAATGGCATGTCTTTGTATAAGGGATCCTGTAGATGAGGAGGCTGCATTAATTCGCAGGGAGGTACAATGACACGAAAACCCTAATTTTCAAAGCAAGAAATTGCAGTTCTTTGGAGGAGGTGGCTGAAACACAGCATTATACGTAGAATGCTGACAAAAAGGAAAACTGGGCAGAAATTACTCAAAAAAATAAATGCTGCTGGCTATATGTGTATAAAGCCCAGAAGAAGTCAGGAATAAGTGGAGGAACGCAAGTTTGACAAAACGGAGGGCTGCAGACAAGATTGGTTGGGGTTATCATTTCAGTTCCTTCTCTCACCTAAGAGGAAGAGAAAGTTTTGGCCATCTTTGGGCCTGAAGCATTGGACGGGATCTTTGGAGGTATATATGCATATGCAACAACCAGGCCACATCAGGCCCTCTCCAGTCTGGCCCTTTAGCATAAGGCCCCCTCCACAATACCAGCCATTAATCTCCCGCTAAAGGAGAAACAGGGGACGTTGTGGCAGCATGAGAAGCTGCTTAAGTCGCAGAAGGAAATATCTTAACTCCAGGAAATCAGGATAGAACTAAAAGCCCTGAGGGGGAGCAGCAAGACCAACATCATCAGGTGGTTATGGCTTATAGGAGGGATAAATTGGAACTACTGTGTGAACAGGTCAGCAAGCCCTCTCTAACCATGTTTTTGCCTACTGACAATAAGTGCAAACTGCATCATTCTTAACCTTTCACATTATTCTTAAAATAATGTGACTAATTCTGATTATATATGTATGGAAAGGAATTTAAACTTTTATTTTATTGTGGTGAGCCACCATGACATACACTAAACCTATCAGGTAACTGAAGTTGGCTATATACAGATTTTCTAATTTCACAACATTATATAAATGACAATATAAGCCAAAAATGACACAAAATGTGTGTTTCAAGTGCTCAACAATGGCAGATTTACAAAGAATCCTACAGCTTGAGCACAGCGACACAGAAGTCAGGCAGTGTATATAAATGCATATAAGGAAACACTTTAGCCCCCTTGACTTACTATCTTTAATCAGTCCCATGGACGGACACGCTCTATAGTGGTTATAGGACTATGAAAACAACATTTTCACTGCATCAGTAATTACAGTGATGGCCAGAAGCTTAAACCCTCCAAAAGCTGTTCTGTAATTGTGGTAACTGCAATTCTCCTATATTTTACTCAAAACTCACTTTAAACCCCAATCGAGTGTTTATAATAACTTCGTTTAGCGATCAGGGGTGGAATTTGGTCGTTTACTGTTGTAAAAATATGTTATTTGTAGCCTTTTTCATCGCTGCACAAGTTAGCATTTCCCATGTACATTTTCGATTTTTTTTATAAAAACGCCCGAGATCTCAAGAAAATCTCATACCAAGCTTTACTATTGTAATCGCGGGTTTATTATTTGGATATTTCGTGTGTACAGAGGTGTTTCAGTGTTGTTTTGGCCAGGTAACTACCAGGAATTGTGCAGGAAGCATGTGACACGATGTGGCGGTGTCCAGATATGACACACTCAGATTGACAATGGGAAGGCCCAATCAGAGTCTGAGTCACACACCGCACGAGCTGTGACTACTGCACGCACACAGAGATCGCTGGGAGAGGCTGTTTATCATCTGATCGCGTAAATCCGTGGAAAATGAATAGAAATGACGATTCTGTCTGAAGAAATATGAAGTAAACATCAGTAAATATATCCATATATCTCCGCAGATATGCATCTTTGGTCTGTAAATCCTTATTGACTCTGTTCAGTGAGTCTATGTGAACACAAATAAACCGCTGCTGACGTGACTGAATATGAGTGAGTGGTGAATTTCTATTCAGAATGTGGCATAATACGGATTTATTATTTTGCACGTCTGACATAAATCACTAAATATCTGTCACTGCAACAATGTTTTATCAAAATATAGGTCAAAAATTTTGAAACTAGAGTCTTTAAACTTTCAATTGATGCACAGTTTGTCCAGATGAAGTAAGACAGTGATGTTTAATGTGCTGTGAAAGTGAAACAATAATAAACTGGGGCCGTCGGCGATGTTTGCACGTAAAGGGGTTAAGAAAAGCATCTCAAGCACAGCACAAGTATCAGAATGCTGAATAACAAAATAAAGAGAGAAAAAAGCAAAAATTAAACAAGCATAATAAATACCCACATACAGGTGTACATATAATCACAATAACATATGAATATAGATATAGACAACTAAATAAACAAAAAAAAAGTTTTTTATCCAGAGCTTGTCTCCTTAAAATTATCTAAAAAATGGCTCCAAGATTTCAGGAAATGTTCGGATTTCATTCTAACTCCAAATGTAATCTTTTCAAGTTTAAGGGCAAAAAGTAGGTCAAAAACCAACTGACAGTAGGTTGGAGGAGAAGGCAGCTTCCAATTAATCAGTGTAAGTCTTCTAGCAAACAGTGTGCATAGTGCAATATTATCCCTCTCTAAAGATGTGAGTTTAACATTCTCCAGAAGGACCCCAAATAAAGCAGTCAATTGGTTGGGATCTATTACTGTGGTAAGAATTTCTGAAATACAACTAAAAATTTGCCCACAAAACCTTAATAACTTAGGACATGACCAGAAAGAATGAAACGTAGAGGCTGGCTCTGCAACACAACGTGGGCCGGTGGGGTCTAAATCAGGAAATATCTTGCCAAATTGCACCCTAGACCAATGAATATGATGCACTTAAATGCACCTTAAATTGAATAAGCCTGTGTCTAGAGCTAACTGAAGAAGAATGTATCCTTTTTAAGATAGTGTGCCAGGTTTTGTCTTCTAACAAAACAATCAAGTCCTACTCCCAGAGAGAGACTTTAATGTCCTGCTAGACGGGGTTTGATTGTCATTTATTGTGCTGTAAATCCTTCAAATGGCACCCCTTATACATTTATGCTGGTCTAAAATACACTCAAAGACACCTCTAGGAGGGACAGAGGGGAACTCAGGAAAATGTTTCCTTGAAAATACCAGAATAAATGTGAATTGGACAAATAAAATTTATTTTTAAGTTGGTCAAAGAAAGCTTTAAAAATGCCTACAAAGCTTGCTCACTACCGACTTTCGGCACATTAGACCATGCCACCATTTTCCTCACATCAGAATATAAACAAAGGCTAGTTCATGATCCCCCGGTGCAGAGGGTGCTGACGCTATGGTCCGCCCACTCAGAAGCCATGCTACAGGTGGCTGTTGATTACATAGACTGGGACATGTTTCGGGCAAGTTCATCTGACATCAGTGAGTTCACGGATGTAGCATTAAGCTTTGTAAACACACTAGCCGAACAAGCTATGGATACAATAACTATAAGGACCTTCTCTAATCAGAAAACGTGGGTGGACAGAACAAACCATGCAGCAGTAAACAAACGCACTGCTGCTTAAAACGTCTGTTTTCTGTCGGGAAACATGAGCGAGTACTGTGACGAGTGGGGCGAGGCCGGTGGAGTGATTGGGAAATGAGCAATACCTGCGACTCACCACCGGTCTGGAGTACCACAGAGGAGATGGAAGGATATAAAACTGGAGCGACGACATTGATGGAAGAGAGAGGACCAGGCCTGGGCTTTTAGTTGTGTTTGCTTTTTATTTGTGCGCATCAATAGTCCATGAGGGGCCTTTTTTATCTGGTCACCCTACCTGAAAGAGCTACTGCATTATTTCATTAGCTTGCATCTGACCTGCAGAGATATCATTCAGGTCTGGTGGGGTTTCAGCCAGTGAGGTATCTGATTCTGACTGTGTTGTTTAAGTACTGAGAATCTGAAACCAGTAGCGCATATTAAGTGCTCTCTGTACTTGAATTATTATCAAACCGAATATGCACGTTTCTCAAATTCTTTATGGCCACGTTGAGTACAGACAGCGGAAAAAAACGACGCATGCACTATTTACTTACTTGTAAAACTCAAAGGAATGCAGTCTCTACTCTCGGTGGGATGATGTGGAGCTTACATTATGAAGGGCGCTCTGAAAAGCGGCAGCGCAGGCAAAATATTAAAACCTCTATTAAAACAGATGTCCAAATGGGCGTACCGGTACGCTCAAAGCACGTTCTGGGCGCACGGAGAGGTGGCGGTACGCTCAAGAACTATATTTGGAAGTGGCGGTACTGAGTACCGGTTCGTACCGGCGCACTTAAAGCACTGCTATTATGATATATAATCTATTACATTCATTGAAATAAACAATTCTACTCCCCATAAATAAAACACCTGATGCTGTCGGGAGCTGACCAATTTTGTGAGATTTAGCTTGAAAGGAGTAACACAAAGAAGTTGCGATTTTAAAGCCTGTTATACTTTCCGCATGAGCAATCCGGACACGTACACGGCCAGCGCGGACGCAGACTTCTTCAATATATACTTCTGAATGCGCAGGCTGATGGCCAGCTCTGCAATTGCCCAGAATTATTGCACATCTCACTGTCTTTGTATTCTTTTACTGACGGATTGCACAGGTTTGAGTAGCAATGAGCTTCTTCACTCTGTCTGCATATGTGCAATTTTGCTTTTGAAGCCAACTGACCAGGCGCACCTGTCCGCGCGGTCGTCTGCTAGAGCCTCTGCACACACTCTCCAATTACGATTTGACATCACGCCCACCTAGCGGTCCATAGTGGACTCACGGACGCAGAAAGTTTGACAGAGGGTTTAAGATGCAGGTTGCATGACCTGACTTAACGGACGGATTAATCGCCTATTTTCAGTTGCTGAATGTTTTCTTTATTTTTTATTTTTTAAACACGCTAAAAAATAAATAAAGTTTGTAAGAGGAAAAAAATATATGAGTCGTGTATAGGTTTCATTTTAACAGATCAATCAGCTATTTTCGTTTGCTGCATGTTTTTTTTTTTTAAACACGCTATAAAATAAATCAGAGTTTGTGAGAGGAAATAAATAGGCTATAGGCTCAATCGGGAGAAATCAAACGTTTCCATATAAGTGATGTTGCCCATTTGAAGCTTAACTATTTTTCATGAGGTAAATAGGCTGTGTGCATTTCAGTATTGATGAAAAAAAAATCATAATTAACAATATGTCAAAGTGCTCACGCCGAATGTCTGGTGAACGACTTCTGTTTCCATTATGTGCGCAAGGCACCAGCATGATCAGCTGAAACAAATAATACTTAATTTTTGGTCACACATAAGGCATAATTCAAAAATGCTGTTAGTTTGAAAAATCAAGAATAATAACATAATAACATAATAATAAGTTAATACTAATTATTGCTAAATGCTGGACCGTTCCCATTTCGCTCTGCATATGGAACTTGAAGATTTTTTTGAACCAAGAATGAATCGAAATGAAAATGAAATTAAAACATTTAGCGTATATATATATATATATATATATATATATATATATGTGTGTGTATATATAATATAGGCCTTATATTTATTTACTGTTTAATTTTTGTATAGTAGACTGTAGTCTAAGACTATCCTACATTTTAAAAATTACCAAATTGTAAAAAAACAGTTTTTTTATGTTACAATGTTATATCATAATGTTATTGTTGTTTTACTTCCTTCTTTTATCTCATTTTACAATCTCATTCATCTCGCAATCCGTCCCTTTGCGCCACCTGGCGGTAGTTTCGCGAATGATTTTAACACTCGACTGAATTAGAGTTACCGCCGCGGCAGTGCACAGCGGTAAGCCCCAGAAAGGATGGCCAACTACTGTATTTCAAACCTGAAACAGTAGGCCTATTTTAAAGAGAAAATATTGGGAACCCATTAGTAATTAATGGAGAATTGTTAGATAATTCAGCAAGTATTACTTAGAACCTGAAACATTATTCTAAAGTGAAAATACAGGGAACCCATTAGTAATGAATAAATAATTATGCAGGACTTATTTCATATATGAAACAGTATACCTATTTTAAAGTGAAATTATAGTGAACCCTTTAGTAATCGACACGGGAATTACTTAGAACCAGAAATAGAATTCTAAAGTGAACCTATTAGTAAATAAATACCTATTAGTACTACATCATTTTGACTCAAATCAAATTCTAAAAAAAAAACTATAAAAGTAATCATAAACTTTAAAATACACATTTCAGATGAGAATATTTCTTAATACAGCATACTTTATTCCATTTTAACATGTATACTGGCCACATTTAAACTAATTTAACAAACATTTTATAATCAAAAGTTAAACATTTAAAAGCAAACAAAATGCATGTATCGTTTCAATTGTAGGCTAAGTGGAATGTAACAAAGTTGTACTGTAGTAATACTTTATACTTTAACTTTTACTGAATAGAACACACCCCAGGCATGGTGCAATCAATGATGTCAACACAACAAACTATGCCTCTAACCACAGGTGAAGAGCTGTTGTTCCAATGACACAAATTTGTGGTGCAGTTTATGAATGTTTATGTGTACTATGGTTTCGGGAAACACTGAAACGTAGAACTATGTTGGTAAAGATGGAACATGCGACCATAGTTCGCTAACAATGCTTTTGGGAAAAGGTCTGAGGATGTCCTCATATGAGTAAATTAGTATGAATGAGGCTTCTGTGAATAGCACGTTTCTATGCTTCTACCTTCTCAGTGGATTGCTCAGTAAGTTTAAAATAAAATAATCAGATTTTCATTACACAAGCTTATTGCACATATTCAAAAAGTCTGTTCTGTCTCTGTGAATATTGACCCGACTGACAAGAGCAGAATGACAACAAATGTGCAAAACATTTTTTATTGAATAATTAGTTCAATACAAAAAGCATACAACACATAATGTGATATACAGAAAAAAAAAAACTAGTGTGATGTGGACTGTTGCTGTATGTTTTTGTAGGTTGTCTGGCTGTATGGTGACAGAGGAGGGATGTTATTATATGTCTTCAGCTCTGACTTCACACCCCTCATGCTTGAGAGAGCTGGATCTAAGCTATAATCACCCTGGAGATTCAGGAGTGAGGCTGCTCTCTGAAAAACTAGAGGATCCAAACTGCTTACTGGACAAATTCAAGTATGTTGAGTAGGAAGAGGTTTTAGTTTTTATTATTTAAACTTTTTAGTGTCTCTGAGTATATTTATATGAGTCTTAAGAGTTTTAAGAGGATGCAACAATATTTAGAATTTAAAGAGCATTAGTCTGAGGAGTAAAATCTCAAGTAAAAACAAATTACCAACAAAATAGTACTTTAACTCACATCCTAACTAGCCTCAAAACTGGAGCAAACCGTGAAAACACAATGGAAATAGCAGCCGCTTCCATAAAAGGTAGAAACAAACATTTTTATGATAACTTGTGTTGCAAACATTAACAAATTGTAAATGAAGGAACAAAAGCCCTAACTTTAATTATTAATTAATTATTTAATTAACTTATTGAATGCCCATTTTAAACAAGTTGTTATGATTCTTTAGAAAAATTGACCCCCTTCCTGATTGCTTTTTTTCCTGTTTGTCACGCTCTAATGTTTCAGATCATCTAACAAATTTAAATATTAGTAAAAGATGACACAAGTGAACACAACATGCAGTTTTTAAATGAAGATTTTTATTTTTAAAGGGAAACAAAATCCAAAACTACATGGCCCTGTGAGAAAAACGGTTTGCCCCCTAAACCTAATAACTAGTTGGGCCACCCTTGGCAGCAACAATTACAATCAAGCATTTGCGATAACTTGTAATGAGTATGTTACAGTGCTGTCTACTCATCTATACAGAATTGTTGTAATTCAGCCACATTAGAGGGTTTTCGAGAATGGCATGACCTTAAAAAAGGTAGTTCACAGCATCTCAATAGGATTCAGGTCAGGACTTTGACTAGGCCACTCCAAAGTCTTCATTTTGTTTTTCTTCAGCCATTCAGAGGGGGACTTGCTGGTGTGTTTTGGATCATTGTCCTGCTGCAGAACCCAAGTTTGCTTTAGCTTAAGGTCATGAACAGATGGCTGAACATTCTCCTCTAGGATTTTTAGGTAAACATGGTTTCATTTATCACAGCAAGTCTTCCAGGTCCTGAGGCAGCAAAACAGCCCCAGACCATTACACTACCACCACCATATTTTACTGTTGGTATGATGTTCTTTTTCTGAAATGTGGTGTTACTTTTACACCAGAAGTAATGGGACACACACCTTCCAAAACATTAAACTTTTGTCTCGTCAGTCCACAGAGTATTTTCCCAAAAGTCTTGGTGATCATCAAGATGTTTTCTGGCAAAACTGAGACAAGCCTTTATGTTGTTCTTGCTCGGCAGCGGTCGTCGTCTTGGAACTCTCCCATGCAGACCATTTTTGCCCAGTCTCTTTCTTATGGTGGAGTCATGAACACTTACCTTTACTGAGGCAAGTGAGGCCTGCAGTTCCTTGGATGTTGTTGTGGGGTTTTTTGTGACCTCTTGGATGAGTCGTTGCTATGCTCTTGGGGTAATTTTGGTCAGTCGGCCACTCTTGGGAAGGTTCCCCACTGTTCTATGTTTTTGCCATTTGTGAAAAATGTCCCAAAATGAGTCCCAAAAGCTTTAAAAATGGCTTTATAACATTTTCCAGACTAATAGATCTCAATTACTTTCTTTCTCATTTGTTTCTGTATTTCTTTAGGTCTCAGCGTGATGTCTAGCTTTTGAGAATCTTTTGGTCTACTTCACTTTGTTAGGCAGGTCCTGTTTAAGAGATTTCTTGATTGTGAACAGGTGTGGCATTAATCAGGCCTGGGTGTGGCTAGAGAAATTGAACTCAGATCTGATAAACCACAGTTTTAACAGGGGGGCAAACACTTCTTCACACAGGGCCATGTAGTTTTGGATTTTGTTTTCTTTAATAATAAAAAAAATTATTTAAAAACTGCATGTACTGCGTGATGTGTTCCCTAAATGTGTTTGATGATCTGAAACTTTAAAGAGTGACAAACATGAAATAAACAAGAAATCCATGAAATATCCATGAAAACACTGGTTAAAATTCCCCAATGGTTGTGTAAAACATCCATTTCTACTTTGTCAGAAACATCTCAGTTCACAGTGAGTCATTTTTCTTTAAGCAATAATGAGCTACCGCTCACCCCACTCTTCTGGTTTTTTACTTTTATTTTGTCTATTCGATGGTGTTCCCATCAAAAACAAAACTGATCCATTGCCTCCTCTGTAACTCTGATGTCAGGAGAAAATGAAGTGCATTAGTTTAGACAATTTGTGCAATGATCACCTACCATCAATGTAAAGATGATTTTATTAATATATTATAATGAGTACATTACAATATAAATATATTAAGTGGTGACCCAAGTACACAAATCAAGTACTTGAGTAAAAGTACAGATATGTATAATAAAATATTACTCCAGTAAGAGTACTCCTTTTTCAATTTTACTCAAGTCAAAGTACAAAACAACTAAATGTTAATGTACTTAAGTAAAGAAGTACCAAAAGATAGATTTAGTATTTTTTTTAATAGGCTCCTTAATTAAATTTTATATTAGCACATATTTTTTATAACCCTGCTGCTCAAAATACCTGGGATTTTTTTTCTCCAAAATAACCACTATATGGAGTCAAGGTTTATTTTTGTTGTTGATATGGACTATGTTGATGAGAGTGATGTAGTAATGTTCACTGTGAAGCTTACACGTACCTGAGAGAAAACAGATTTGACCATCTGATTTTCACCAGGAAGAAAAAAAGAGTTTTGTTGCTTTGCAGAACATCACAGTTATATATGACACGAGAATAAGGCCTTTAGTTAGGAAGAACATATTAAGAATGCTTTTTTTCTTCTGTAAAAACACCCCTGGCCAAATGCTGCCAGATGGCATTACTTCCCACTTTGATAATTACTGTAGTTACCACGTTCTGAACATCACAACATTGCTTTCTTTTTTCACCAGATGTAATCTATCTAGGTGGGTGAATAAAAATATTTTGACTTTGTTTTTTAAAAACTTAGCACTACCAAGCTTGTTAGCTAGAGAGTAAGCATCAGCTTACTATATTTACTTATTTTCAGTATGTTTATGAATAAACATTCATATCTGTCTACTCGACTAGTTAATCCAAACTTTATAAAAATGTATACTGTTGATAAACAATATAAAAACAGATATCACATAAGGCTTGAGTAGCATTTCAATAAAACTGTTAACATTACAGAAGCGGGGAATTTGAGCGTGCATGAGTTAGTTTATTTAATCTGTTATTTTAACGTTTCAGGGTTTTTGTTACCTAAAACAGAGACACTGAATGATGTGTCTGCATCATCTGCATTCAAGCATTTCAGTGGGCTTAAATAGATCACTCTTTACAGCAGATTTATTTCACAAAAAAACTGACAGTTTTGACCTAAATGCAATGAAATTAATTTCAGTTACAATAATTAATCATAAATTTCTAAATTAATACCTTTTAACAGCATCAGACATGCGCACAAGATCTCCCAGTTCTTGTGAACTCAGTTCACTGGAGACTCGCACTAAATGGTTCATTTGAATCAGTAAGTTGACGACTCTAGATAAACTGCAATTGGATCATCCTAATTTGTAAACGAATTCTGATTTAAAAGGTTCATTCAAAAGACTCTCATGAAGACGCTCATGAATCAGAAACCACTTCTGTATGTCGGAGCACTTGATAATATTATAAGAAGCAACGATATGTTTATGAAATGTAGTGAAGTAAAAAGTACGATCTTATGCTTTGGGATGCAGTGAAGTAAAGGTTACTCAAAATAAAACTACTCCAGTAAAGTACAGCTACTTGAAAAAATTAATTAAGTACAGTAATGAAGTAAAGCTTCTCAGTTATTGAACACCACCAAATATATTAGAACTAGTACATTATTATTTATGGGCTTGAAAACAAGAGGCAAACAATCAAAATATTGTACCTGGTAAAGAGTGCCCAATGTTGAAATGTGAAATCTACACCATTACTGATATTTTTATACAGTTCTGGAGGCCTTTCATAATGCAGAGGTCGACCACCTGCTCTTCCTATAGTCAGTAGTGATTAATAAACAGCTGTTTTACTGAATTCTGCTGAGGTGAAATTCGGTGTAGTCCCATATCAGGATACGTATCGTATTGTAACTTTACTGGGAAAACACACCCCTACGAGCAACCACCCTATGTTAACTACATAGCAACAGCAATTTGTTCACTGACTAAATATGACTTTGTGTGTGTGTTCTAGTGTGGATAATGGAGGAGAATCCAGGATTACAGCGGGACTACAGAAATGTATGTCTAAACAAATAAACACACACACAGCTGTAGTGATTGTTGTTGTTCTAAATGTCTCTGTTCTCGTGTTCAGGGATCTGTTTTCTCACACTGGATCCAAACACAGCAAACACTGAACTCATTCTTTCTGAGGAGAACAGAAACGTGACAAGTGTGAGAGAGAAACAGCCATATCCTTATCACTCAGACAGATTTGATGAGTATCCTCAGGTGTTGTGCAGAGAGAGTTTGTGTGGACGCTGTTATTGGGAGATTGAGTGGAGTGGACATGTGTTTATATCAGTGTCATATAAGAGCATCGGCAGGAAAGGATGGGGTGATGAGTGTTGGTTTGGATATAATGATCAGTCCTGGAGTTTGTTCTGCTCTCCTGATAGTTACTCATTCAGACACAATAACATAGATACTGATCTCCCTATGAAGTCCATCATCAGGAGAATAGGAGTGTATGATAATGATTATATCAGTAGAATAGGAGTGTTTCTGGATCACAGAGCAGGAATTCTGTCCTTCTACAGAGTCTCTAAAAACACAATGAGCCTCATCCACACAGTCCAAACCACATTCACTCAGCCGCTCTATCCTGGGTTTTATGTTTATTATGGATCATCAGTGAAACTGTGTTGATGAATCAGACGAGACTGACAAGAGATTCTACCCATAATGTTTTGAGCTGCATGTAAATCAGTTACAGTGAGATGTGATAGTCTCTTCATGACATTAATACTGCAGTTGAACTTCTGTCACTGAAATAACAGTCACAATAAATGTGCCACAAATCCTCATATAAGATCTGTCTGTGTTTTTGTGTCTGTGTTTTTGTGTGTGTGTGGGAGAGAGAGAGAGAGAGAGAGTGTGTGTGTGTGTGTGTGTGTGTGTGTTTATCTACATTTGTGTTCTTATTGTACTGTCACATCAGTCATTTGTATTATTAATATCAACATTTTCTTTCAATTGAAAATTTCTTCATGAATCATGTTTGTGAAAAGTATTGTCAGTCATTTTCTCTATTGTTTTTATGCATAAATAATAAAACGCAACAAGAAATGAACTTGAGATCAGATCTGAATTTATGTTTGTATCATGTTTATAATCGATTCCTCACAAGATTCAAGCCCCAGTGTAGTGATAGGGACACTCTACTGTCAACAAGCACTGTCCTTCGGATGAGACATTAAACCGAGGTCCTGACTCTCTGTGGTCATTAAAAATCCCAGGAAGTCTTTCAAAAAGAGTAGAGGTGTGACCTCGGCATCCTGGCTCAATTCGCCCATTGGCCTCTGACCATCATGGCCTCCTAACAATCCCCATATCTGCTGATTGGCTTCGTCAATAACTGCACCCTGGAGAGGATTGTGAAACAAGACCCATTCAAAAATGTGGGGGAGATTCACAAAGAGTGGACTGCAGCTGGAGTCAATGCTTCAAGAACCACTACACACAGACGTATGCAAGACATGGGTTTCAGCTGTTGCATTCCTTGTGTCAAGCCACTCTTGAACAAGACAGCGTCAGAAGCGTCCCGTCTGGGCTAAAGACAAAAAAAACTGGATTTTTGCTGAGAAAGGTTTTTCTATGAATTAGAGAAGAGTCCCTTTTTATGTGCATTATGTGTCTGTTTCTGAGAAGACTTGAGTTAAGAGTGGCTTAGCCACATTCATTGTTCAGTCTGGATGAGTACAGTTCATGAATAGAAGGGAGGGTTGTACTGATGATTCACTCAGCAGTTCGGACTACCCTCTGTAGTCTTCTGAGGTCAGATTTGGTTACCAGTTACTGAAGTGTAGAGGATGGATTCGATGATGATGGAGTAGAACTGTATCAGCAGCTCCTGCTGGGCATTTGTTTTTTAAATGGAGTCAATGTGATTGTCCCACTTCAGGTCCTGAGAGATAGTGGTGCCCAGGAACTAGTGATGTGTCATTTTGAACGAATCTTTAATGTGACTCGGGAAGAACGAGTCATCTCGGGGAGTGATTCGTTCAGTCACGCATGCACATTATTCTATAGGTTCTGTTCTAGTAGTAGTAATTCACCTGTCAGTCAATACAGTCTTGAGCCGGAAAGAGAATTGATTAGTTCTTAGTTTGGGTCTATCGGGTTTTTGACTCGTTCCTTAATCACGTGACAGCCCAATACGCTAAACCCAATGCAGTATGAGCCGGAAAGAGAATTGATTAGTTCATAGTTCGGGTCTAACGGGTTTTTGACTCGTTCCTCAATCACGTGACAGCCCAATACGCCAAATGCAATGCAGTATGAGCTGGGAAGAGAATTGATTAGTTCATCTCATGAGTCTTCGGGTCGAGTCATTCCTTAATCACGTGACAGACCCATACGCTAAAAGCATAGACAGTAAAAGAATGCAGTGTTGAGAATTTAATAGCAGAGAATTTAATAGTTCACCTTTCGGTTCTTCGGGTTTTTCGTTCTTTTGTCCCGTGATGTGACAACATTGGCTAGAGTAATTAGTTAATTTACAACTTTCCTTACAAATGGGTGCGTAGTACTTATTTATTATTATTATTATTTACTCTTACAGTTACGTGATGCATTTCTGGTTTCAAATTGTTGCTTTTAATTTCAATCATGATGGTACTTTTCTGTCTGTTTGTTTGTTTTTGTTTAGTTGTGCAGTTATTGAATCAGATTGTCTGTGTAAACCATACTTTTGTAACATATGACACTTTCTAAACATTAAAAAACACTGTGTACATACTTTTGAATGGTTGTTTATTGTTTATTTTTGTGCCAGAAAAGCTTTGTAACAAAGAGGACAACTATTCCAAAATAAATTAAAATAATACAAATTTAAATAATTAAAAATGAAATTAAAATTAAAAGATAATAAAGCCTAATAACCTTAACAAATGAACTTTAAAAGTACAATAAAAAAAAAAGAAAAACTAAATATTGCACAACAAGCTTTGCTTTTTTCATATAATAATTTTAAATTAATAAGTTTTAAAATAACACTTCTGTGCCAAAATAAAACTTTATATCAAAGAGGATAACTATTCCCAAAATAATTTTAAACCATTTGAATAAAAAATGATAATTAAGAGATACTAAAGCTACGGAGTATCTCCTTAAATAACAAATTACCTTTAAAATCACAACAACAACAACAAAAATATTGCACAACAAGCTAGTCTTTTTCTAAATAAATAAAAATAAATAAGCTTTAAAATAAATAACACACTGTGGCTATTTTTTTAGGACTTGCTTTAAGGCATGTTTGCATTATAAAAAAAAAAAAACAAGCTCCCTGACCTTGGATGGGCTGAGTCTGTGAGTCCTTCTGAGATAATCTGCCCAGTTTTAGAAAAAAACAATTTCAGATGGCACGGATGTGGCCACAATGCAAAGTCTTGTCTTTGTGACTTCAGAAAGGCTTTTGTATACTGGTGAACATCTCCTCCACCAGGCAGAGTGGCTCTGCAAAGTTGGCCCTCATCTCCATCATAGCATCTGAGGTCTTAGAAGACGTAGCAGAAGTCCTCAAACTTGCTACCCTCTCATCAAAGTCTTCCCAAAACATGGGCTCTGCACTGGCAGTCGTACCAGGTTCTGAAGTATCCTCCTCTGAGCTGGGTTAAAACTGTTAAAGCTGAAGTTATCATAACCTTAATGTCTTAAACTAATATTAATAATTCAAATTCAAAATGTTATTTGCTTTTAATGTATGTCATTATGTCCTTTTTTGAGCAATCTTCTTATACATATATTACACCAATATGTCAAGTCTGCCTAGGAAAAGCAATTATTATACCAGCAAACTCAAAATTGGAGTAAAAATGAACAAACTAGTCTATAAATACTTTTTATTGTAAGCTTGGATTATTATATAGCCTAGTGTTTATTTAACGATAGGCAGTCAAGAAGACAAATTAATCAATATTTTATTTATAACAGGGTTTTATTTATTTATAAAATAATAACAAACCACAGATCCTCAACAAACAGTAATAAAAACACAGTGATGTCATAAATAGAACATGGGTCTGTCACGTGATTAAGGAACGAGTCAAACTCGACCCGAAAGACTCATGAGATGAACTAATCAATTCTCTTTCCGGCTCAAAACTGCATTGGTTTTGCGTATGGGTCTGTCGCGTGATTAAGGAATGACTTAAACCCGAAGACTTGTCAGATAAGAAGTGAGATGAGCTAATCACAGACTGAAGACCCAGGTAAAGAATGAATATTTTTTTCTGTATCTTATAGCATTTTAGTTTTGTATAGTTTGTAGTGTGATCAACGTTTGCGTAAGTACTAGATGTGTTGGGGAGGTAGCCCTAATATTTTAATTACATTTTGCTAAAATGAATGATATGAACGAAATGACTCGAAAAAAGATTTGTTCATTTTGCTGAACTAGACTCAAAAGTCTGAGTCTGTAAAATGATCCAAACTTCCCATCACTACCAGGAACCTGAATGACTCCATTGCAGTCACAATGCTGTCTATGATGGTGAGTGGGGGGTTCTTCCTGTCAACTACCATCGCCACTGTTCGGAGCATGTTAAGCTCCAGGTTGATGAGGCTGCACTGGACAGCCAGCTCCTTAACCTCCTGTTCTGAGCAGCTTATTTAATGTAAACAGGATTAGATTGCATATATTTAAGCAGAATTGATACTTCAAATCTGTCCGCTACCACCGCTACTGTAATACAAGCATATCCTACTGATCCAGGTACAATAATATAAAATAATAAATTTTTTGACAAATTCAAATATGTATTTAAAGATAATATAATAATGTTGTGTAGCCTTTAATATAGACACAGCCATTTTACTAACATAAAATAATTACTTCATAATTGTCTTACACACAGATAATGTAGAGTCATGCATTAATTTGAGGGATGACAGTTATTATGGGTGGGCTTTTGAAGCACTGGATATCATGCAGATAACATAATCTTAACCCTCAATAAACTTGAATGCTGTCACAAAGCAAATCTGTTCAAATATAAATTTACATTTGAAATATAAATGACTAATTACTACATTGAAATCAAAATGTAAAGCCTGCACAAATATTAAAAGTTGTGAATATAAATAATTGGGAATCATATTTAAAAAAATCCAGAAGTCCAGAAAGTTGTTTGTCAGGTGTCTTTTTAAATTATATGATGTCACGTTGTTGTCTTACTGCCAGCCAAACACTGCATTGCTGATCATGGTTTTCGAGTATCGACTCTTGGTAGCGGTGGAGAAAGTTACTTATACTATAAATTAGGGGTGTAACGGTAAGCAAAAAACACGGTTCGGTACGTACCTCGGTTTTAAAGTCACGGTTCGGGTTATTTACGGTACAGTAAGGGAAAGAAATGCAAACATTAAACTGCAGGTTGTTTATTACTATAAACTTTATTTTTTACAATTTGTTTACACTTTTTAAAATAAAATATATATAAAATAAAAAAAGAATAAGAAATAAAATACTGCTGCAAAGTTCTCCACTAAATAAAAGACTCTCAGTATCAAACCTATATCATATGATAAAATATAATGAAAAATATAAATAAACAACTATGATTACAGTGCAGCATTACCAATCCTAGCTTATAGGCCTGCTCATATTTAAAAAAATATAACTTTTCCAAAGTGTAAAGTGCAGCATAAACAGTTTCAGTTTTTAGACCTGTTCAGATTTCGTTATTGCGTTGGGCCGATTGGAATTAAGAGCAAAGGTCTGTTTAAATGTCGACAGGAGCTGCGTTTGATTTACAATCGTTTTTTTCCTAGTTGTAGTGATGTTCACACTTGCATGATGCCTTTTCAAACCTTAGGCCGGTGACACACTGGCATATTGCACTTGTCAAACATAGTCTATTTTGCTGTCAATACTGTTGACGGTGTCCTTTATCAGTAGGCTTTATATTAATGCTCAACATTAAGTATAGATATTGTTGTCGTGAACACAAGAGCCTGGTCTGTCGGTGGCCTCTTGACATGCATATTCTGTCCATTTAGAACACGTTTTTGTGTTAAATCATATTTATTTTGTCCATCAAAAGTGTGCTTTTACATTAACTGAGCGTGAGCAACACAGCAAAAATAGACCGGACGCCGAAACCCCCGCTGCACTGCTGTTCACGTGACGCTCCTGCTCCCGGTGTGAATGCACTCCTTGATTAACATGGACGCCCGAAAAAATACGCGCTGCTCGTGCGCCGCTCACGCTTGCGGTGTGTCACCGGCCTTAGAATCAACTGCAGGGCGGGAAAATGTACCTATGTTCCACAAACAAAATATTGCATTCGGTCATTCGGTACACACATGCACCGTACCGAAAGCCCTTTACCGAAACGGTCCAGTACGAATACATGTACCGTTACACCCCTACAATAAAAAAAAAAAAAAAAATATATATATATATATATATATATATATATATATATATATATATATATATATATATATATATATATATAACTAAGTTAACTTCCGGTCTGTGTTTGTTTGTCATTCTGGCTATAGTGCTGTCTACAAAAGCAGTTAAAGTTATTTAAGTTGGGCTCAGGTCGTTATGCTGTGGGATGTGTTTCCCATACATTTATTTATTTGTGGTGCTCAAAATATCAAAACTGACCGAATTTCCAAAAAGCTTGTACTGCATGTTTAAAAATAAAAATGAGGCGCGGGTGTTTTTATATCACTGTATATCTGAAGGAAGGCTATCTTTATTTAGTCTATTACATTTTTGATGTCATTTTCATTTAATCTTGCATGATATATGCCTGATAAAACAGTTTTGTGAGCTCAGCACTGCTTTGTACAGCAGTTACTGG
This sequence comes from Carassius auratus, assembly GCF_003368295.1. Taxonomy (NCBI): domain Eukaryota; kingdom Metazoa; phylum Chordata; class Actinopteri; order Cypriniformes; family Cyprinidae; genus Carassius; species Carassius auratus. Next base: position 286,426 of record NW_020524209.1, read on the forward strand.
GAAAACCTTTGCTTCTCGTGCTTTAAAGCAACTCCTGCTGGCAGAGAATGAATTAGCATTTTCAGTAAGTCCATCTGATTTACAGAGCAAACATATTTAGCTTGTTATCAAAAATAATCTACTCTAGAGGGACTACTTATCTATTGTTATTGATTCTATTTGTAAGTCTACAGGAAGTTAAGTTAGGGCCACAAAAGCGTGCATTTACAATCACGTTTATGTTATTGCAGTCGATACCATCTATAAAAGTTTGTGACTGTAGCACATGCACATTAAATATAAAACTATTAAAGCAAAGAACTGGGGGGATTTGAAATGTTAACTAACATGCACGATTGCTAGTGAAGAAGTTTTTTTCTTGATTTCTCGCCATATGATTTTAATATGAAAGGTTTTAAGACCGATTGGCCCATACACACACGGAGGGAGAAGGTGGACAAGTCCCCAAACAACTAAGATCTTACACTCATGTGTTCTGCTGTATTGATGTTCAGACTTAGATTTAGTCCCTAATCAATGTGCTAACTTGTGCTGCTGCTGGGTTAATGGTGAAATGTCTTGCTCTTCAAGGTGTTCTATTAATCAAATTTATCATCATTATCTTAAAAAAAATCTGGGGACCCCTCTAAATAATTTTTTATTTTACTTCTAATCGAAATTCCCTAATGCCCTAAGAGGGCTCCTGGATCCCTCAGCTCAGGTCATAAAATGAAATGTCTGAAAATAGATCTGACAGGAACTGTACATGTGTAGAAACACAGTGAATGCAGGTAGAGCACAATGGCTGGAGGGGATACAGAGAGGTAGAGCTGTTTTGATATTTAGTTGACACTGCAGGTCATTCCATGAGATTATTACACTAACAGCTAACTGTATTTTCAGATCTAATGTGTTTTACTTGCTCAGGAGATCCAGCGATTTCTTTTTACCATCATGTCCAAACTTCAGTATCGGTTAGGTATTTATATTGGTAAGCAGACAGTAGATTTTTTCTTCTCCATTTATTTCACACATCTCCAAGAACATTCCAAAATGATTTTTAGTTTTTCTAACTTTACTATTTATAGGTATGTAATTGAGTGAAATAATTTTTGCTTCATTCTGTGAACTACTGACAACATTTAAAATAAAAATAAAGATTTTATTCACATTTGCAGTAAAAGAAAATTGGAGAAACAGGTCAAAATAAGTCACCTTTATTTATATAGCGCTTTAAACAAAATACATTGCGTCAAAGCAACTGAACAACATTCATTAGGAAAACAGTGTCTCAATAATGCAAAATGATAGTTAAAGACAGTTCATCATTGAATTCAGTGATGTCTTCTCTGTTCAGTTTAAATAGTGTCTGTGCATTTATTTGCAATCAAGTCAATGATATCGCTGTAGATGAAGTGACCCCAACTAAGCAAGCCAGAGGCGACAGCGGCAAGGAACCGAAACTCCATCGGTGACAGAATGGAGAAAAAAACCTTGGGAGAAACCAGGCTCAGTTGGGGAGCCAGTTCTCCTCTGACCAGACGAAACCAGTAGTTCAATTCCAGACTGCAGCAAAGTCAGATTGTGCAGAAGAATCATCTGTTTCCTGTGGTCTTGTCCTGGTGCTCCTCTGAGACAAGGTCTTTACAGGGGATCTGTATCTGTGGCTCTAGTTGTCCTGGTCTCCGCTGTCTTTCAGGGCAGTAGAGGTCCTTTCTAGGTGCTGATCCAGCATCTGGTCTGGATACGTACTGGATCCGGGTGACTGCAGTGAGCCTCTGATCTGGATACAGACTGGATCTGTAAGATATATATCTTAATATATTCCACGCTCATGCACATGCATTAAGTTTGCAACAAAGCACATGAAGAAGTAGTCTAATAATTGTGAAAAATGAGACATTTTAATAATTTATTAATAAACTGATGTTTTCTTGTCGGCTACAAGATGAAATTCACAGTGCTGGCTCTCTCCGACGAGAGAAATGCAACATTCACAGATTACACAATTCTTTTTCGTTTAAAATTTTTTTCAAGATTTCTGTAGGTATATTTTTACTTTATGTGAGACAACACAATATTATGTTATTTAAAAAATTATAAAATTCCTTTGTTTAAAATTCCTCTTTAAATGTTTGATGAGTAGAGTGTAGTCTAAGACAATCCTACATTTTGAAATGAACTGTAAATGTTTAATATTTTTTAAAGATGTTACAATGTTATATCATAATATTAGTTGTTTTACTTCCTCATTTTATCTAATTTAATTACATTAATTTCGCAATCCGTCCCTTTGCACCACCTGGCGGTAGTTTCACGAATGATTTTAACACACGACTGAATTACAGTTAACGGTGGGGTGGTAATCCCCATTTAGGTTGTCCACCTACCGTAGATTTAAACAGAGAGTGTGTGTCCCCGAACATTATCAGGAAGGTTATTCCAGCCAAATGTGAAAAAGCTCTACCTCCTTTAGTGGACTTTGCTATCCTAGGAACTACCAAAAGTCCAGTGTTTTGTGACCTTAGGGTTCGTGATGGATTGTAGCGTAGTAGAAGGCTAGTTAGGTACGCAGGAGCTAAACCATTTAGGGCCTTATAGGTTAGGTAATGATAATTTATAACTGATACATAACTTAATAGGTAGCCAGTGCAGAGACTGTAAAATTGGGGTAATATGATCATATTTTGTTAACATGGTAAGGACTGCTGCTGCATTTTGGACTACCTGTGTCACGGGCCAGCAAAAAAAAAAAAACAGGGTCTGGGTCCAAATGCAGGGAAGATTAACTTAAATAGAACAAAAAGGCCAACACTGCAAAAACAAAACCAAGCTGCAAAAAACACTAGAACCAGGAACACTTGCAAATCACAAGTAACATTAAACAATACAGCCAGGCAGAGTGGTGGGTGAGACAAGAATATATACTAATGAACAAATGGGGTACAGCTGTGTGTGTGTAAGTGAGTTACAGGTGTGCAGGGTGAAGGTAAATGAGTAAATGAGCAAGGTAGAAACACAGGTGAAGCAACTAAAACAATGATGATGTGACAAGGTGGGCGGGGTCAGAAAAGGACAGGAGAGAGCATATGGCACCAAACAAACACAACACTAACAGAAGACAGTGACAGAAAGACAGAAGAATGTGACAACCTGTAGCTTGTTTATTGAAGATGTAGGACAACCACCTAGAAGTGCATTACAATAGTCCAGTCTAGAGGTCATAAATGCATGAAATAGATTTTCTGCATCAGAAACAGACAACATGTTTCGTAGCTTGGCAATGTTTCTAAAGCACTATTCGGATGGGACTAGTTTTCTAAACTTCGTTTGAGTTTCGATTCTTACCACGGGACGTCTGTGATTTTCATGTACCAATTTGGACGGGACTAACATCTCCGTGTTTATTACAGAGGTGGGAGGGTCTGATTTGTGCATCTGGGCGTCACAGAGATCACGCGCTCTGTGTGCGTGCATTGCATTCATTCAGAATGATTGCCTTAGTATTATTACTCAATAAATACTACATGGCTAGTATAACAAAACCATGTTATTGTGTGGTTCCTTTAGTTTAACTTGTTTTCCTTTTTTTAAATTAAATGTAATTAAAACATTATGTAACTGAGTACATAAATGAACGTGAGTAATCTTACCTGATGCTGATATTACAATAGCCGGTATTAACAGTTTACGCGATCTTGCTCTTGATTTTATTATTTGTATTATTTTTTAATTATTATTTATTTGCCACTAAGCAAATATATCAAACATGCGCGCGGTAAGAGCATCTACGGTAATTCACGTTGGCCAAAACACACAAGGAAACGCGTTGTGAAATAAAATATCACCGGCAATCACAGACATTCGCATTCGGACGGGATTAGTTTTCTCAGAGGATCACTGAGTTTGCTGAAAAACGGTAGGTAATTTGCTCTGGAATTATCACAGAGGTTGTGTGAGAAAAACACAGACGTGGCAGATTCGGACGAGATTAAAATCACCAAGTACGTCTGTGAAACGTAGATTTCTCTAACAACCCCCTGTAAAACTAATCCCGTCCGAATAGGGCTTTAGATGGAAGAATGGTTTTCAAAAGACAGTTGCTGTCTAATATAACACCCAGATTTTTTACTGTAGAGGAAGTCCATCCGTCTAGTTGTAAATTGTAATCTACAAGATAACTTTGATTTTTTTTCACATTACCTGAGAAAACAAGTGAGAGTTGCAATGGTGTCGCTCTTTGAGCTTACTTTTAGTGCATCTGCATTTAAAGCAGCTCAGATGAGGTTGGTTATCGTTGCAATATGCAATATCATTGCAGCACCAAAGTAGAGTTTACATTAGGCAATAATTTCACAACCTTCATTTTGCACTTATCCTGAGCAGTTTTTCCATTAAAAGTTATAGAAAACCCGGAGTAGATCAGGATCAGTGTAATTACAGAATGCTAGAGTGCTGTTTTCGCTCCACTCCAGGCATTAATCACACCCCCCTCAGCAGGTAGAATACACCTAGTCCTTCCTTAATTTAAGACACATTCAAACTAAAATTAAGACACATATTTCACTATTTGAGAAATGTAAGCATATTTACAACCTTAAAATTATTAAAAGTTAACTTACGACATAATGACAGGAAATATTGACGGAAATCTGTCGTAGCAACAGAGAACTTTAATCCCTGTAAACTGAAATGTATCATACAAAAAGCGAAATTTATTTAAGAATAGGTGCAGACACAGGTAGAGAAACACACACAGAGAGAGAGAGAGAGATTGACGACAGGAGCAGATAGTAGAGGCTAGCAATAAAGTTAAGACTGCGAACACAGTCAGTGAATAACGTAGACTTGAGACCCAAGCTAAGCTCCTGTGTCTTTCTAACCAGCTAACTTACTGACCAAATTGAGACTGATAGCCATGATGCTAGCGACAACTGCTCACCTGGGCTTTCAGATAGGAATAGGATGCAATGTGCGTGGCAATATAGTTCATATTTTACTGCTGATTCTACATGCCGTGTTTGTCCTGATGACCCCTGAAAATTCACTTGTGGCTCTCCCCACGTACTTCCGGTGGCACTGCTCTGCTTGCCAAACACTGCATACAGGTGTGTCAACATGGATGCCAGAGATGCACTGCTTGCACTTCACCATGAGGGACACCTCCCTTGAACCCGCCTGTTTGTGTGAGGCCGTCATCTGAACGCAATAGAAGTCATAGGAGACGGGGCCAATGAGGCGGAATAGGACAATGTCTTCGACGACAAGGAAACAGACCACCCTTACCAGCGATGATACTGTGCAACGCCAGATCATTGCACGGTAAAATGGAGGAACTTCAAGCTAATCCCAAAGCATGTTTTGAATACCGCACTTCAAGTTTGGTGGTGTTTACGGAAACATGTTTACACTGCGATTTCCCAGACGCTGCTCTGGGGCTGGAAGGATTCTCGCTGGTGCGGGCGGACAGGAATGCACAGAAAATCAGAAGCGGCTGTCTGGCGGTGTATGTTAGTAATGTAACCACCCTGTCTGGCTGTATTAATTGTGATTTGTTGATTGTTGCTTGTCCTTCGTGTTTTACATTCTGGTTGCTTCTACTCATGTTCCTGTTGTTTTGGTTCTGTTTCATTTTTGCCTTGTTGGCCTTTTTGTTCTCTTTTATTAAAAAGTTATAATTTCCTTTTCTTCCTCTGCACGTCGTACTGCGCCATGACACATACAGGACTATGCTCAAGCGCAGTAAACCATGTATGAGGGAAGTAACTGTAAAGTCGGACGATGCCACAGAGAGACTTAAAGGTTGTTTACTCTGTTTGGAATGTTTTTAATGATCTGTACATTGACAGAACTACTGAGACAATAACGTATTATACTACATTTTGAGTGGACAATGTATTTCCTAAAAATAATGTTATTATACATCTAAACAAGAAACCTTATATAACTAAAGAAATTAAGAATTGCATTAACAGGAAAAGGCTGCGTTTAAAAAACATGATCTTGCTGTGTTGAAAATAATACAAAAAGAGATTAGTCATCAGTTAAAAGAAGCAAGGGGACAACAGAAAGACCTTATTGAGCGTCAGTTTTTCACTTCAAATTTGAAAAAAAAAAGTGAAACAAAAATGAAGGCTGTTACTCATGTTCCTGTTGTTTTGGTTCTACTAATACGACTTACAGAAAGCTAATGAACTTAATAAATTTGACCTGCAGTTTCAAACTGATGATTTTTCTGATAAATTCTGATCTGTTATTGGTTCTCTAATGGATGTTATGGGCAGCAGATTACAGGTAGACAGTTCTAAGGTGCAACTGCTATTTCATCAATTATGCACAAGGAAATCTAAGCTTTTTTTCAAACCTGTGCTACAGAACTTACTCCAGTGTGGTGTACACTCTTTCAGCAGTCATTGGACTCACATATTGTTCCTGCACTCTGGAAAAAAGCTGTGATCATTCCTATTCCGAAAAAGCCACACCATCAGAGAATAATGTTTTTAGACATGTTTTGAGAAGTACATTGTGTCAATATTGAAAAGTGAAGTAATATCTAAACTAGATCCATGGCAGTTTGCATACAGACAGGGCAGGAGTAACCTTACAGTACTGCAAATACAGTAATTATGTGTTATATTCGCGGTTGTAGCTAGAAGGGATACAGCTACAGGAAACCAACATTAAATATTACTTTCTACCAATTAGATTGCGTTTTTATTAAAGTCTACACCTACCCCAACCCTTAACCTACCCTTACAGTAATGCAGATACATTAAATATTGATGTGCGCGTGCGCAGTAAACCCGGGTAGGAAAATCTGACAGGGTAGGATAAAATGTCAGGACACCGGTCATCCTCGAGAAGGTCCATGAATCCATCTGTAAGCTATGTGATGCATGTCTTTATAGATCATGCTGCACTTTTTTGTCTCAAGTTAAAGTGTAAGTGTTGTTAGTTACTAAAGTGTTAGTTTAAAACGATTTTTTTTTTTGCTTGTTTCTGCCATGAAATAATAAACAAAAGGTAATTGTGAATTTTTTTTTTTAATTCTGACATGTTTTATTTTTTATTATTATTCAGTTGCAGGTTTATATCTTGCAATTCTGACTTTTAGTAGTAAGTAAGAATTGAGAGTTTATATCACACAACTGAGAGAGAAAAAAATCAGAATGGTCAGGTATAAAAAATAAAACCAAATTAAAAAGTATCTAAATTTTGAGATAAAAAGCAAATTTTTTTTTTTTTTTATATTTCGTGGTGGAAACAAGCTTCCATACCAATAAGCTTACGAGGTGAAATCATAACATTACAAACTTTTATTTGATGTAGAATAGGTATTTAAACATTCAGACAAAAATACAAAGGTACCAGATTGTGTACCTAACCACCTTAGTGATGGAAAGAACTAGAATGCCATGAAGCAATGTGAATAAGATGATGAAGACTGTAAAAACTGGCCGTTGTCCTCACTACATTGAATTTATTATATTTTTTAAAAGTTTATCCCGCCATCTGGCAACTGACACTGTCAAAAATTGGCGTTGGCAAATATATGTAACAAAGTGTTACAATTTAGGCCCTGCATGTGCTATATCAAACATTTTTTTTTCTATTGTTATCAATTAAGGTGTACTGTCGCTAAATACAGATAACCGTTTTATAGCCCAGACCTACATAAATATATATATATATATTTTTTTTTTATAAATAACAGTATTATTACAGTAAGCCAGTTGATTGGACGGAGATAGTGTCAGTTTGTTTTGGTGTTACAATCAATGTGTAATGAGTATTTAATGTTTTGTGAGAATTGAACATTGTGTGAACTATTTTCTGTTTTTTAAAGTGTGACAACACAAATGACAAGAAAAAAAGGCAGCAGTCCAAACCACACACAAAAAAGGAAGAATTTAATGGATATCCTAAAAGAAAAGAAAAGTTATCCAGATCAGTTTTGAATCACCTGAATCAAGAGGAACATGTCCCCATGGCTGTGCACAAGGAACTGCAAGACAAATATTACAACCTCAAAAAAAAGATGCGAGAGGAGAAGATGTCTAATGAAGAAAATGAGAAGAAAAAAAATGCTTAAAAGAATAGAAAAGGGACACGAAGGCTGAACTGCAGCAACTAAGGTGGTTAAACCTAAATCTCCAAGAGGAGCTTTTCCACACACACACACACACACACACACACACACACAAAAATGAGCATTTTTAGACTATTTAACTAATAATTTAATATAGATGGTTCTTAGAATTGGACACTTTTAACTGCAACTTAAATCCAGTTATTATTTTTATTATTATTGTTTTGGCAACAAAACTAATATAAGTGTTGCTTAATATGATATTACAGTAACACGGAATGAGATCTCTTCTGCAGTCCATACTCCACTCCCACAACAGCCATTTCATGATCCAGAAGAGCAAACAGATATTACACAAAGTGGGCATTTTATAATTTGGCTATTATTATCAGATTACCACACTATTTAACTTCAGCACAACATTTCGCACTCACGCAAATGAGGATTAGAGCCTGTAGTCGGTGAAGGAGTCTCCAACCACAAACAGATGTACATTGTCTGCTGGTAAAAGGTATTTAATTGGATTTTAACAAGTAATCAGAACGGCCTATATATGTGCAATATTTTAAACAAACCCTCACTAATCGAGTTTAATGCCACAGTCACGTTAGAATTCATCTCATTCTTGTTTCTGTGGCAGTGTATTGGGCTCATCATGCAGTCCGCAGATAATATCCTCTGCGATCTCACTGGCTGGTGATTTGAAAAATGACCATATTCCTCAACACTAGACACCAGTGTCAGATGCAATATATGCAGTAGCTTAATAATGAACAAAGGAGGCAACACTAGTAGGGTTGGGTATTGATTGGGTTTTTTACGATACCCGTGCCAAATTGATATATTTTAAACAGTACCGGTGACTAAACGGTGCCTGAAACCTGGATAACATTAAAGAATATTAAAAATAAATAACCATAGCATTTACATGCTCCTCGGATGCTCTTATTTCCTGAGTTATGCATTCCTTACTCTAAGGCTAATACAAAACAATATTAAATACAAAACCGCACATAATATTTATATCTCATTGAATTGTGAATTGACTGAGTGCTGTGTGTCACTGTCTTCAATCAGTTATGTGAATGACTGAGGTATGCCACATGCACTGTAATATGTTTTATATTAAACAAACATTTCAACTGAAAATACCAACATTATCGTTTTATAAAGTATGCGTTCATATGTGTTAAGGGCTAGATTTTCGCTTGAAGAAACCGCGTTTGGTGTGATGAGCGTCACCTTCAGCGAATTGATAACTTTCCCATTCAGACCTACATCTGGAGATTCCTGTGTTCAAAGGGCAGATGTGAGCTCTAGATGTTTTAAACAGTGCAGGTTTGTTTACCGCATGCTGCGCTTGTGTGAAAGGGCTTTAACAGCACACGCTCTGGAGACTCTGTCGCTGTGGAAACAAAGATGTCGAAATCACACGCAAGTACTTCTTATTAAACTGATTTCATTATAATTGTTATTAGTATTATAAACAGTGCAGAATGCTTTTTGTTTATCTGTAAAATACGGTACATAATTTTACCATTAAAAATTGGACGGGAACGCATCAAAAACTTTACAGAAGATGGGAAACCGATTGCGCCCTTGTGACCTTCTGTAAACTGTATTCATGAAAAATAACTGCAAAGATACAGATATTATAATCTTAACCCTAAGAGGAACACAAATTTGAGTACATTTAATCACTATAGCCCCACTAAAAATGGCCTAGCAACACCCCTGCTTCTAACGTCCATTTCGGAGACACATATTTCAGTCGATTGCTCAGGCATTAAGCAGCACTGAAATGAGGCACCGAAATCTGCTTTCTGATTCGGTTCGGTGCATAGCGGTTCCATCTGGAACACTAGTAATAAAATGGAACATGTACTAACAAAACACAACATCTACCTCAAGCAGTATTCCAAATAAATTTTTAAGTCACAAACATTACATTTTGGGAGCATTTGTGAACCAAATGGTGGCGAGTTCGAGCCGTGCCACCAGAAAATGTCTTGTGATCAATTACAAGCTGTGATTTTTCAACAAACCATATTGTAGATACGAATGCATTGTCAGATTTGAGACCCAAGATCTGACCGTTTCACCCCTAGTTGGCAACAGTACTTAGCCCTACGTGTTGATGCAAAGTATTCAGTAAAACCAATATAATGGTTAACCTATTTTTCTGCATATTATTCTGTGTTTTTTGTTTTCAGGATCTAGGATATGGAGTCATGATACCCACAAAAAATGGGACATTGTGAGGAGAGTTGAGGGTGGCTCAAAATTCTGTAAGAGCCTGGTTGTCGTTATATGGGGTACCACAGACCTCAAATTGAGGAGCGTTACTGGCATGAAATGCAACACTAAAAAAGATGCTGAGGCAAAACCTCCTCAAACTCCTGAAAAGGTGTCAGCTATCAAAGGTAAGACAGTCAAATCTGGCAACAGTATAATTAATTTTAAACAAGACATTATTCAGCCAATATAAATACAATAATTCAAAAATCAAATTATTTTTTTTGTATGTGATTCTCCAAAACTCAGCTTACAAACAGCACGTTGGCTAAGTTCCCCTCCACCTCCAGTGTTTTACAGACTATTTCTACACGCAACTGTGGTGCTACAGCTTGTGAACACCAGGCATCTTGTCAACAAAATGACCTTTAATGTACCTTTAATGTTCAAAATCCATTCTCCCTATGTTACATACATTCAAAATCTATGTTACATATTACTCTTTCACTAATGTAATGCTTTTAGATTGTTTTATAATGTACACTCCTGGATAATTATTATAATGCACAGGTTTTTGGTTACTTTTGGATTGAACCATTTACTGTACAATACATTAAATATTTTTTGTTGTGTGTCCTGTTGTTATTATTGCTGTAACCTTGCCAAGAAAAGTAACTATATTACCATGTCTTTTACTTCAGGTACCTTTAAAACTTTGTTGTACATGCAAGGAGTCTAGTTCATCCTGAGGTTTTTTTTTAATTTTATTTTTCTCATGAAATTACTGATTTTTCATTTTTATCCTAACATTGTATGTCAGTTGAATACAGGGTATAAATGTATTCAGACAAAATAATATTTTTACATTTTGATTGTCAACTAGGTATACAGTTCTGTGTTATATTAATTACTTAGTAAATTATAGCCATTAATAAGACAAGCTCTTCATTATCCTGCTGTATATCTTTGCTCTGGATACAATAATTAATACTAGACAACTGCTATTGTAAATATAAGCTGACAATCATATGCTGTTTACTTTATGTCTACAATTTTATGTATGTATGATTGGCCTTGTCATCTTTGTTTTAATGCATGTCACCGTTTTTTACTTTGAAAAGTGGTGTAATTTTTTATTTTTATTTTTTGCTTTTAGCTAATATATATATATTTTTTGTATGAATTCAAACAAAACGTTATGCTTATCCTTTTTATTTTATTTTATTTTATTTTAGTCTAATATCTAAATAGTCTTTAGAGGTGCAGTCGTTGGTGTACAGGGAGAGGAGCAGAGGGGAGAGAACACATCCCTGAGGGGCACCAGTGTGGTGGAGTGGCTGTTTGACATGAATTTGTGATTTGCGACAAAAGGCCTACAGTCCCTATCTGTTTCTGTTACTGACTCTGTCACACATGATTGAGGGTTTAAAAGAAAATTTTACTACATTTAGGAATAACTCAGATGGGGAATTTGAAAGAATCATTGGGCTTACTGGTGACGTCATGAAGAAGAACTATGTGCACAACTGGGACTTAGTGGGTGCACGTAACAAAAAACTACCTGCCAGGCTTTTCGACTCGCATGTGATCTCCACAGTGGGCAGGTGTGTGCCCATTAGGAGTGACTTAGATTTGCAATCGTTGTGGATTTCCATTCTTGACAGATAGCTAATGGAACTTAACTGTTTTCAGAGTGACTCCTACGGAATAATGAAGGCTGCTGTCTCCTTGGTGCCCGGATCTGACGCATTTGGCCAGATGCAAATATTACAGGTACTGAGCAAGCACTATGGACTTGGAGTGGAAGGTACTGAATTTACAGTATTTGTGCAACTGCTCAAACGAAAGGTGGATGGGGGTCAACTGTACCCATCCTTAATTGAAGTCGTAGACTCTTGATAGAAGGATGTTTTCCCCAACATGAACAGTTTACTGTGTGTTTTGATCATATTGCCCGTTACAAGCTGTTCTGTGGAGCGCTTGTTTTCAGCAGTTAGCCGAATCAAATCCAGCAACAGACCATCAGTGCTCACAGAAAGACTAAATAGCCTCTCGTTGCTGACATTTGAACGAGAACTCGCGGAGACACTAGACCTGGATGAAATAATTGAGGCTTAAAGGTCGCTGTCTCGCCCTTTAAGCATCACTGTAAACGCTCAAAATAATTAATTGGTTTGAGTAGGAAAAACTTAAGTTAAACTAATAAGTTAACTTTTATGAGTATTTAGCACTTTCTTTTTCTTTCAAGTTCACATAACTGATATATTTTAGAAACTTAAGTTTAACTGATACAGCTTTGATGTCTATTTCCCAGCATGTTTTGCTGATGGCACTCAAAAGGGAGAGTAAATGCTAAAATGAAGTGTTATTTAAGTTTTTTTTTTAGTAAGATTAATGTTAAGTGTGAGATTTAGCAGTGATTAATGTTTTGTTATGCTAATAACAAAATGATCCCTTTGTATTGTTGCTCTCATACAGCTTCTGTATAACATACTTGTGGCGAGTGCCGCCAGTATCGAGTCCCACGTAGGAGATGGAAGGATATAAAACTGGAGTGACGACCGTGAAGGACGAGAGAGGACCAGGCCTGGGACATTATTTTATGTGTTTGCTTTTTATTTGTGCTGTTTTGTGTTTATTTTTGGCATTAAAGTCTTCATTTGATTGTGCGCCGGTTCCCGCCTCCTTCTTCCCGATGTATGTGGAGTTTCATATCGTTACAGTGGTGCCGAAGCCCGGGACGCGCTGCTGAAGATCCCTCGCTGCTGTGGTGAATCCGCGGTGCCCTCGAGCAGGCGAGGTATGTGCCGCCATGGACGCTCGAGGCGGTGGGCTGGAGCGAGTTGCCGGGGACGGGCGAGCTCGCTGCCGACCGCCCACGATATGGAGGGGCGGCTGCCGTCTGTGAGGGAGCGAAGGAGTCGGCGCCGTTCGCCAGGGGGCCGGAGCCTGCCGCCTCCGTGACGGAATCCGGAGGGGCAGGGAACGGGGGACTCCTGCCGCTGCCCAAAATCGGAGGAGCCGTCGCCGTCCACCGGGTGGCGGAGGAGTGTCGTGCCGTCCGCCGAGGGCCGTCCAGTGCCACCGCCGGGCACCGCGGAGGAGATCACCCAGCCGGTGGAGGGCCGAGCAGCAGTGCGTCTGGGAACCGGAATTTTTTATTTTTTTTTTCTCTCTCCCCTCTCTCGTCCTTGTCGCTCCTCCTTCCATCTCCTTTTCTCTCTCCTCGTCTGTCCTACCCCCAGGTTCCTGCAGGTCCCCGTGAGCGGTCCCCCCTGGAGGGAAGAGGGGGGGGGGGGGGGAGTAGAGCGCAGTCTCGAGGGTACCCCCCGGCCTGCGAGGGGCGATGGGGGTCTGTGGCAAGTGGGGCGGGGCCGAGAGGCGTGGGAACGAGGAGTGAGGCCGGGTGTAGTGATTGGAGATGAGCTACACCTGCGCCCCACCGCTGGTATCGAGTCCCACGTAGGAGATGGAAGGATATAAAACTGGAGTGACGACCGTGAAGGACGAGAGAGGACCAGGCCTGGGACATTATTTTATGTGTTTGCTTTTTATTTGTGCGCGTCAGTCGCCGTGAGGGGCTGACGCGCTGTTTTGTGTTTATTTTTGGCATTAAAGTCTTCATTTGATTGTGCGCTGGTTCCCGCCTCCTTCTTCCCGATGTATGTGGAGTTTCATATCGTTACAATACTATTGTTAATATGTTAGCAAATTAGTATGTAAGCAGATTAGCTTTTAAAAGCTAACTGAGTTTCTACTAATAAAAGTGTTCACATTGAGATCAATTGAAAGTTTTAAATTAAATGTATGCATTAAAAAGGAAAAAAAAGTCAAATTGATTGGCACATTTCCTCCAACATCTCCCCCAATGGTTCAATACTCTGAACCATTTTATTTTTGTGAGCTAGTGTAATTTTTATTGGTAAGTCATCAGCAGTGATGTCGAGCATTAGCGCTGCAGGGACCGTGTATTCTTCACAGGTGTCGGACAGCAGAACTGTCTCACAATCTCCATCCGAGACCCCAATGATATTGAGCTCCACCTCTACTGCTTCAGCTACAGTCTTCTGAAATGTAATAACATGAACGGAAGTCTCAGCAAAGGCATTATATATCAATAGACATGAGTCATTACATGAACTCTATTAATGTTAGTTGACCGCATGATCTAGCAAGAAAAAATGATTCTGAAGCATTTATTTATCTTTGTTAATTTCTACATTTATTAAAAAGTTATGAAACTGAAAGTTTTGGAACTGTTGTATTTTATTAACTAACATTATGTGTAACACAGATTGACAAGTACTGTAACAAATGTGTTGCTAATTGTTGGGTAACTTAGTCAACGCATTAATATTAAACTAATAGTGCCTAATTCTAAAGTGTTACCAATATAAATTATTACCAATGAATATATAAAAATTGTATGTCCACTTGGTAGACACTCAGGACTGTAGGAAGATGCAGAAAGATCAATTGGAGAATAATTAGGTTACATGATTCATAATGTTGTGTACCTCCACAGCTGAATAGCTGGATGAGTTCAGCTTGGGAGAAGGTCTGAGACTCGCCCTGAGGTACGAAATCTCAACATGATCCCCCAGGCTGAGCTGGACCAGGGCCTCATCACGCCAGAGGGACACATCCAAAACCTTCTGGCCACACCGGAGAGACAGGTCTCTGATGGGGACCTCTCCATTAGCCACTCGGGTCATCCTGGGGACCTGCAGCTGCATGATCACAAGGGTAGGATTGTTGTTAATGCAATGCAGGTGAATACAATTACTAGTGCTTGGACATAATCAAAATAACATTGGCTGTAAATCTGATTAAAATGCATCTATAACAAAACTTTACCTTAATTCAACCTGTAAGTATTAAAACATTAATCACTCTTCACCTATGATAAAAAAAAATGCAATAAAATGATGGCAGAGAATATCTTATTATTAATAAAAATAAGCAAAACATTTGTGGCTATATAAATAAAATGGGGGGGGGGACTCTTTTAAAAATAATAATAAAATGTTGTTAAATTTGCTCACTTTTTCAATTTCTCCCTTCAGGGAGATGAACCCTCCCCTTGTGAACAGGTCCTGCTCTTCCCCAGACATCAGCGCATTTGGTGGATTGAGGAGGTACTTCGCTGACCAAGAAAAAAAAATTAGTAAAAAAGAAAGAAAAAACAAAGATTAGAAAGAAAGAAAAAAAAGAAAGATTAGTTAGAAATAAAGAAGAAAGATAGAAAAAAAGAAAGAAAAATTTAAGATTAGTTAGAAAAAAGAAAGATT
This sequence comes from Carassius auratus, assembly GCF_003368295.1. Classification (NCBI taxonomy): domain Eukaryota; kingdom Metazoa; phylum Chordata; class Actinopteri; order Cypriniformes; family Cyprinidae; genus Carassius; species Carassius auratus. The sequence continues at coordinate 302,020 of NW_020524209.1, forward strand.
CATTAGAAAGAAAGAAAGAGAAAAAGAAGATAGAAAGTATAAAAGGATTAGTTAGAAAGAAAGATTAGTTAGAAAATAAAAAAATAAGATTAGAAAGCAGGAATAAAAGATTCATTAGAAAGAATGAAAGAAAGAAAAAAAGAAGATAGAAAGAAAGAAAGAAGAAATTGATCTTTCAAGCTGTTTGATGGCACTCAGCGGGTTGCATGCATCAGTCCAAAAGAAGGGAAATAAAAAGTGTCTATCCATTAAAAAAATAGCATGTTACTAGCATGATTAGCAGGTGACTAGAATGTACTTAGCATGATTAGCAAGGTATCTAACATGTCACTAGCATGATTAGCAAGTTACTAGCATTGTTGCTAGCTTGTTTCTAACATGATTGGCATGCGACTAGCATGTTGGTAGCATGTTTCTAGCATGATTAGTATGTTGGTAGCATATTTCTAGCATGATTAGCATGTGACTAGCATTGTTGCTAGCTTGTTTCTAACATGATTGGCATGCGACTAGCATGTTGGTAGCATGTTTCTAGCATGATTAGCATGTTGCTAGCATGTTTCTGGCATGATTAGCATGCGACTAGCATGTTGTTATAATGTTGCTAGCATGTCTCTAGCATGATAAGCATGCAACTCACATGTTGCTAACATGTTTCTATCATGATTAGCCTTTCACTAACATGTTTCTAGCTTGATTACAAGTTACTAACGTTTTAACATTACTAATATGTTGCTAACATGTTTCTAGCATCATTAGAATGTTGTTAACATAATTACCATGTTGTTAGCATGTTTCTAGCATGATTAGCATGCTGTTAAAGGGATACTCCACTGTGTTTTCATATTAAACTATCTGTTTCGCTTACCTAAGACGAGTTGATACATACCTCTCTCGTCTCAGTGCGTGCACTCAATCGCTTTGGCGCGATGGTGACACTTTGAAAGCACTTAGCTTAGCCCATTCATTCAATACGGGCCAAGCAGAGAAGCTACCAAACACCTCCACGTTTTCCCTATTTAAATACAGATACTCGCCTAGTGTAACTCGACCTAGGACGGTAACACAAAACAAAACGTTGCGCTTTTCTAAGCGTGTAAAATGGATAACTATATTGTGTGGCGGAATACCATGGCAAGAGCTTGTAAGCACTTCGTCTTGGCGCAGTAATATCTTCACTTGTGAAAAATCCTCTCACCGGCCCCCGCTCCCTCTAGTGAAGATATTACTGCGCCAAGACGAAGTGCTTACAAGCACCAACTTGGTGCTCCAGAGGTTTTGTGCTAATTGCCAGTATTGCTCTTTAAGTCACCTTTTCCTATTAATTTTTCTTCGATGGCCTATTTTCCTTCATGTGCTTGACCTTTATTGGCCCGGTCAGAAACTCTTTTTTCTAATCAACTTGGCTTGAACTGCGTAAGCCTACGACTACTACAGGTTCCACTACTGTGGCTATTATTATTATTATTTTACCTGTTACTGTTGTTGTTGATGTCCGAGATAAGAGTAGACTATTATGAAACCTACTGCAGAAAAGATAGAAGAGTTTTTGCCCATAGGACATTTTTACATCGGCCACATTTTAATGTAACGCAACAGAAAGGTCAAAGCTGGCAGGTTCAAATGCAGAGAAGAATGGGACAAGATCATCGCAGTCATGGCAGAGGGGAATGGACTGTATAACTTTTTTTCGCACCTAGCTCCTGCTCAGGACCAGCACATGACCAGCTTAACCAGCTCTGCTGGGTTTTTTTTCAACAGGGCAGACAAAATGCAAAACAAAACTAAATTGAGATTTTAAAACAAATCCTATATAAATGAATAATACAAATAATATAAACGTTATCATATGAGCATATGAACAAGATACTTATTTGCTCAATTACAGGTTGAACTATACTGAACTGTAACCTAAGCCATTTAAAATTAGAGGCAACAACTGCATTTCTCAGCAAAGATGCTGCACACATGTAGCATGACAATTTTTTTTAATTTAAATTAGATTGTATACTTTGTAACATCTGAAGCAAAAACGGTATGTTCTCACTTTAGCTTTGAAATGATGCTACATAAAACTTCATAACAGCAGACGGGCTGGATGAGAATGCAAATTCACTTTATGACAGCATGTGGTGCTTTTACAACAGTGGTAATACAAGGCTAATAATAATTGCTGTTGTAATGTATCATTATAAAGATCTAAGCCTCAAGCATCGACGACAGATCACTGTTTTTCAATGGAAACCTTATAAAGACTGTATTTGCTACATTTGTGTAAGCAGTACACATAAAAAACATGAACATTTGAAACGCCGTACATACCAAATCAATGCCTAACGCGGACGGAATATGCCACATTTTGGATGACTAAATCAAAAGAAGGTCAGTACACTTGAATCAACACATGACATGGATTAGTGTCTGTGAATATTAAACCCCAAAATGCAATATATGACTTGCACATTCTGCATGTTGGAAATCAGGCGCGGACTGGACACCGGGAGAACCGGGACAATTCCTGGTGGCCTGGCAGCCGATTTTTGCCCTCTATTTTAATATCATTATTGTATAATTGCACGGCGAATGTACTTAAGCGATCATTTGCGAATCCGCCATTTGATAATTAAATCTATAATAAATTATGAAGTGTTAGTATTGACTCGCGCGCTCTCTGCGCCTCCCCAAAACGATTTGGATCAGACTCCAAGTAATCAATGCGATAGAGAGAGAGAATAGAGTGGACTGCTGGAGCAGTGAAGCAGAACTACTGTTCAGGGGTTCAGGTCAGTTTCATCTGTAAAGATGCTTTTTTGTCTTTGTGTTTTTATTTATTTAATCAAGAAGCAGCACGTTGCTCATCAGTCATCACTCAAAATACTATATGAAGGACATCATTATTATCTGTTGTAATATTACAGTAGTAATTTAGCTGAAAAATAATCAGATTTTTTGGGGCGAAGCTACGACAGACAACAACACAACCCTTACGAAAATTAACATTTTATTATTTTACTATAAATCCAGGGGAAATGGTTACTATTGTTTAACAGTGGTAAACAAAAATGTCAAATTATTTTACAAATGGCCTATATAAAAGTAAAATAACCTTTTTTTTTTTTGCAAATGGATTTGTATTTATTTTTAAATAAATACAAATCCATTTGCAAAAAAAAAAACAAAAAAAGGTTATTGTACTTTTATAAAGGCTAATAAAAGCATGGTTAATTTTTGTAAGGGAAAAACATGACTCATGTACAGTATTAAGATTTTTCTATAAAGATATTGTAGTATTGTAGAGTATTGTATTGTAAAGTATAGTTTTGTTCAATCTTGAGTATTAAAGTCATGAGAGAGATGGATAACGGGGCAAAATAAAGAGACTGAAGAGAAAAATGAAAGTGAAGGTGCAGTTCAGGAGAGAACTTTTAATTATTTTGCATGTCCCCAAAGTAAAGATTTAAACCTTTTTTTATGTCAGGTCCATACAAAAAATAGTTTTGTCCATGAATTAGTTTGTATGAGTTTGAATTTTCCAGTCAGAATTTTTTCCCAGTTCGCCCCTGCTGTAAATTAACGGCAAAGACATGGTTTCATTTACTACACATAGGCCTACTGAAGCTCGCAGTGATTTCAACCTCTGCCGCCTCAATATAGGAGTACACGGGCACATAAACATAATTTCTAGAACTGCTCTGTGTCACTTCATGTGCATTTTACTTATTTTGAGAAAACTATCATTATATACAAAGAGACAGCAGTTAAAAAAACATCATGTTTCAAGAGTTTATTATACAGAATATGACACAGGCTTATTAGATAACTGTATTTGAGTTGATGTATATGCTTTCATTTATTATTCTTTAATTTTCACAAATTTAGAAAAGTAAACAAAAAGTACTCAAAAGTAATTAGTTATATTACTTTAATAAAGTAATTAAAGTTACACTACTATTAGATTTTAAACAGGGTAACTTGTAATCTGTAACCTATTATTAATACTATTTAACCTTGTGTTATATGACCTTATGTTAATAGCTCTTGGTACACATTCTCATGTCCTGTAACTACATTTGCAAGTACAAACCAGTCCCTGACTGAATGAGAAGTGTTCAGTGCTCACAGTGCATGTTTATGTTAAATAAATAAATAGGCTTTTATTGAAGCTCTTTTATTTTATTCTATGTTGAATGTTGAATAAGTTTATTAATATTTAATCAGGGACAATGCACAAAAAACATGAGTCTAAGAAAGAAGAGATGTCATGTGCCAGGTTATAGCAAAAAATGCTCATTTGTTTTTCAGAGTGTTCCAAAGGCTCGCTGCTTTTTACTCTGTCTTTAAATCGGAGCACCGGAGAGAAGCTACAGAGGTGCTTCAAACATTCAAACCCAAATGTGATCACAGCATCTCTCTCCAAAACACAAATCTGGGACAGTGGATTCACACTATTTGAAATTTTATTTGGCCCGTTTGATCCATCAATATATTTATCTGTATCTGGGTATATTTATTAAGAAATGCATATGTTTAAGAGCTGGTCTGGTTGTTGTTAGGGTGAGCTGTCACTTTGAAAACCTTCAGCAAGATCATCTTTTCATGGCTTTCAGTCCAGTGTAAATTTGAAACAGTTAAGCAATTAGTAAGCACACAATGATTCATGGAACCAGAATAGAAAAAGGAAAAATATAGTATGAAATAAACAAAATTACCAAACCATTGGATTGAAATGTGATAAACTCCCAAATTCGACATGAAAAATATAAACAGCTCAATTCAGGTTTATTACAGTTAACTTGAATAAATTAATAAATAAAACATCTTACATGTAATATATGTTAACTAAAATAAAACATATTTTCATTTTGTTTACAGTTGTTTTCAGTTCTCACTACTAGAGCTAAAACTTAAATAATAAAAAATATCAATAAAAACTGTATAGATATTCAAAATAAATGATTCGTATTTTAATAAAAAAAAAATGCAGAAACTAACTAAAATCAAAATGAATAAATAAAATAAAATTCAAAATAGTGACAAAAATATATTCCATTTAAGTGAATTGTAAAGTTAGATGGTGTTCAAGAATAATCGTTTGGCTGTAATTGTGTTCAAGATCATAAATTATTCATAAAATTAACAACACTGGGAGTGAATAGAAATATATATCAACACTACTAGTCTTTGTGCCAGTTTGTGAACATTTAGATGAACGACCAGGTCTTAAAAGAGGCTCTTGATGCACCATGAAGGGTTTAAGTGCGCACACACAGTAGTGAACACACACACAAACACACACACACACACACACACACACACACACACACACACACACACACACACACACAGAGAGAGAGAGAGAGAGAGAGAGAGAGAGAGAGACGGATAATGTTTAGAATAAATTATTTTAAACCTTTAATAAAATATTTGACCATTCAGACGGTCAAAATTCACCATCAATGTAATCCTTTATAATCACAGTACTTTAATGAAATACACTTTAACCAAATTAAGCTGAACTTTGATTTATTACCTTTATGTAAATGTTCAAATCTTCCTGCAGCCACAAATTTAATTTTGTTCTTTAAAATCTCCATGAGTTTGACATTGAAGTTCTTCCCAGTCCTGTAACTTGGAGATCATGATCAATGTCGGACTTGTGGCAGCTCTGCAGTTCATTCAATTCATTTCACGAACGGGATTTTTATTCTGCTCTGGCGGCGTGACGTCATAAGGCTGCGCGCGCTCCCGCATCTGTTGTGATTCGGCTGAAGGAAGGTGTGTGATTTTAATCATTTAATGTGTTTAAATCGATACAACTACTCCGGATAATTGTATATAAAACTTAGAAATGAGTTGTTACCGACTGTATTACTGCAATGCTTTGTTCAGTGTTATTAATGAAGGGTATTTTGTGCTTGTAAAGCGCAAGAGTAACAGAAACAGTGCGTTTCATTTCTCTCTCTCTGAATCAGTTTATCATCAAGTACTGATGGAGAAACGGAGCTTTTCGAAGATCCGAGTCAATTGAATCAAATGATTTACAAAACGATTCACTGATTTGAATCGCCATGAATACTGCTTGAAAAGTCTAGGGCTTAATTCCAATAGTATGTTCCTGCACAAACGGAGGCTGCAGTGTTCAGGACCGCTCTTCTAGTATCCTGTTGGTTTAGTTTGCAGTCACGTCACTTTGTATATAGCATCAATATATTAATTTCAGTAGTATTTGTTTTTAAATGTGATTTTTGATTCAAAATGCAGCAGAGGTTTATTACTAATTGTGCTTTGATTCACAATTTTGAATTTAAAAATGAATTTACACAAAATATAAATGAAAAATTAATATCAATTTTAAAACAATTGTAAAAAATGGATAACCTTAAAAGTCTTGCGCTATTGAATGATATAGTATATTTATTAACCTCCTTAAGGTAAATTTGCTCATTATCATTTAAGTTGAAGTTGGAATCTGCATATGGAGTCACTAAATTACAGCCGATATTTTAAATGTTGTTGAGAGGCAAGACAAGAGACAAGAATAATTCAAAAATGTTTATGTATGTCATTTTTGCGATAACAGCACCAAAGCGAACCCCTTTTCCATCAGTTGCCGCATGGATAGAATGGCTGTAGGCTTCAATTCTAGAGAAAGAGAGAACGAGAGACGGAGAGTGAGAGAGATAAATAAGATACATTTGTTTAACATGTTCAACTGGAACATATATGTGTGTGTGTGTGTGTGTGTATAGTTCAGATGCCTCTAAGTGCCATCTAAAATTTGGATTTTTATCAAGCTCCTATGCTTAGGTTGAGTCATTTTACTTTAATGGCAATGTGCAGGTACTTTTCCAGGCTATTAAAGTGAAATAACTGAACATAAATATAGGAGTCTGATAAAAATCCTAATTTTAGATGAAAATTTCAGATGACACTTGGAGGCTTTTGCATCTGAACTCTTCATATATATATATATATATATATATATATATATATATATATATATATATATATATATGTTACTTTCCCGCTCAAGGAAGTAACAAAATAAAGGCATCAGAGTCCAAAATTTAATTAAACAAAATATTTATTTTACATCTAGGGGTTATATCATAAAGAAAAAATATGTTCGACAAAAAATAAACAAACAATAAAGAAAAAATCAGGTTCAGAACTCCTTCCCACAAAAGACAGCTCTTAGACAGATCTTAAATACTGCTTTCCGAATTCAACACAGGTGTGGATCCTTATCTGACGACCTATAGAAAAAAGAGAAAACAACAGAACAAACCCAAAACAAAACTGAGCCGTAACACCTCCCCCCTTAAAAAGGGAGAGATTCTCATTAGGAACTCTTCATTATACAAGTTCCAACCCCAAAACATACATACATGAAAAATGTCCAAAGAAAAAGAGACCACCTAATAAGACGCTGATTCGGATTCTGCAGAGAGTGAAGAAACATAAGGGGGTTATGGTCTGTGTACACCACAGTTGGCATAGTCCCACAAGACAAATACACCTCAAAATGTTGCAGGGACCACAGTACGCTAACGCTTCTTTCTTGATGGTAGAATAATTGGCTGATACGAATTGAATTTTCGTGAGAAATAGCTAACAGAGCCATTTATACCACTCTCATAAGCCTGCAGCAGAAGAGCTCCCGCTCCAACCTGACTAGCATCCACCTGAAGTTTGAATGGTTAATCAAGTGGAGGAGCCATCAGGACAGGGGACCGATATACAGCACAGCCCTCTAAACCAGCGGTCACTCTGTTCATTAAACGCTAAAATGTAGAGGAGAAAGGTAAAAGAATATAATCCAAATGGTGTAATAAAAGAGGAAATTTCCTGTGCTCGGACGGTCAAAGGCACTTGAGCAAATCAAATTTACTGACGTAGCTGATCCAACTTGGTCAACGCAGTCTTCCATCCTAGGCAAAGGATATGAGTCAGGTTTAGTAAGGATATTTACTCGTCTATAATCTGTGCAAAAACGCTGAGTGCCGTCTGATTTTCCTACTAACAAATAAGGCGAACCCCAATCAGAAAAGGAAGGCTTTGCTATGTTGTTTTCAAGCATGTAATTGACTTCAGCCTCCAATTTCTGCCGTTTGTCAAATGATACACGATAAAATCATTGTCGGACAGGTTTAACATCGCCTACATCAATATCGTGCTTAATCAAGTTTGTACGTTTAATCAAGGAGTATCTGAAAAAAGAACAGAAAATTCAGTCAGCATAGAATTTTACTCAAAGCGTTGTTTGCAAGACAAATGTTTTACCCATCCTTCTGTTAGCCAAGGTCTCAAGAGTTTTTTAGGCGAGGTTGTAAAATGACATCATCAGGTGATTTCACATCCTGTTGCACGTCACCTACTTGACTCAAACTAGCTAGGTTAATTGGGGAAGGAATGACTTCAGGAGCAGCATTACGAGAACAGAAGGGTTTTAACAAATTCACATGGCACAACTGGGAATGTTTCCTGTGCTCAGTGGTAGAAAGAATATAATTTTGATCAGACACTTTTCGAAGCACAGTGTAAGGTCCTAAAAACTTCACAGCAAAAGGAGAATCTGGTAGAGGAAATAAGGCTAACACCTGATCTCCTGGACTAAATATGCGAATCTCAGACTTGCGATCAAACCAGCCTTTCATCTTTTCCTGAGTTTTTCCTAACTTTTCTTTTGCCAATTCCCCAGCCAAACTAAATGTCGATGAAAACCCTGTATATACTGAATCAGACTCTGTAGTGGCTCCTCCGGTAAAGCAGCAGTACTCAGTACCGCCAGGGGTCACCGTCAGAGTTGGGTATAACGCGTTACAAAGTAACTGTTACTGTATTCTAATTACTTTTCGTGATAACGCAGTAATGTAACTCATTACATTTAAAATAAATGTAATTTGATTACAGTTACTGATGTCAATAAAATTAAGTTACTTGCATTACAAATGTATTAGTAAGAAAAAATATTAAAGTAAATAAATAAAAATGCATTTCGAATCACGTTTTGGGGCGGCTTATTGAGCATTCGCTTTAATGAATTCCTACTGGAGAACTCGTGCTGTTAAAATGGACGGAGATTTTTGTTTAAGATCGGGAGGGAAGGTAACTTCTGGACAGGTGAAGAGAGCTGTAGCAGCGTATGTGGTGGAGGAAATGCTGCCCTTGTCGACAGTGGAATCGCAGTCATTTAGAGACTTGCGATGATACCCGTGACGGACAGCTCTGTACCCTTGCAGGACCGAAAGAAATTTGCAAGGTATCTAGATAAATGCTATGCGGATAGAGAGCTGTTACTTTTGTGTAAAAAACATTTTCGATTTTTAAGACTATGAATCGATTGTAAAATCGATTTTCCATGTCTAAAAAAAAGACGGAAACGCACAAGTCAGCAATATTTCTTATTTATTGGCATTAGAGCTGTAATCGGGTCTTAAATGTCAGGCCCGACAGGACCGGAGCTCGACAGGTTTCGGCCCGAGCCCGAGAATACATTTTGATTGACAGCCTTTTAAAGCCCGAACCCGTGTGCAGCGCAGCCCGACATTCAGATGTGCACATACACGCACAGCTCTTTTGCCTTTTGTCAACAATGAGTCATTTATACATGTTTTAACATAATTTATTCATAGCTAACGTAGACTAGGCCACTTGGAAGTTGGAATAAAGAAATAAAATAAGTCCTCTGTAACATCGTATCTCGGCACTCTAAATAGACATAGACTCATTTAGCCTATAAATAAACCAACGCACCAATAAAAACGAGTCTTTTTTAACAGATTAAATTAAGATATGGTATTTGGCAATAACGAAATTGAGATAAAGGCTCCGCCGGATTTGCTTTTCCACATATCAGATGACATTTAATAAAAGAATAATGCCAACATTAGCGTAAATACTCTGTCCACATTATGCATTTAAGCCTTAATGACTATATAGTTATCATTTGAAAAACCTTTACTCACAGAGGTTAGGCTAGGTCTACATGTTTTTGTGGAGGAAAATGAATGAATCCACTGTAGATGTCTTCAATGTGTTCCTGTGCTCACTGATGGTGATTATTCACTCATTATTCTTATTATAAACACGGTCAAAACTTTTCCACACCTCAGAACTTTGCTTTAGTTGCTGGTGCAACCAAAACTTATTTTCGCCAGAGGCAAGCCTCCGTTGAACCTACTCAGCATCCATTTCACCTCTTTCTCGCGCTACTCGAAACACATCACATGACCGCTCATTTACCTCACAAACCGGAGCGCAAGCCTGAGCCCGCGTTTAGATGATAAAAATTAAGCCCCAACACAAGTTTTTTTTACATGTATATTTTTTTAATTGTTTAATTATTTTAAAATTAATAGTTTGGTCAAAATCGATTCCCTATTTTCATTTTGGAAACTTTTTTTGGTTGGTCCGATCGATTGTGCAATCGATTTTCGAACGAAAAGTGACAGCCCTATGGAGTATGAACTTAAAAAAACATTAGAGCATTTGGAATATATGTCTCCACAACCGCAGACATCTGGACTTGTAATAATAGAAGCTTCCTTGGAATGACAGCCCATATGTAGTTAAGACATAAGCCTACTGCATATACATTTAAAAAGACTACAGTTTTTCATTGTTAGGCAAGTTTATGATAAGAATGTTAAGTTATAGAAATGCATTGGATCTTTAATTCAAGTTGCTGTTTTCATATTTCTGTAATATTTTTCAGTCAATATTAAATTATGGAAAGAACTGAGTTTCACTTTGTTTGTAGTTTTTTTTCCCTTGTAGGTTTAATAGGTTTTCAAAGTAACTTGAAAGTAATTAGTAATCTGATTACTTTTTACATACAGTAATCAGTAATGTAATCAAATTACAATTTTAGAGCAGTAATTAGTAATTTGTAGTGGATTACTTTTTTTGGGTAATTTATCCAACACTGGTCCCCGTACACAATGTCCAAAGACTAACTGATTGGGACTAAATCCCAAACTCTCCTGAATAACCTTACATGTGGCCAACAACAACCAAGGTACACCTTCCTCCCAATCACCTTTTAACTCGGTGCAATATGCCCTCAACAAAGATTTTAACGTCTGGTGAAAACGTTCTAGGGCACCCTGACTTTCCACATGGTACGCACTGGATTTGTTGTGTCTAATGCCAAGCTGCCGCAGAACCTCTTGAAACATGTTAAATGTACAGTTTGTCCCCTGATCACTCTGAACAACTTTTGGAATTCCAAAAATAGAAATGAACTGGGACAAGGCTTTTACAACTGATCGTGTGGTGATTGAACGCAAAGGAAATGCAGCAGGATATAGAGTGCTCTGACACATTACTGTCAATAAGTAAATGCTACCAGACTTTGAAGGTGGTAAAGGACTAACACAATCCACCAGCAAATGTTGGTAGGTCATATTTTTACCCAAATGACCAGACACCCCGCAATGAGCAGAATCCAACACTGCACTTCGCAAAGAAACAGGCACAACTACCTGTATAATTGGTTCAGTCAAACCTCCCTCTGTGTTAGAAGTCCACTTCCGCAATAGTACCCCATTTTCAATGAAGTACCCATTAACGGAACTCTCTGCTACATCAAGAGATAAAGCAGCATCAAACAGCGAGTTCAGAGATGAATCCTCTTTCTGAGCAGACACCCAGACCTGATGGGGAACAGAAGGCAAAGCAAGGATACCAGGCCCTACCCTCTTAGAGGTAAACAAATCCTTCACATGACTTAGTTTTGCATCGGATTGTTTATGCATTGCACGCGTAAGTGCACAAGACACAAATACCTCTGGATACTGCTGGGAGATATCAGTGTCACCCAATGGAGAAGGACAAGTAGCAACCACAGGTGGAGGTGGAACATCAATCCATACACGGTCACCCGCCAGATTATTCCCCAAAATCACTGAAACTCCTTCCATTGGTAATGAAGGACGGACTCCCACCACCACTGCTCCATTTACTAAATCAGATTGGAGAAACATGTTATGTAGGGGTACAGACAATGTTTGCAATCCAATGCCGCGAATCAGCACACTGTTTCCTGTAATGGACTCCTGAGTAAAAGGAAGGACAGTTTGCAAAATGAATGATTCTGATGCATCCCTGTGTCTGAGAATCTTAATAGGAACCTTCTCAGTAGGGTTGGGAATCGTTAGAAATTTTCCGGTTCCGATTTCTGTTCCAGTTCCACTTAACGGTTCCGGTTCTGATTCCGGTTCCATTAAAATCATTAAACAATTATTAAGAAATAGTGGTAGGGGAAAATGCACAATACTCAACTACTAAATGCTCAATTCTGTTTATTACTTATATAATATAATAATAACCTTTATTTTCTATAGCGCCTTTAAATGTACATCTCAAAGCGCTGTACAGAAACAATTAAAACAACAAAGAAGAAAGAAAATACAGCACACAAAAAGACATAATACACTGTAAAATAAACATAAAAGACAATAGATCAATTAAAAGCAAACCTAAAAAAATTAGTTTTAAGCTGTGATTTGAAAATACCAAAAGATTTAGCTTGCCTAATCTCAATCGGTAGAGAATTCCAAAGTTTTGGAGCTAATGAAGAAAAAGCCCTGTCTCCCATTGATTTTAAACGAGTTGAAGGAACAGTTAAAAGACCAGATTCCGAAGAATGAAGATCACGTTTTGGAGTATATGGAGTTAAAAGCTCGGTCAAGTATTGAGGTGCTAAACCATGCAGTGCCTTGTAAGTAAGCATCAAAATTTTGAAGTCCACCCTAAACCTAATTGGAAGCCAGTGCCAAGACTCCAAAACGGGAGTAATATGATCATGTATATTAGTTCTAGTAAGGATTCTGGCAGCTGAATTTTGTAAGGCCTGCATTCTGTTTAAGGTAGATTTTGACACGCCAGCTAACAAGGCATTACAGTAATCAATACGGGAAAACACAAAAGTGTTTATCAATCTCTCAGCAACAGTAAACGATAGCATTGGACGCAATCTGGCAATATTTCTAAGATGGAAGAATGAAATTTTAACAGTATTCAGAACATGTGCCTCAAACGTTAGGCTGGCATCGAAAATTACTCCTAGATTCCTCAATTTTGTTTTAAACTCCACATTTGTGCCATCAAGAGTAAGAACAACCAGCTCTGATTTGCTCTGATTTGGAATCTGGTAGTAATTTTCGATGCCAGCCTAACGTTTGAGGCACATGTTCTGAATACTGTTAAAATTTCATTCTTCCATCTTAGAAAACTCCTAGATTCATCAATTTTGTTTTAAACTCCATATAATCTCAGTCTTTTCACTGTTAAGACAAAGAAAATTATCCGTCATCCATTTCTTAATCTTAGAAATACACTCAGAAAGAATATTAACAGGCACAATTTCATTAGGTCTAAAATGAATATAGATCTGGGTATCATGTGCATAGAAGTGGAATTTTAGACCAAGAGATCTCAAAAGCTGGCCAAGAGGATAAACATAAATATTAAAAAGAAGAGGGCCCAAAATTGACCCCTGTGGGACACCAGACTGCACAACATTAACCTCAGATCTAAATCCACCCATGGCAACGAACTGCTTCCGATCAAAAAGGTAGGACTTAAACCAATTAAGAGCAGTATTTGAAACCCCAAAAACAGTTTCAAGATGAGTAATTAAAATTGAGTGATCAACCGTGTCAAAAGCGGCACTGAGATCAAGTAGGATCAAAACTGAAAGACAGCCAAAATCTGAGGCGATTAGCAGGTCATTGGTGACCCTAACCAGAGCTGTTTCTGTACTATGTAATTTACGAAAGCCTGATTGCAGAGGCTCAAAGACATTGTTCTGAGTTAAATGAGAAATCAACTGAGAAGCAACCACTCGTTCCAAAAGTTTAGCAAAAAAAGGGATATTAGATATGGGACGGAAATTGGTGAAGATCTCATAGTCAATATTTGACTTTTTAGGCACTGGGGTAATTGCAGCGGTTTTAAACGTTGTTGGTACAACCCCAGTACACAGAGAGTCATTTATAATGCTCAAAACAAAGGAACACAAAGAAGCAAAACATGATTTAAACAGACCAAATGGTATGGGATCTAGTATAGAAGTGGCTGCTTTCATTTTTGAAACCTCTGCTAAAAGAGAATATGAGTCTATTGTACAGAATTTAGACAACTTAGTACCAGAATAAGAAGAAATGTGAACAGCAGTAGAAGACAGTAAAGTAGAAGTACAAAAATCTCTACAAACATTTTCAACTTTGGTGACAAAAAAATCCAGAAACTTATTACAGAGATGATCAGAAGCAGTAACATGAGACAATGAGAAAAGATGAGAAAATTAGGAACAATAGGCCAACAGGTGAAACTAAAACGCACATCATGGTTCAGCAGTTCAAAAGGTTATACAGTCTTCATACAATCTTCAGACTTCTTCAACTTACTTACTGTCAACTTAAAGGGGGGGGGGTGAAATGCTAGTTTTCACTCAATATCCTGTTAATCTTTAGTACCTATAGAGTAGTAATGCATCCTTCATAACTCCAAAAAGTCTTTAGTTTTACTATATTAATAAGAGAAAGATAGTCTGTACTGATTTTTCCCGGAAAAACACGACCGACTGGAGGCATGACGTGTGGGCGGAGCTAAATAATCATGAGCGCCAGTAGGCTTTTGCGTTGAGAGCGTTTGGAAACTGTGATATTACCGTGAGGAAAAAACTAGAGTTGTGTCCGAGTCCACCTTTGTCGAGTACGAGTCAAGACCAAGTCCACAAACATCGAGTCCGAGTCCGAGTCCAGAAGGGGCCGAGTTGGACTCAAGTCCGAGTTCTTAAAGGCTGAGTCCGAGTCGAGTCCGCTCGAGTCCAGAAAGGAATTAAATTAAAAAAAGATTATAAATTGGTATTGTACATTTTTACATTTTATTAATATTTTAACCTTTCAACCCATTAAACCAATGGCAATATAAAAATGTAATAAAAAAAAACCACTGTTACATCTAGTCATTGCCATTGAACATTTTTATTTTATGTCAACAGAACTAGTTTCCTATCAAAAAAGGTTTCAAAGGTTTTATTGTATTACAAGTGCATGAAAATACAAATGAACCTATTTTATTATTGTATCACACTATATTGTCCTCCAGTTAAAGATGACATTTCAGTTATTTAATGCCTCTCCCCCACATTTGACAGAGGTAAAGTGCAGCCAATGAGGAGATCCTTAATGATGACATTATGAATTTCTTGTTGTCTTGGAGACCTTGCATCATAAAGTTGCATTGCTTGTTTGGTCAGTTCTGGTCTTGCAAATCCTGCAATGCTGAGCTGTGCAGCATCTGTTGGTTGCTGCTGCTGTCTCTGGTAGTCGGTTGCATCGGTTTTCGGATCACCAGTACACTGAACCGAAAACCGTTTCTTTCGGAGGCGTCCGATTTGAGAACCGATGAACTGATGATACTGCGCATGCGTGTAATTAAACATGGGAAAGTGTGATAAAACTATATATAAAAAAATATATATATATATATATATATATATATATACACGTTTTTTTTTAAGATAGGGGCTACATGTTTAATCTGTATATTGTAGATTATGTATGGGACAAAGGGGTTTTCAGGGAAGTTGGACAATAATTAAGACTCTAAAGACTCCATGTTTAATATGAATAAGGGATGATTTATGAAATATCTGTACTGTATTTATAGTTAATGATGACAGATTCACAAACTGAGTTTGTAGTAAACAGAACATGAACACGAGTAGAGCAGCTGATGATACTGAACTGCAGCATGTGCCAGTGTCCTGACATTTTATCCTACCCTGTCAGATTTTCCTCCCCGGGTTTTGAGCGTTTCTCGTTCTCGAGTCAAGAACCGGTTGTATCAGTTTTCAGATCATCAGTAAACTGAACCGAAAACCGTTTCTTTCGGACGCGTCCGATTCGAGAACCGAGGAGCTGATGATACTGCGCATTCGTGATTCAGCATGAAGCCGAATGACTCACAGCGCGTCTGAACCGAACTGATTCTTTTGGTGATTGATTCTGAACTGATTTTGTGCTAATGTAATGAGTGCGGGTAAACCGAGGGCTTGAATGAAGAGCAATCTGACGAAACGTAAGTTCATTTAATAACAAATACATCGCAATGGATTATGTATCCGGTGAACTGTTTTTTTTCAACCGGTTTATTGAATCAAACCGTCCGAAAGTACCGGTTCACGGAGAAGAATCGAACTTCCCATCACTAATCCACATTGATATCCAGTGAGTGGTGCGTGTGTTTCGTCTGCAAGCATGAGACTTCTGCCTGCCGGTGTGGTGCAGTAAAATGACAGAAGGTGAGACTAATGAGATTAATTTATCATTTCAATTTTATGCTGGTTTTATTGTAACACATGACGTGGACTCGACTGTACTCTGAATATTTTCCGAGTCCAAAATGTTCAAGTCCATGTCAAGTCCGAGTACAAATTCACCCGAGTGCGTGACAAGTCCGAGTTCATTCAAAATTGGACTCGAGTCCGAGTCCAAGTTCGAGTACCCCAACTTTAGAAAAAAACACCCAAAACAAACCATGGCTAACAGTCAGATTCAGCCGTTTATTTATGATCAAGAATCAGATCCCGAGGCTGAAACTGAACGAGAGCAGCAGCAGCAACGAATCGCTCCGAGCGGGGCTCGAACCCGGGTCTCCGGCATGGGAGGCGGACGCACTAACAAGGAGGCAGAGATATTTGAAGCAGTTTTACTCACTGCCTGCGTGACCCTTTTTCGTTGGGACTGCATTATCCTTAAGAAATAAATGATACGCAAATCCGTCGTCAAACTGGACCTTGTTTGTAAAACAAGCATCTTCGAAATGCAGGGAACAAACAAAAACACTTGCACAACTCCGTTGATGCTCTGTAAAAATAAACTCCATCCACTGGTCCTTTAATGCTGTTTTTTTCTTTGGTAATCTGTGCAGGGTTGTCTTGCCCTGGCAACCAAAAACACACTCTTTTTGTGACATTTGGCGACGCTCTCGCTCTGATCAGTGAAGTCTGTTGTGCTCTCAGTGCTCTGCTATACGGGAGCGCGCGCTCTTCCGGCAGAAGTGCCTCAGGACCCATATAAGGAAATTCCGCTCCATCTAACGTCACACAGAGCCATACTCGAAAAAAACTTTCCAAAACTTGGAACAGAAATACTCCTTCAAACGTACAACTTAATTTTTTAAACTTTGTCCATGTTAAGCATGGGAATCCAACTCTTTAACAGTGTAAAAAACTCAGTATGCATGAAATAGCATTTCACCCCCCCCCCCCCCCCCCTTTAATTTAAAGGTTGGCAATGTCAAAATGCAACATATATTAAAGTGTACAGATCTTCATCAGTAGGATGGGGCATTTTTAGAAACTTTCTGGTTCAGCTTCTGGTTTCATTTAAATGAACTATGTTTTTTACTATTTTATCTTCACTGAATGTAGCGTTGCTGGAAGGTAGTAAGTAATGTTGAGTAATGCTAGTCCATCAATCAGCATGTGTTTCAATGTGGATGTTTTTTACACTATCAATAACGTTTTGCTTTTCAAGCAGGAATAAGCGAATATTCGTGAAAATCCAGTTAGATCGCTGGTGTGCTGCTTCAGGTCTAACCAGTCATGAAGATCTTCATGATTTGTTCCTGTTAGAAGAGAGAGTGTAACTGCCCGTCATGACTTGTCTGATAAGAGTGAAAGGAATTTTTTAAGTTAAGCTGATAAAAATGACTGGTGTGCTTATTGTCATTTAAATGTTCACAAAAAAAAAAAAACCTACAGCCAAGCCAGCAAACATACAGTAGGTAAAATATTTAAAAGATATTATTAAAATAGTTTAATATCTTCATATCTTGTCAGTCTTTACTCCTTATCACATGGTGCAAAAAAAAACAAAAACGTATGAAATCGAACCAAAAAAACCTAGAGGGAACATAGGTTAAATTTTGATTTTGCAGACAGAAAAAAAAAGTCACATCTTTATTTTTTTGAGAACTCCTTTGATAGTTGCAGATTTTTGGACAGGAAAACTAATGTGTCAATATTGTCACTTGATAGTCTGGATCTTAGTGGGCTACAGAATGAGCCCAGATGTACTGAAAACTCTCTCAGAGGCTGAGCTTGATGCTGGAATGCAAAGGTAGTATTTGGCAAACATTGAAAGGATGGAGAGGCTTGATTCATTCCTTTTCCACCAAGAAAGTGGGTTT
This sequence comes from Carassius auratus, assembly GCF_003368295.1. Lineage (NCBI taxonomy): Eukaryota > Metazoa > Chordata > Actinopteri > Cypriniformes > Cyprinidae > Carassius > Carassius auratus. Next base: position 320,227 of record NW_020524209.1, read on the forward strand.
TCTGTGGCATTGGTCTCTATCATGCAATGCACAGCAAGGCACCGGGGCCTGATAATATAGGGGGTCGTTTACTAAAGGAATGTGCTGAGCAGTTAGGACCAACATTTTATGACATTTTTGCATGGTCCCTAAAAATACAAAAAGTACCTGCACGGTGGAAGCAGTCTACACTGATTCCATTGCCAAAAAAGCAGAATGCACAGTTATTAGATGATTTTAGACCGGTGGCGCTTATTTCCTTAGTGATGAAATGTTTAGAAAAATTAGTTAAGAGGGAAATTATGCATAAGACTGAGCGTTCTTTAGACCCTCTTCAATTTGCATACAGAAAGAATCGAGGTGTAGAGGATGCTGTTGGAACTCTCTTACATTTAGTATTTCAGCATTTAGAGAAGCCGAAAACTTATGTTAAATTACTTTTTATCGATTTTTCTTCTGCCTTCAATACCATTCAGCCATATATTTTAATTGACAAACTCATCGAAGAATTTTGGGTTGGATTTTTATTTGGTAGGCTGGATTTTAGATTTCCTTGTGCAGAGAACACAGAGAGTCAAAGTAAACGACTGTTATTCTGAATGGTTGGTGTCATCGACTGGGTCACCTCAAGGGTGCATCCTCTCTCCCTTATTATTTATTTTATACACTAATACGTGTAAGAGTAGTTTTGAAAATAGGCACATCTTAAAATTTGCTGACGACTCTGTAATCGTTAGCTTATTGAGTGAGGAGGATTCTACGCATGGTCCTGTGGTTGAGGATTTTACTGTTTGGTGTCAGAATGCTTTTTTAAAACTAAATGTTCTGAAAACTAAAGCGATGACTATAGATTATAGATTGAGGGGGAAATCAATTGATGATAAGCAAATAAGTATTAATGGAACGAGTATCCATAGTGTTGAACAGTACAAGTATTTGGGTACTGTATTAGATTGTAAATTGACGTTTTCCACAAACACTGATGATTTGTGTAAGAAGGGGCAGCAAAGATTGTGTTGCTTAAGGAAATTGAGGTCTTTTAATGTGGATACAACATTGATGTGCATGTTTTACAGATCCTATATTGAGTCGTTTTTACCCTTTTCATTGTTGTGCTGGTTTAACTCTCTGAATGTGAAAAATAAAAACCGTATGGAGAGGATCGTAAATCAGGGAAACAAAATAACAGGGGAGGAAGCAGATGTCTATGGCTCAGTTATACCATAGACAGGTGTTGGGTAAAGTCGAGAACATTTTGTTAGATGATTCTCACCCCTTGTATTCTGAGTTCAATCTTCTCCTGTCTGGTAGCCGGTATAGAACTCTGCTTACTAAAACTAATCTTTTTTTTTTTCATTTATGTGGTTCTTTTGTTCAGTCTGTTAGCTGGGTTCTCTAGAGATTCTCTCCTGGCTTGACATTCATCTCCATTTCCCACCTCTTTTCTTTTTTTTTCTCTGATACAATAGAAGACAGGAGGCTACCCAAGTCTTGTTTTTGTGTTTTAGCAGCAGCTTGTTCTTCCTGCTCTGCCTGAATTGACTCCATGACTGATTGTATATTAGAGAGTTCAGCTGTGGCAGCTTTTTGCAGTGGTACTTCTGTCACTTCCTTTTCCTTAGTTACAAATGTGTTCTTAAATCTAGGATCAAAGAAGGTGGCTGAATTAAGAAGCATTTGTGAATTCTCATTGCTGTATCTCATTTCCAGATCTTTCCTGATCTCCGTTTTCATGTTGCAGGCTAGCACCAAGTCTGTATCACTATCCTGTACATTTGAAAGTATCTTCCACATCACAGGGATGACAGAAGAAAGTGTTGTCTCTTTCACATCACAGGGATGACAGAAGAAAGTGTTGTCTCTTTTTCTCCACACAGGGCATCAGTGAAGGCACTTAGTGGGCCCAGGACCTCTCGCAGGTCTTCACTGTGGTGATGTCTGTGTCAGAAGGCATTAGGCACCACTTATTCCTGTTTTCTGCTAAAGCAGCACAGATGGCTTGTTGCCGTTCACAGAAATGGTCCACCATACGAAAGTTAGAGCCCCAGCTGGTAGGTTCATCTGGACCAGAAAGAAATACCTGCTCAGCCTCCTGCAAGGACAAATTCCGGAGGGCAGCATAGTTAAAAGATACAGCAGTAGCACAAAATGCTCCTCAGATCCCTGTAACTTTACTATAAAGTCCACCGGTCTCTTTTCTTCTGTTTAATTATGAAAGATATTTTATACATAAATATGGTAAAACAACGACTATTAAGCCAGTATTTACACTAATTCATTAAGCTGCAGGTAAATCTTACAAACCTTACATCAACCATGCTCTTGTCATCTGATAAGTTTAATTAATGTGCTGGCTAGATTGACTTATAATACTTTGTCATTAAAACACAAAATTAACATAGTAGTAATTAATAAAACTAGCTCACAAACTCTTTTAATTTGGTGGTAATTAATTATTAATTCATAGTTAGCAGTTCTAACTATGTAAACTTCGCACCGTTTAAACGTTATAAAAACTTAATTAAATATCGGTACTCACCGTCTGATTGCTGTCCACGTCATCCATCTTTAATTAGTGTTGATCCAGTACGGTAGGTGGTGATGTCACACAAAAAACTAGGGTCCTAAAACTGTGGTCCTCAAACTTGCAGCCTCCGGTTGTGCAGGAATACCCTTTTCCTAAATTCAGTTCTGTTTCTAAAATCAATATTAATCGATTTATTACAGATGACTTTGATACAATTTCTGGTTTGTGTTATAGTTATTAATCTGATTTATACACCTCTAAATTTAGTGAGCTCAATATGTCAGATACTATGTGATTCCTCAATTACTATTGCTGAAGTGAATGGTTCTACTGAAATGTAATAAATCAGCAAATAGTGATGAATTACTGCTGAAATCTAGATCAGTTCTCTGAGATTCTCTTCTTGTTTCGTTCTGAAGTGTTTTCTGAAAGTTTAAAGTGCTCTGAACTACGACTTGAGCTGTAATCTGTCTCATTACTAAACCAGGATGAATTTACTGATTATTGATCATCAAGACCCAGGACAGATTTACAGATTATTGATCATCGGGACCTGAGACAGATTTACTGATTATTGATCATCAAGACCAGAGACAGATTTACTGATTATCAAGACCAGAGACAGATTTACAGATTATTGATCATCGGGACCTGAGACAGATTTACTGATTATCAAGACCAGAGACAGATTTACAGATTATTGATCATCGGGACCTGAGACAGATTTACTGATTATCAAGACCAGAGACAGATTTACTGATTATTGATCATCGGGACCTGAGACAGATTTACTGATTATTGATTATCGGGACCTGAGACAGATTTACTGATTATTGATCATCAAGACCCAGGACAGATTTACAGATTATTGATCATCGGGACCTGAGACAGATTTACTGATTATCAAGACCAGAGACAGATTTACAGATTATTGATCATCGGGACCTGAGACAGATTTACTGATTATTGATTATCGGGACCTGAGACAGATTTACTGATTATTGATCATCAGGACCTGAGACAGATTTACTGATTATTGATCATTGAGACCAGAGACAGATTTACTGATTATTGATCATCGGGACCTGAGACAGATTTACTGATTATTGATCATCAAGACCAGAGACAGATTTACTGATTATTGATCATCAAGACCCAGGACAGATTTACAGATTATTGATCATCGGGACCTGAGACAGATTTACTGATTATTGATCATCGGGACCTGAGACAGATTTACTGATTATTGATCATCGGGACCTGTGACAGATTTACTGATTATTGATCATCGGGACCTGTGACAGATTTACTGATTATTGATCATCGGGACCTGTGACAGATTTACTGATTATTGATCATCGGGACCTGAGACAGATTTACTGATTATTGATCATCAAGACCCAGGACAGATTTACAGATTATTGATCATCGGGACCTGAGACAGATTTACTGATTATTGATCATCGGGACCTGTGACAGATTTACTGATTATTGATCATCGGGACCTGAGACAGATTTACTGATTATTGATCATCGGGACCTGAGACAGATTTACTGATTATTGATCATCAAGACCAGAGACAGATTTACTGATTATTGATCACTGAGACGCGAGACAGATTTACTGATTATTGATCATCGGGACCTGAGACAGATTTACTGATTATTGATCATCGGGACCTGAGACAGATTTACTGATTATTGATCATCAAGACCCAGGACAGATTTACAGATTATTGATCATCAAGACCCAGGACAGATTTACTGATTATTGATCATCAAGACCCAGGACAGATTTACTGATTATTGATCATCGGGACCTGAGACAGATTTACTGATTATTGATCATCAAGACCCAGGACAGATTTACAGATTATTGATCATCGGGACCTGAGACAGATTTACTGATTATTGATCATCGGGACCTGTGACAGATTTACTGATTATTGATCATCGGGACCTGAGACAGATTTACTGATTATCAAGACCAGAGACAGATTTACAGATTATTGATCATCGGGACCTGAGACAGATTTACTGATTATCAAGACCAGAGACAGATTTACTGATTATTGATCATCGGGACCTGAGACAGATTTACTGATTATCAAGACCAGAGACAGATTTACAGATTATTGATGATCGGGACCTGAGACAGATTTACTGATTATCAAGACCAGAGACAGATTTACTGATTATTGATCATCAGGACCTGAGACAGATTTACTGATTATTGATCATCAGGACCTGAGACAGATTTACTGATTATTGATCATTGAGACCAGAGACAGATTTACTGATTATTGATCATCGGGACCTGAGACAGATTTACTGATTATTGATCATCAAGACCAGAGACAGATTTACTGATTATTGATCATCAAGACCCAGGACAGATTTACAGATTATTGATCATCGGGACCTGAGACAGATTTACTGATTATTGATCATAGGGACCTGAGACAGATTTACTGATTATTGATCATCGGGACCTGTGACAGATTTACTGATTATTGATCATCGGGACCTGTGACAGATTTACTGATTATTGATCATCGGGACCTGAGACAGATTTACTGATTATTGATCATCAAGACCCAGGACAGATTTACAGATTATTGATCATCGGGACCTGAAACAGATTTACTGATTATTGATCATCGGGACCTGAGACAGATTTACTGATTATTGATCATCGGGACCTGTGACAGATTTACTGATTATTGATCATCGGGACCTGTGACAGATTTACTGATTATTGATCATCGGGACCTGAGACAGATTTACTGATTATTGATCATCAAGACCAGAGACATATTTACTGATTATTGATCACTGAGACGCGAGACAGATTTACTGATTATTGATCATCGGGACCTGAGACAGATTTACTGATTATTGATCATCGGGACCTGAGACAGATTTACTGATTATTGATCATCGGGACCTGTGACAGATTTACTGATTATTGATCATCAAGACCAGAGACAGATTTACTGATTATTGATCATCAAGACCCAGGACAGATTTACAGATTATTGATCATCAAGACCCAGGACAGATTTACTGATTATTGATCATCGGGACCTGAGACAGATTTACTGATTATTGATCATCGGGACCTGAGACAGATTTACTGATTATTGATCATCGGGACCTGAGACAGATTTACTGATTATTGATCATCGGGACCTGTGACAGATTTACTGATTATTGATCATCAAGACCAGAGACAGATTTACTGATTATTGATCATCAAGACCCAGGACAGATTTACAGATTATTGATCATCAAGACCCAGGACAGATTTACTGATTATTGATCATCAAGACCCAGGACAGATTTACTGATTATTGATCATCGGGACCTGAGACAGATTTACTGATTATTGATCATCAAGACCCAGGACAGATTTACAGATTATTGATCATCGGGACCTGAGACAGATTTACTGATTATTGATCATCGGGACCTGTGACAGATTTACTGATTATTGATCATCGGGACCTGAGACAGATTTACTGATTATCAAGACCAGAGACAGATTTACAGATTATTGATCATCGGGACCTGAGACAGATTTACTGATTATCAAGACCAGAGACAGATTTACTGATTATTGATCATCAGGACCTGAGACAGATTTACTGATTATTGATCATCGGGACCTGAGACAGATTTACTGATTATTGATCATCGGGACCTGAGACAGATTTACTGATTATTGATTATCGGGACCTGAGACAAATTTACTGATTATTGATCATCAGGACCTGAGACAGATTTACTGATTATTGATCATTGAGACCAGAGACAGATTTACTGATTATTGATCATCGGGACCTGAGACAGATTTACTGATTATTGATCATCAAGACCAGAGACAGATTTACTGATTATCAAGACCAGAGACAGATTTACAGATTATTGATCATCGGGACCTGAGACAGATTTACTGATTATCAAGACCAGAGACAGATTTACAGATTATTGATCATCGGGACCTGAGACAGATTTACTGATAATCAAGACCAGAGACAGATTTACTGATTATTGATCATCGGGACCTGAGACAGATTTACTGATTATTGATTATCGGGACCTGAGACAGATTTACTGATTATTGATCATCAGGACCTGAGACAGATTTACTGATTATTGATCATTGAGACCAGAGACAGATTTACTGATTATTGATCATCGGGACCTGAGACAGATTTACTGATTATTGATCATCAAGACCAGAGACAGATTTACTGATTATTGATCATCAAGACCCAGGACAGATTTACAGATTATTGATCATCGGGACCTGAGACAGATTTACTGATTATTGATCATAGGGACCTGAGACAGATTTACTGATTATTGATCATCGGGACCTGTGACAGATTTACTGATTATTGATCATCGGGACCTGTGACAGATTTACTGATTATTGATCATCGGGACCTGAGACAGATTTACTGATTATTGATCATCAAGACCCAGGACAGATTTACAGATTATTGATCATCGGGACCTGAAACAGATTTACTGATTATTGATCATCAAGACCCAGGACAGATTTACAGATTATTGATCATCGGGACCTGAGACAGATTTACTGATTATTGATCATCGGGACCTGTGACAGATTTACTGATTATTGATCATCTGGACCTGAGACAGATTTACTGATTATTGATCATCGGGACCTGAGACAGATTTACTGATTATTGATCATCGGGACCTGAGACAGATTTACTGATTATTGATCATCGGGACCTGAGACAGATTTACTGATTATTGATCATCGGGACCTGAGACAGATTTACTGATTATTGATCATCGGGACCTGTGACAGATTTACTGATTATTGATCATCGGGACCTGTGACAGATTTACTGATTATTGATCATCGGGACCTGAGACAGATTTACTGATTATTGATCATCGGGACCTGTGACAGATTTACTGATTATTGATCACTGAGACGCGAGACAGATTTACTGATTATTGATCATCGGGACCTGTGACAGATTTACTGATTATTGATCATCGGGACCTGTGACAGATTTACTGATTATTGATCATCGGGACCTGAGACAGATTTACTGATTATTGATCATCGGGACCTGAGACAGATTTACTGATTATTGATCATCAAGACCCAGGACAGATTTACAGATTATTGATCATCAAGACCCAGGTCAGATTTACAGATTATTGATCATCGGGACCTGAGACAGATTTACTGATTATTGATCATCGGGACCTGTGACAGATTTACTGATTATTGATCATCGAGACCTGAGACAGATTTACTGATTATTGATCATCGGGACCTGAGACAGATTTACTGATTATTGATCATCGGGACCTGTGACAGATTTACTGATTATTGATCATCGGGACCTGAGACAGATTTACTGATTATTGATCATCGGGACCTGAGACAGATTTACTGATTATTGATCATCAAGACCCAGGACAGATTTACAGATTATTGATCATCGGGACCTGTGACAGATTTACTGATTATTGATCATCGGGACCTGTGACAGATTTACTGATTATTGATCATCGGGACCTGAGACAGATTTACTGATTATTGATCATCGGGACCTGAGACAGATTTACTGATTATTGATCATCAAGACCCAGGACAGATTTACAGATTATTGATCATCAAGACCCAGGACAGATTTACTGATTATTGATCATCGGGACCTGAGACAGATTTACTGATTATTGATCATCGGGACCTGAGACAGATTTACTGATTATTGATCATCGGGACCTGTGACAGATTTACCGATTATTGATCATCGGGACCTGTGACAGATTTACTGATTATTGATCATCGGGACCTGTGACAGATTTACTGATTATTGATCATCGGGACCTGAGACAGATTTACTGATTATTGATCATCGGGACCTGAGACAGATTTACTGATTATTGATCATCAAGACCCAGGACAGATTTACTGATTATTGATCATCAAGACCCAGGACAGATTTACAGATTATTGATCATCAAGACCCAGGACAGATTTACAGATTATTGATCATCGGGACCTGAGAAAGATTTACTGATTATTGATCATCGGGACCTGAGACAGATTTACTGATTATTGATCATCGGGACCTGTGACAGATTTACTGATTATTGATCATCGGGACCTGAGACAGATTTACTGATTATTGATCATCGGGACCTGTGACAGATTTACTGATTATTGATCATCGGGACCTGAGACAGATTTACTGATTATTGATCATCGGGACCTGAGACAGATTTACTGATTATTGATCATCGGGACCTGAGACAGATTTACTGATTATTGAACATCGGGACCTGTGACAGATTTACTGATTATTGATCACTGAGACGCGAGACAGATTTACTGATTATTGATCTCTGAGACCAGAGACAGATTTACTGATTATTGATCTCTGAGACCAGAGACAGATTTACTGATTATTGATCATCGGGACCTGAGACAGATTTACTGATTATTGATCATCAAGACCAGAGACAGATTTACTGATTATTGATTATCAGGACCTGAGACAGATTTACTGATTATTGATCATCGGGACCTGAGACAGATTTACTGATTATTGATTATCGGGACCTGAGACAGATTTACTGATTATTGATCATCGGGACCTGTGACAGATTTACTGATTATTGATCACTGAGACGCGAGACAGATTTACTGATTATTGATCTCTGAGACCAGAGACAGATTTACTGATTATTGATCATCGGGACCTGTGACAGATTTACTGATTATTGATTATCGGGACCTGAGACAGATTTACTGATTATCGGGACCTGTGACAGATTTACTGATTATTGATCACTGAGACGCGAGACAGATTTACTGATTATTGATCTCTGAGACCAGAGACAGATTTACTGATTATTGATCATCGGGACCTGTGACAGATTTACTGATTATTGATCACTGAGACGCGAGACAGATTTACTGATTATTGATCTCTGAGACCTGAGACAGATTTACTGATTATTGATCATCGGGACCTGAGACAGATTTACTGATTATTGATCACTGAGACCCAGACAGATTTACTGATTATTGATCATCGGGACCTGAGACAGATTTACTGATTATTGATCATCAAGACCAGAGACAGATTTACTGATTATTGATCATCGGGACCTGGGACAGATTTACAGATTATTGATCATCGGGACCTGTGACAGATTTACTGATTATTGATCATCAAGACCAGAGACAGATTTACTGATTATTGATCATCGGGACCTGAGACAGATTTACAGATTATTGATCATCGGGACCTGTGACAGAATTACTGATTATTGATCATCAAGACCAGAGACAGATTTACTGATTATTGATCATCGGGACCTGAGACAGATTTACTGATTATTGATCATCGGGACCTGACACAGATTTACTGATTATTGATCACAGAGACCCAGGACAGATTTACTGATTATTGATCACAGAGACCCAGGACAGATTTACTGATTATTGATCACAGAGACCCAGGACAGATTTACTGATTATTGATCATCGAGACCCAGGACAGATTTACTGATTATTGATCATCGGGACCTGAGACAGATTTACTGATTATTGATCACTGAGACCCAGAACAGATTTAATGATTATTGATCATCGAGTTCAGGACAAATTTACTGATTATTGTTCATCGAGACCCAGGACAGATTTACTGATTGATTTACTGATTATTGATCACCGAGACCCAGGACAGATTTACTGATTATTGATCATCGAGTTCAGGACAGATTTACTGATTATTGATCATCAAGACCCAGGACAGATTTACTGATTATTGATCACTGAGACCCAGGACGGATTCACTGATTATTGATCACTGAGACCCGAGACAGATTTACTGATTATTGATCACTGAGACCCAGGACGGATTCACTGATTATTGATCACTGAGACCCGAGACAGATTTACTGATTATTGATCATCAAGACCAGAGACAGATTTACTGATTATTGATCATCAAGACCCAGGACAGATTTACAGATTATTGATCATCAAGACCCAGGACAGATTTACTGATTATTGATCATCAAGACCCAGGACAGATTTACTGATTATTGATCATCGGGACCTGAGACAGATTTACTGATTATTGATCATCAAGACCCAGGACAGATTTACAGATTATTGATCATCGGGACCTGAGACAGATTTACTGATTATCAAGACCAGAGACAGATTTACAGATTATTGATCATCGGGACCTGAGACAGATTTACTGATTATCAAGACCAGAGACAGATTTACTGATTATTGATCATCGGGACCTGAGACAGATTTACTGATTATTGATTATCGGGACCTGAGACAAATTTACTGATTATTGATCATCAGGACCTGAGACAGATTTACTGATTATTGATCATTGAGACCAGAGACAGATTTACTGATTATTGATCATCGGGACCTGAGACAGATTTACTGATTATTGATCATCAAGACCAGAGACAGATTTACTGATTATCAAGACCAGAGACAGATTTACAGATTATTGATCATCGGGACCTGAGACAGATTTACTGATTATCAAGACCAGAGACAGATTTACAGATTATTGATCATCGGGACCTGAGACAGATTTACTGATAATCAAGACCAGAGACAGATTTACTGATTATTGATCATCGGGACCTGAGACAGATTTACCGATTATTGATTATCGGGACCTGAGACAGATTTACTGATTATTGATCATCAGGACCTGAGACAGATTTACTGATTATTGATCATTGAGACCAGAGACAGATTTACTGATTATTGATCATCGGGACCTGAGACAGATTTACTGATTATTGATCATCAAGACCAGAGACAGATTTACTGATTATTGATCATCAAGACCCAGGACAGATTTACAGATTATTGATCATCGGGACCTGAGACAGATTTACTGATTATTGATCATAGGGACCTGAGACAGATTTACTGATTATTGATCATCGGGACCTGTGACAGATTTACTGATTATTGATCATCGGGACCTGTGACAGATTTACTGATTATTGATCATCGGGACCTGAGACAGATTTACTGATTATTGATCATCAAGACCCAGGACAGATTTACAGATTATTGATCATCGGGACCTGAAACAGATTTACTGATTATTGATCATCGGGACCTGTGACAGATTTACTGATTATTGATCATCGGGACCTGAGACAGATTTACTGATTATTGATCATCAAGACCAGAGACAGATTTACTGATTATTGATCACTGAGACGCGAGACAGATTTACTGATTATTGATCATCGGGACCTGAGACAGATTTACTGATTATTGATCATCGGGACCTGAGACAGATTTACTGATTATTGATCATCGGGACCTGTGACAGATTTACTGATTATTGATCATCGGGACCTGAGACAGATTTACTGATTATTGATCATCGGGACCTGAGACAGATTTACTGATTATCAAGACCAGAGACAGATTTACTGATTATTGATCATCGGGACCTGAGACAGATTTACTGATTATCAAGACCAGAGACAGATTTACAGATTATTGATGATCGGGACCTGAGACAGATTTACTGATTATCAAGACCAGAGACAGATTTACTGATTATTGATCATCGGGACCTGAGACAGATTTACTGATTATTGATTATCGGGACCTGAGACAGATTTACTGATTATTGATCATCAGGACCTGAGACAGATTTACTGATTATTGATCATTGAGACCAGAGACAGATTTACTGATTATTGATCATCGGGACCTGAGACAGATTTACTGATTATTGATCATCAAGACCAGAGACAGATTTACTGATTATTGATCATCAAGACCCAGGACAGATTTACAGATTATTGATCATCGGGACCTGAGACAGATTTACTGATTATTGATCATAGGGACCTGAGACAGATTTACTGATTATTGATCATCGGGACCTGTGACAGATTTACTGATTATTGATCATCGGGACCTGTGACAGATTTACTGATTATTGATCATTGGGACCTGAGACAGATTTACTGATTATTGATCATCAAGACCCAGGACAGATTTACAGATTATTGATCATCGGGACCTGAAACAGATTTACTGATTATTGATCATCGGGACCTGAGACAGATTTACTGATTATTGATCATCGGGACCTGTGACAGATTTACTGATTATTGATCATCGGGACCTGTGACAGATTTACTGATTATTGATCATCGGGACCTGAGACAGATTTACTGATTATTGATCATCAAGACCAGAGACATATTTACTGATTATTGATCACTGAGACGCGAGACAGATTTACTGATTATTGATCATCGGGACCTGAGACAGATTTACTGATTATTGATCATCGGGACCTGAGACAGATTTACTGATTATTGATCATCGGGACCTGTGACAGATTTACTGATTATTGATCATCAAGACCAGAGACAGATTTACTGATTATTGATCATCAAGACCCAGGACAGATTTACAGATTATTGATCATCAAGACCCAGGACAGATTTACTGATTATTGATCATCGGGACCTGAGACAGATTTACTGATTATTGATCATCGGGACCTGAGACAGATTTACTGATTATTGATCATCGGGACCTGAGACAGATTTACTGATTATTGATCATCGGGACCTGTGACAGATTTACTGATTATTGATCATCAAGACCAGAGACAGATTTACTGATTATTGATCATCAAGACCCAGGACAGATTTACAGATTATTGATCATCAAGACCCAGGACAGATTTACTGATTATTGATCATCAAGACCCAGGACAGATTTACTGATTATTGATCATCGGGACCTGAGACAGATTTACTGATTATTGATCATCAAGACCCAGGACAGATTTACAGATTATTGATCATCGGGACCTGAGACAGATTTACTGATTATTGATCATCGGGACCTGTGACAGATTTACTGATTATTGATCATCGGGACCTGAGACAGATTTACTGATTATCAAGACCAGAGACAGATTTACAGATTATTGATCATCGGGACCTGAGACAGATTTACTGATTATCAAGACCAGAGACAGATTTACTGATTATTGATCATCGGGACCTGAGACAGATTTACTGATTATTGATTATCGGGACCTGAGACAAATTTACTGATTATTGATCATCAGGACCTGAGACAGATTTACTGATTATTGATCATTGAGACCAGAGACAGATTTACTGATTATTGATCATCGGGACCTGAGACAGATTTACTGATTATTGATCATCAAGACCAGAGACAGATTTACTGATTATCAAGACCAGAGACAGATTTACAGATTATTGATCATCGGGACCTGAGACAGATTTACTGATTATCAAGACCAGAGACAGATTTACAGATTATTGATCATCGGGACCTGAGACAGATTTACTGATAATCAAGACCAGAGACAGATTTACTGATTATTGATCATCGGGACCTGAGACAGATTTACTGATTATTGATTATCGGGACCTGAGACAGATTTACTGATTATTGATCATCAGGACCTGAGACAGATTTACTGATTATTGATCATTGAGACCAGAGACAGATTTACTGATTATTGATCATCGGGACCTGAGACAGATTTACTGATTATTGATCATCAAGACCAGAGACAGATTTACTGATTATTGATCATCAAGACCCAGGACAGATTTACAGATTATTGATCATCGGGACCTGAGACAGATTTACTGATTATTGATCATAGGGACCTGAGACAGATTTACTGATTATTGATCATCGGGACCTGTGACAGATTTACTGATTATTGATCATCGGGACCTGTGACAGATTTACTGATTATTGATCATCGGGACCTGAGACAGATTTACTGATTATTGATCATCAAGACCCAGGACAGATTTACAGATTATTGATCATCGGGACCTGAAACAGATTTACTGATTATTGATCATCAAGACCCAGGACAGATTTACAGATTATTGATCATCGGGACCTGAGACAGATTTACTGATTATTGATCATCGGGACCTGTGACAGATTTACTGATTATTGATCATCTGGACCTGAGACAGATTTACTGATTATTGATCATCGGGACCTGAGACAGATTTACTGATTATTGATCATCGGGACCTGAGACAGATTTACTGATTATTGATCATCGGGACCTGAGACAGATTTACTGATTATTGATCATCGGGACCTGAGACAGATTTACTGATTATTGATCATCGGGACCTGTGACAGATTTACTGATTATTGATCATCGGGACCTGTGACAGATTTACTGATTATTGATCATCGGGACCTGAGACAGATTTACTGATTATTGATCATCGGGACCTGTGACAGATTTACTGATTATTGATCACTGAGACGCGAGACAGATTTACTGATTATTGATCATCGGGACCTGTGACAGATTTACTGATTATTGATCATCGGGACCTGTGACAGATTTACTGATTATTGATCATCGGGACCTGAGACAGATTTACTGATTATTGATCATCGGGACCTGTGACAGATTTACTGATTATTGATCATCGGGACCTGAGACAGATTTACTGATTATTGATCATCGGGACCTGAGACAGATTTACTGATTATTGATCATCAAGACCCAGGACAGATTTACAGATTATTGATCATCGGGACCTGTGACAGATTTACTGATTATTGATCATCGGGACCTGTGACAGATTTACTGATTATTGATCATCGGGACCTGAGACAGATTTACTGATTATTGATCATCGGGACCTGAGACAGATTTACTGATTATTGATCATCAAGACCCAGGACAGATTTACAGATTATTGATCATCAAGACCCAGGTCAGATTTACAGATTATTGATCATCGGGACCTGAGACAGATTTACTGATTATTGATCATCGGGACCTGTGACAGATTTACTGATTATTGATCATCGAGACCTGAGACAGATTTACTGATTATTGATCATCGGGACCTGAGACAGATTTACTGATTATTGATCATCGGGACCTGTGACAGATTTACTGATTATTGATCATCGGGACCTGAGACAGATTTACTGATTATTGATCATCGGGACCTGAGACAGATTTACTGATTATTGATCATCAAGACCCAGGACAGATTTACAGATTATTGATCATCGGGACCTGTGACAGATTTACTGATTATTGATCATCGGGACCTGTGACAGATTTACTGATTATTGATCATCGGGACCTGAGACAGATTTACTGATTATTGATCATCGGGACCTGAGACAGATTTACTGATTATTGATCATCAAGACCCAGGACAGATTTACAGATTATTGATCATCAAGACCCAGGACAGATTTACTGATTATTGATCATCGGGACCTGAGACAGATTTACTGATTATTGATCATCGGGACCTGAGACAGATTTACTGATTATTGATCATCGGGACCTGTGACAGATTTACTGATTATTGATCATCGGGACCTGTGACAGATTTACTGATTATTGATCATCGGGACCTGTGACAGATTTACTGATTATTGATCATCGGGACCTGAGACAGATTTACTGATTATTGATCATCGGGACCTGAGACAGATTTACTGATTATTGATCATCAAGACCCAGGACAGATTTACTGATTATTGATCATCAAGACCCAGGACAGATTTACAGATTATTGATCATCAAGACCCAGGACAGATTTACAGATTATTGATCATCGGGACCTGAGAAAGATTTACTGATTATTGATCATCGGGACCTGAGACAGATTTACTGATTATTGATCATCGGGACCTGTGACAGATTTACTGATTATTGATCATCGGGACCTGAGACAGATTTACTGATTATTGATCATCGGGACCTGTGACAGATTTACTGATTATTGATCATCGGGACCTGAGACAGATTTACTGATTATTGATCATCGGGACCTGAGACAGATTTACTGATTATTGATCATCGGGACCTGAGACAGATTTACTGATTATTGAACATCGGGACCTGTGACAGATTTACTGATTATTGATCACTGAGACGCGAGACAGATTTACTGATTATTGATCTCTGAGACCAGAGACAGATTTACTGATTATTGATCTCTGAGACCAGAGACAGATTTACTGATTATTGATCATCGGGACCTGAGACAGATTTACTGATTATTGATCATCAAGACCAGAGACAGATTTACTGATTATTGATTATCAGGACCTGAGACAGATTTACTGATTATTGATCATCGGGACCTGAGACAGATTTACTGATTATTGATTATCGGGACCTGAGACAGATTTACTGATTATTGATCATCGGGACCTGTGACAGATTTACTGATTATTGATCACTGAGACGCGAGACAGATTTACTGATTATTGATCTCTGAGACCAGAGACAGATTTACTGATTATTGATCATCGGGACCTGTGACAGATTTACTGATTATTGATTATCGGGACCTGAGACAGATTTACTGATTATCGGGACCTGTGACAGATTTACTGATTATTGATCACTGAGACGCGAGACAGATTTACTGATTATTGATCTCTGAGACCAGAGACAGATTTACTGATTATTGATCATCGGGACCTGTGACAGATTTACTGATTATTGATCACTGAGACGCGAGACAGATTTACTGATTATTGATCTCTGAGACCTGAGACAGATTTACTGATTATTGATCATCGGGACCTGAGACAGATTTACTGATTATTGATCACTGAGACCCAGACAGATTTACTGATTATTGATCATCGGGACCTGAGACAGATTTACTGATTATTGATCATCAAGACCAGAGACAGATTTACTGATTATTGATCATCGGGACCTGGGACAGATTTACAGATTATTGATCATCGGGACCTGTGACAGATTTACTGATTATTGATCATCAAGACCAGAGACAGATTTACTGATTATTGATCATCGGGACCTGAGACAGATTTACAGATTATTGATCATCGGGACCTGTGACAGAATTACTGATTATTGATCATCAAGACCAGAGACAGATTTACTGATTATTGATCATCGGGACCTGAGACAGATTTACTGATTATTGATCATCGGGACCTGACACAGATTTACTGATTATTGATCACAGAGACCCAGGACAGATTTACTGATTATTGATCACAGAGACCCAGGACAGATTTACTGATTATTGATCACAGAGACCCAGGACAGATTTACTGATTATTGATCATCGAGACCCAGGACAGATTTACTGATTATTGATCATCGGGACCTGAGACAGATTTACTGATTATTGATCACTGAGACCCAGAACAGATTTAATGATTATTGATCATCGAGTTCAGGACAAATTTACTGATTATTGTTCATCGAGACCCAGGACAGATTTACTGATTGATTTACTGATTATTGATCACCGAGACCCAGGACAGATTTACTGATTATTGATCATCGAGTTCAGGACAGATTTACTGATTATTGATCATCAAGACCCAGGACAGATTTACTGATTATTGATCACTGAGACCCAGGACGGATTCACTGATTATTGATCACTGAGACCCGAGACAGATTTACTGATTATTGATCACTGAGACCCTGACGGATTCACTGATTATTGATCACTGAGACCCGAGACAGATTTACTGATTATTGATCATCAAGACCAGAGACAGATTTACTGATTATTGATCATCAAGACCCAGGACAGATTTACAGATTATTGATCATCAAGACCCAGGACAGATTTACTGATTATTGATCATCAAGACCCAGGACAGATTTACTGATTATTGATCATCGGGACCTGAGACAGATTTACTGATTATTGATCATCAAGACCCAGGACAGATTTACAGATTATTGATCATCGGGACCTGAGACAGATTTACTGATTATCAAGACCAGAGACAGATTTACAGATTATTGATCATCGGGACCTGAGACAGATTTACTGATTATCAAGACCAGAGACAGATTTACTGATTATTGATCATCGGGACCTGAGACAGATTTACTGATTATTGATTATCGGGACCTGAGACAAATTTACTGATTATTGATCATCAGGACCTGAGACAGATTTACTGATTATTGATCATTGAGACCAGAGACAGATTTACTGATTATTGATCATCGGGACCTGAGACAGATTTACTGATTATTGATCATCAAGACCAGAGACAGATTTACTGATTATCAAGACCAGAGACAGATTTACAGATTATTGATCATCGGGACCTGAGACAGATTTACTGATTATCAAGACCAGAGACAGATTTACAGATTATTGATCATCGGGACCTGAGACAGATTTACTGATAATCAAGACCAGAGACAGATTTACTGATTATTGATCATCGGGACCTGAGACAGATTTACCGATTATTGATTATCGGGACCTGAGACAGATTTACTGATTATTGATCATCAGGACCTGAGACAGATTTACTGATTATTGATCATTGAGACCAGAGACAGATTTACTGATTATTGATCATCGGGACCTGAGACAGATTTACTGATTATTGATCATCGGGACCTGTGACAGATTTACTGATTATTGATCATCGGGACCTGTGACAGATTTACTGATTATTGATCATCGGGACCTGAGACAGATTTACTGATTATTGATCATCAAGACCCAGGACAGATTTACAGATTATTGATCATCGGGACCTGAAACAGATTTACTGATTATTGATCATCGGGACCTGTGACAGATTTACTGATTATTGATCATCGGGACCTGAGACAGATTTACTGATTATTGATCATCAAGACCAGAGACAGATTTACTGATTATTGATCACTGAGACGCGAGACAGATTTACTGATTATTGATCATCGGGACCTGAGACAGATTTACTGATTATTGATCATCGGGACCTGAGACAGATTTACTGATTATTGATCATCGGGACCTGTGACAGATTTACTGATTATTGATCATCAAGACCAGAGACAGATTTACTGATTATTGATCATCAAGACCCAGGACAGATTTACAGATTATTGATCATCAAGACCCAGGACAGATTTACTGATTATTGATCATCGGGACCTGAGACAGATTTACTGATTATTGATCATCAAGACCCAGGACAGATTTACAGATTATTGATCATCGGGACCTGAGACAGATTTACTGATTATTGATCATCGGGACCTGTGACAGATTTACTGATTATTGATCATCTGGACCTGAGACAGATTTACTGATTATTGATCATCGGGACCTGAGACAGATTTACTGATTATTGATCATCGGGACCTGAGACAGATTTACTGATTATTGATCATCGGGACCTGAGACAGATTTACTGATTATTGATCATCGGGACCTGAGACAGATTTACTGATTATTGATCATCGGGACCTGTGACAGATTTACTGATTATTGATCATCGGGACCTGTGACAGATTTACTGATTATTGATCATCGGGACCTGAGACAGATTTACTGATTATTGATCATCGGGACCTGTGACAGATTTACTGATTATTGATCACTGAGACGCGAGACAGATTTACTGATTATTGATCATCGGGACCTGTGACAGATTTACTGATTATTGATCATCGGGACCTGTGACAGATTTACTGATTATTGATCATCGGGACCTGAGACAGATTTACTGATTATTGATCATCGGGACCTGTGACAGATTTACTGATTATTGATCATCGGGACCTGAGACAGATTTACTGATTATTGATCATCGGGACCTGAGACAGATTTACTGATTATTGATCATCAAGACCCAGGACAGATTTACAGATTATTGATCATCGGGACCTGTGACAGATTTACTGATTATTGATCATCGGGACCTGTGACAGATTTACTGATTATTGATCATCGGGACCTGAGACAGATTTACTGATTATTGATCATCGGGACCTGAGACAGATTTACTGATTATTGATCATCAAGACCCAGGACAGATTTACAGATTATTGATCATCAAGACCCAGGACAGATTTACAGATTATTGATCATCGGGACCTGAGACAGATTTACTGATTATTGATCATCGGGACCTGTGACAGATTTACTGATTATTGATCATCGAGACCTGAGACAGATTTACTGATTATTGATCATCGGGACCTGAGACAGATTTACTGATTATTGATCATCGGGACCTGTGACAGATTTACTGATTATTGATCATCGGGACCTGAGACAGATTTACTGATTATTGATCATCGGGACCTGAGACAGATTTACTGATTATTGATCATCAAGACCCAGGACAGATTTACAGATTATTGATCATCGGGACCTGTGACAGATTTACTGATTATTGATCATCGGGACCTGAGACAGATTTACTGATTATTGATCATCGGGACCTGAGACAGATTTACTGATTATTGATCATCAAGACCCAGGACAGATTTACAGATTATTGATCATCAAGACCCAGGACAGATTTACTGATTATTGATCATCGGGACCTGAAACTGATTTACTGAATATTGATCATCGGGACCTGAGACAGATTTACTGATTATTGATCATCGGGACCTGTGACAGATTTACTGATTATTGATCATCGGGACCTGTGACAGATTTACTGATTATTGATCATCGGGACCTGTGACAGATTTACTGATTATTGATCATCGGGACCTGAGACAGATTTACTGATTATTGATCATCGGGACCTGAGACAGATTTACTGATTATTGATCATCAAGACCCAGGACAGATTTACAGATTATTGATCATCAAGACCCAGGACAGATTTACAGATTATTGATCATCGGGACCTGAGAAAGATTTACTGATTATTGATCATCGGGACCTGAAACAGATTTACTGATTATTGATCATCGGGACCTGTGACAGATTTACTGATTATTGATCATCGGGACCTGAGACAGATTTACTGATTATTGATCATCGGGACCTGTGACAGATTTACTGATTATTGATCATCGGGACCTGAGACAGATTTACTGATTATTGATCATCGGGACCTGAGACAGATTTACTGATTATTGATCATCGGGACCTGAGACAGATTTACTGATTATTGATCATCGGGACCTGTGACAGATTTACTGATTATTGATCACTGAGACGCGAGACAGATTTACTGATTATTGATCTCTGAGACCAGAGACAGATTTACTGATTATTGATCTCTGAGACCAGAGACAGATTTACTGATTATTGATCATCGGGACCTGAGACAGATTTACTGATTATTGATCATCAAGACCAGAGACAGATTTACTGATTATTGATTATCAGGACCTGAGACAGATTTACTGATTATTGATCATCGGGACCTGAGACAGATTTACTGATTATTGATTATCGGGACCTGAGACAGATTTACTGATTATTGATCATCGGGACCTGTGACAGATTTACTGATTATT
The DNA here is from genome assembly GCF_003368295.1 of Carassius auratus. Taxonomy (NCBI): domain Eukaryota; kingdom Metazoa; phylum Chordata; class Actinopteri; order Cypriniformes; family Cyprinidae; genus Carassius; species Carassius auratus. The sequence continues at coordinate 342,100 of NW_020524209.1, forward strand.
GATCACTGAGACGCGAGACAGATTTACTGATTATTGATCTCTGAGACCAGAGACAGATTTACTGATTATTGATCATTGGGACCTGTGACAGATTTACTGATTATTGATTATCGGGACCTGAGACAGATTTACTGATTATCGGGACCTGTGACAGATTTACTGATTATTGATCACTGAGACGCGAGACAGATTTACTGATTATTGATCTCTGAGACCAGAGACAGATTTACTGATTATTGATCACTGAGACGCGAGACAGATTTACTGATTATTGATCATCGGGACCTGAGACAGATTTACTGATTATTGATCATCGGGACCTGAGACAGATTTACTGATTATTGATCATCAAGACCAGAGACATATTTACTGATTATTGATCACTGAGACGCGAGACAGATTTACTGATTATTGATCATCGGGACCTGAGACAGATTTACTGATTATTGATCATCGGGACCTGAGACAGATTTACTGATTATTGATCATCGGGACCTGTGACAGATTTACTGATTATTGATCATCAAGACCAGAGACAGATTTACTGATTATTGATCATCAAGACCAGGACAGATTTACAGATTATTGATCATCAAGACCCAGGACAGATTTACTGATTATTGATCATCGGGACCTGAGACAGATTTACTGATTATTGATCATCGGGACCTGAGACAGATTTACTGATTATTGATCATCGGGACCTGAGACAGATTTACTGATTATTGATCATCGGGACCTGTGACAGATTTACTGATTATTGATCATCAAGACCAGAGACAGATTTACTGATTATTGATCATCAAGACCCAGGACAGATTTACAGATTATTGATCATCAAGACCCAGGACAGATTTACTGATTATTGATCATCAAGACCCAGGACAGATTTACTGATTATTGATCATCGGGACCTGAGACAGATTTACTGATTATTGATCATCAAGACCCAGGACAGATTTACAGATTATTGATCATCGGGACCTGAGACAGATTTACTGATTATTGATCATCGGGACCTGTGACAGATTTACTGATTATTGATCATCGGGACCTGAGACAGATTTACTGATTATCAAGACCAGAGACAGATTTACAGATTATTGATCATCGGGACCTGAGACAGATTTACTGATTATCAAGACCAGAGACAGATTTACTGATTATTGATCATCAGGACCTGAGACAGATTTACTGATTATTGATCATCGGGACCTGAGACAGATTTACTGATTATTGATCATCGGGACCTGAGACAGATTTACTGATTATTGATTATCGGGACCTGAGACAAATTTACTGATTATTGATCATCAGGACCTGAGACAGATTTACTGATTATTGATCATTGAGACCAGAGACAGATTTACTGATTATTGATCATCGGGACCTGAGACAGATTTACTGATTATTGATCATCAAGACCAGAGACAGATTTACTGATTATCAAGACCAGAGACAGATTTACAGATTATTGATCATCGGGACCTGAGACAGATTTACTGATTATCAAGACCAGAGACAGATTTACAGATTATTGATCATCGGGACCTGAGACAGATTTACTGATAATCAAGACCAGAGACAGATTTACTGATTATTGATCATCGGGACCTGAGACAGATTTACTGATTATTGATTATCGGGACCTGAGACAGATTTACTGATTATTGATCATCAGGACCTGAGACAGATTTACTGATTATTGATCATTGAGACCAGAGACAGATTTACTGATTATTGATCATCGGGACCTGAGACAGATTTACTGATTATTGATCATCAAGACCAGAGACAGATTTACTGATTATTGATCATCAAGACCCAGGACAGATTTACAGATTATTGATCATCGGGACCTGAGACAGATTTACTGATTATTGATCATAGGGACCTGAGACAGATTTACTGATTATTGATCATCGGGACCTGTGACAGATTTACTGATTATTGATCATCGGGACCTGTGACAGATTTACTGATTATTGATCATCGGGACCTGAGACAGATTTACTGATTATTGATCATCAAGACCCAGGACAGATTTACAGATTATTGATCATCGGGACCTGAAACAGATTTACTGATTATTGATCATCAAGACCCAGGACAGATTTACAGATTATTGATCATCGGGACCTGAGACAGATTTACTGATTATTGATCATCGGGACCTGTGACAGATTTACTGATTATTGATCATCTGGACCTGAGACAGATTTACTGATTATTGATCATCGGGACCTGAGACAGATTTACTGATTATTGATCATCGGGACCTGAGACAGATTTACTGATTATTGATCATCGGGACCTGAGACAGATTTACTGATTATTGATCATCGGGACCTGAGACAGATTTACTGATTATTGATCATCGGGACCTGTGACAGATTTACTGATTATTGATCATCGGGACCTGTGACAGATTTACTGATTATTGATCATCGGGACCTGAGACAGATTTACTGATTATTGATCATCGGGACCTGTGACAGATTTACTGATTATTGATCACTGAGACGCGAGACAGATTTACTGATTATTGATCATCGGGACCTGTGACAGATTTACTGATTATTGATCATCGGGACCTGTGACAGATTTACTGATTATTGATCATCGGGACCTGAGACAGATTTACTGATTATTGATCATCGGGACCTGAGACAGATTTACTGATTATTGATCATCAAGACCCAGGACAGATTTACAGATTATTGATCATCAAGACCCAGGTCAGATTTACAGATTATTGATCATCGGGACCTGAGACAGATTTACTGATTATTGATCATCGGGACCTGTGACAGATTTACTGATTATTGATCATCGAGACCTGAGACAGATTTACTGATTATTGATCATCGGGACCTGAGACAGATTTACTGATTATTGATCATCGGGACCTGTGACAGATTTACTGATTATTGATCATCGGGACCTGAGACAGATTTACTGATTATTGATCATCGGGACCTGAGACAGATTTACTGATTATTGATCATCAAGACCCAGGACAGATTTACAGATTATTGATCATCGGGACCTGTGACAGATTTACTGATTATTGATCATCGGGACCTGTGACAGATTTACTGATTATTGATCATCGGGACCTGAGACAGATTTACTGATTATTGATCATCGGGACCTGAGACAGATTTACTGATTATTGATCATCAAGACCCAGGACAGATTTACAGATTATTGATCATCAAGACCCAGGACAGATTTACTGATTATTGATCATCGGGACCTGAGACAGATTTACTGATTATTGATCATCGGGACCTGAGACAGATTTACTGATTATTGATCATCGGGACCTGTGACAGATTTACCGATTATTGATCATCGGGACCTGTGACAGATTTACTGATTATTGATCATCGGGACCTGTGACAGATTTACTGATTATTGATCATCGGGACCTGAGACAGATTTACTGATTATTGATCATCGGGACCTGAGACAGATTTACTGATTATTGATCATCAAGACCCAGGACAGATTTACTGATTATTGATCATCAAGACCCAGGACAGATTTACAGATTATTGATCATCAAGACCCAGGACAGATTTACAGATTATTGATCATCGGGACCTGAGAAAGATTTACTGATTATTGATCATCGGGACCTGAGACAGATTTACTGATTATTGATCATCGGGACCTGTGACAGATTTACTGATTATTGATCATCGGGACCTGAGACAGATTTACTGATTATTGATCATCGGGACCTGTGACAGATTTACTGATTATTGATCATCGGGACCTGAGACAGATTTACTGATTATTGATCATCGGGACCTGAGACAGATTTACTGATTATTGATCATCGGGACCTGAGACAGATTTACTGATTATTGAACATCGGGACCTGTGACAGATTTACTGATTATTGATCACTGAGACGCGAGACAGATTTACTGATTATTGATCTCTGAGACCAGAGACAGATTTACTGATTATTGATCTCTGAGACCAGAGACAGATTTACTGATTATTGATCATCGGGACCTGAGACAGATTTACTGATTATTGATCATCAAGACCAGAGACAGATTTACTGATTATTGATTATCAGGACCTGAGACAGATTTACTGATTATTGATCATCGGGACCTGAGACAGATTTACTGATTATTGATTATCGGGACCTGAGACAGATTTACTGATTATTGATCATCGGGACCTGTGACAGATTTACTGATTATTGATCACTGAGACGCGAGACAGATTTACTGATTATTGATCTCTGAGACCAGAGACAGATTTACTGATTATTGATCATCGGGACCTGTGACAGATTTACTGATTATTGATTATCGGGACCTGAGACAGATTTACTGATTATCGGGACCTGTGACAGATTTACTGATTATTGATCACTGAGACGCGAGACAGATTTACTGATTATGATCTCTGAGACCAGAGACAGATTTACTGATTATTGATCATCGGGACCTGTGACAGATTTACTGATTATTGATCACTGAGACGCGAGACAGATTTACTGATTATTGATCTCTGAGACCTGAGACAGATTTACTGATTATTGATCATGGGGACCTGAGACAGATTTACTGATTATTGATCACTGAGACCCAGACAGATTTACTGATTATTGATCATCGGGACCTGAGACAGATTTACTGATTATTGATCATCAAGACCAGAGACAGATTTACTGATTATTGATCATCGGGACCTGGGACAGATTTACAGATTATTGATCATCGGGACCTGTGACAGATTTACTGATTATTGATCATCAAGACCAGAGACAGATTTACTGATTATTGATCATCGGGACCTGAGACAGATTTACAGATTATTGATCATCGGGACCTGTGACAGAATTACTGATTATTGATCATCAAGACCAGAGACAGATTTACTGATTATTGATCATCGGGACCTGAGACAGATTTACTGATTATTGATCATCGGGACCTGACACAGATTTACTGATTATTGATCACAGAGACCCAGGACAGATTTACTGATTATTGATCACAGAGACCCAGGACAGATTTACTGATTATTGATCACAGAGACCCAGGACAGATTTACTGATTATTGATCATCGAGACCCAGGACAGATTTACTGATTATTGATCATCGGGACCTGAGACAGATTTACTGATTATTGATCACTGAGACCCAGAACAGATTTAATGATTATTGATCATCGAGTTCAGGACAAATTTACTGATTATTGTTCATCGAGACCCAGGACAGATTTACTGATTGATTTACTGATTATTGATCACCGAGACCCAGGACAGATTTACTGATTATTGATCATCGAGTTCAGGACAGATTTACTGATTATTGATCATCAAGACCCAGGACAGATTTACTGATTATTGATCACTGAGACCCAGGACGGATTCACTGATTATTGATCACTGAGACCCGAGACAGATTTACTGATTATTGATCACTGAGACCCAGGACGGATTCACTGATTATTGATCACTGAGACCCGAGACAGATTTACTGATTATTGATCATCAAGACCAGAGACAGATTTACTGATTATTGATCATCAAGACCCAGGACAGATTTACAGATTATTGATCATCAAGACCCAGGACAGATTTACTGATTATTGATCATCAAGACCCAGGACAGATTTACTGATTATTGATCATCGGGACCTGAGACAGATTTACTGATTATTGATCATCAAGACCCAGGACAGATTTACAGATTATTGATCATCGGGACCTGAGACAGATTTACTGATTATCAAGACCAGAGACAGATTTACAGATTATTGATCATCGGGACCTGAGACAGATTTACTGATTATCAAGACCAGAGACAGATTTACTGATTATTGATCATCGGGACCTGAGACAGATTTACTGATTATTGATTATCGGGACCTGAGACAAATTTACTGATTATTGATCATCAGGACCTGAGACAGATTTACTGATTATTGATCATTGAGACCAGAGACAGATTTACTGATTATTGATCATCGGGACCTGAGACAGATTTACTGATTATTGATCATCAAGACCAGAGACAGATTTACTGATTATCAAGACCAGAGACAGATTTACAGATTATTGATCATCGGGACCTGAGACAGATTTACTGATTATCAAGACCAGAGACAGATTTACAGATTATTGATCATCGGGACCTGAGACAGATTTACTGATAATCAAGACCAGAGACAGATTTACTGATTATTGATCATCGGGACCTGAGACAGATTTACCGATTATTGATTATCGGGACCTGAGACAGATTTACTGATTATTGATCATCAGGACCTGAGACAGATTTACTGATTATTGATCATTGAGACCAGAGACAGATTTACTGATTATTGATCATCGGGACCTGAGACAGATTTACTGATTATTGATCATCAAGACCAGAGACAGATTTACTGATTATTGATCATCAAGACCCAGGACAGATTTACAGATTATTGATCATCGGGACCTGAGACAGATTTACTGATTATTGATCATAGGGACCTGAGACAGATTTACTGATTATTGATCATCGGGACCTGTGACAGATTTACTGATTATTGATCATCGGGACCTGTGACAGATTTACTGATTATTGATCATCGGGACCTGAGACAGATTTACTGATTATTGATCATCAAGACCCAGGACAGATTTACAGATTATTGATCATCGGGACCTGAAACAGATTTACTGATTATTGATCATCGGGACCTGTGACAGATTTACTGATTATTGATCATCGGGACCTGAGACAGATTTACTGATTATTGATCATCAAGACCAGAGACAGATTTACTGATTATTGATCACTGAGACGCGAGACAGATTTACTGATTATTGATCATCGGGACCTGAGACAGATTACTGATTATTGATCATCGGGACCTGAGACAGATTTACTGATTATTGATCATCGGGACCTGTGACAGATTTAACTGATTATTGATCATCGGGACCTGAAGACAGATTTACTGATTATTGATCATCGGGACCTGAGACAGATTTACTGATTATCAAGAACCAGAGACAGATTTAACTGATTATTGATCATCGGGACCTGAGACAGATTTACTGAATTATCAAGACCAGAGACAGATTTACAGATTATTGATGATCGGGACCTGAGACAGATTTACTGATTATCAAGACCAGAGACAGATTTACTGATTATTGATCATCGGGACCTGAGACAGATTTACTGATTAATTGATTATCGGGACCTGAGACAGATTTACTGATTATTGATCATCAGGACCTGAGACAGATTTACTGATTATTGATCATTGAGACCAGAGACAGATTTACTGATTATTGATCATCGGGACCTGAGACAGATTTACTGATTATTGATCATCAAGACCAGAGACAGATTTACTGATTATTGATCATTCAAGACCCAGGACAAGATTTACAGATTATTGATCATCGGGACCTGAGACAGATTTAGCTGATTTATTGATCATAGGGACCTGAGACAGATTTACTGATTATTGATCATCGGGACCTGTGACAGATTTACTGATTATTGATCATCGGGACCTGTGACAGAATTTACTGATTATTGATCATTGGGGACCTGAACAGATTTACTGATTATTGATCATCAAGACCCAGGACAGATTTACAGATTATTGATCATCGGGACCTGAAACAGATTTACTGATTATTGATCATCGGGACCTGAGACAGATTTACTGATTATTGATCATCGGGACCTGTGACAGATTTACTGATTATTGATCATCGGGACCTGTGACAGATTTACTGATTATTGATCATCGGGACCTGAGACAGATTTACTGATTATTGATCATCAAGACCAGAGACATATTTACTGATTATTGATCACTGAGACGCGAGACAGATTTACTGATTATTGATCATCGGGACCTGAGACAGATTTACTGATTATTGATCATCGGACCTGAGACAGATTTACTGATTATTGATCATCGGGACCTGTGACAGATTTACTGATTATTGATCATCAAGACCAGAGACAGATTTACTGATTATTGATCATCAAGACCCAGGACAGATTTACAGATTATTGATCATCAAGACCCAGGACAGATTTACTGATTATTGATCATCGGGACCTGAGACAGATTTACTGATTATTGATCATCGGACCTGAGACAGATTTACTGATTATTGATCATCGGACTGAGACAGATTTACTGATTATTGATCATCGGGACCTGTGACAGATTTACTGATTATTGATCATCAAGACCAGAGACAGATTTACTGATTATGATCATCAAGACCCAGGACAGATTTACAGATTATTGATCATCAAGACCCAGGACAGATTTACTGATTATTGATCATCAAGACCCAGGACAGATTTACTGATTATTGATCATCGGACCTGAGACAGATTTACTGATTATTGATCATCAAGAACCAGGACAGATTTACAGATTATTGATCATCGGGACCTGAGACAGATTTACTGATTATTGATCATCGGGACCTGTGACAGATTTACTGATTATTGATCATCGGGACCTGAGACAGATTTACTGATTATCAAGACCAGAGACAGATTTACAGATTATTGATCATCGGGACCTGAGACAGATTTACTGATTATCAAGACCAGAGACAGATTTACTGATTATTGATCATCGGGACCTGAGACAGATTTACTGATTATTGATTATCGGGACCTGAGACAAATTTACTGATTATTGATCATCAGGACCTGAGACAGATTTACTGATTATTGATCATTGAGACCAGAGACAGATTTTACTGATTATTGATCATCGGGACCTGAGACAGATTTACTGATTATTGATCATCAAGACCAGAGACAGATTTACTGATTATCAAGACCAGAGACAGATTTACAGATTATTGATCATCGGGACTGAGACAGATTTACTGATTATCAAGACCAGAGACAGATTTACAGATTATTGATCATCGGGACCTGAGACAGATTTACTGATAATCAAGACCAGAGACAGATTTACTGATTATTGATCATCGGGACCTGAGACAGATTTGACTGATTATTGATTATCGGACCTGAGACAGATTTACTGATTATTGATCATCAGGACCTGAGACAGATTTACTGATTATTGATCATTGAGACCAGAGACAGATTTACTGATTATGATCATCGGACCTGAGACAGATTACTGATTATTGATCATCCAAGACCAGAGAAGATTTACTGATTATTGATCATCAAACCCAGGGACAGATTTACAGATTATTGATCATCGGGACCTGAGACAGATTTACTGATTATTGATCATGGGACATGAGACAGATTTACTGATTATTGATCATCGGGACCTGTGACAGATTTACTGATTATTGATCATCGGGACCTGTGACAGATTTACTGATTATTGATCATCGGGACCTGAGACAGATTTACTGATTATTGATCATCAAGACC